>NC_081570.1:9948823-9977769 GCF_022355385.1 Mustela nigripes
GATGGATGGATGGATGGATGGATGGATAGATGGATAGATGGATGGATGGATGGATGGATGGATGGATGGATAGATGGATAGATGGATGGATGGATGGATGGATGGCAATTTCAGGTACTCAAGGGCCAATGAGATGAACGAAAATTTTTTAAAAAGTCATTATTTTTGTCTTTCCCCATAGGACAACCTGTTCTTACACATGCCTCAAACCCAATATGTCCAAAACTAAAATAACCATTCTCTTCCTTAACATTTTACTTTCTTCTTACTCCTCCTTCCCAAACCATAAACTCTTCCTCACCGGTTCCCTAATCTCCTGGTACATATTTCCCATTTTGCTTCCCATGGGTCACTAGCCTCCATGCTTACCGTATGCCTTAGAGTTACTACTCTAACTCAGGACTGGTACCCCAACCAGCCAGCTGGCTTCCCTACCAATTTCAGCCACATTCTGGCTCAGCCATGGTCAGTTTTGGTTCTCCTGAAAGCAGAGCCTGAGGCAAGGGCTTGGTTGCAGGTGGTTTATTAGGAAGATATCCTAGAAAACAGGAGTGAATAAGAAGGGAAATTAATCAGCAAAGAAGGAAAAGCCAATCAATATAAAGGTGTATTACCAAAGTTGCTGCTATGGGTGACAGGGGCTTGACACCACCGGGACCTCCTCGGAAACATCTAGAATGCCTCCAATAATTGCCTCCCTGAAGGATGGGAAGCTGGAGGATTTACCCACTATCAGCTCAGGATTGCCCCTGGGGGCATTAACTGCTTCACACTTACAGGGTGTGCTTTTGTGCAGGCCAGCCGCGTCCCTGTGGTGATGGACAAGGCTCTGGGACAGGAAGTGAATAGGGCACATGCGACAGAGGTGGGGCTGAGCATCTGTGGAACTGTCCACCGCAGCTGCAGCTGAAATCAGAAGCCGACTGAGAGATGTGACACAGGGCCCTAGAGGCTTCTGGAACAGCATGATCTCTAAGATGCACATGCAGCTCTGGCTCCCAGCGGCTAGACTCCCCGTTGGCTTCCCTGAGCCTAGGACAGGATGTCCTGCTTTCTGAATAGAGCTCCTGAGAGTCTATAAAGTGACTCTACCTCTGTTGCAATTTTGTTTGGGATGACTCCCAACTCCTAGTTTGTTCTCTGTCCCATCCATGGCTCTCCTCTCCAGGACTCCTCTGCTTAGAATTCCCTTCCCATCTACATTCCTTTTCTAGACTCATGGGCCCTTCAAGATTCCTTCTCTGTTGATTCCAGGCAGAGTTAGTACCCTGTCCATATTTCTATCATGGCTCCTACCATTTTTAAAATATAATTATTGCCCCCCAAGGGCTCCCCCTCCCCTACTACCCATTGAGCTCACTGGGCATACTGATACACATGGACCTCTCCCTCTTGGCTTCCCCTGTTCCCAGGAAGAACACAGGAGGCATTGCTGAATGGCTGGCTTATTGGGTGCATACACAAATGCTTCAGTGTAGACTTACTGAACAGATCCTGGCAACTTAAAAGGACCGAGTCTTCAAGGAGAAGCGGAGCCCACATTATGCAAAGCATCTTGGTTTGCTGTCTCACTAGATCCCCATCCAAATAGTCTGGACCATCTGTGCACCATTATTTAAGGATGCAGAAACCATTTTTCCAGGTGTCCATCAAGAAGGTGACAGCTCTGAGAGTAAATTCAACTGAACAAACATTTGTTCAGCCACAAAGAGCCGAACACAACATAAGAAGATGAGATTAAAAAAGAAAAATACCTGACATGCCTCAGGGTATTGGTGTGCCCAGTGCTGGGGAGTGAACCACAAGGACGGGGACAAGTGAATCAAGATGAGACTATCAGAATAGCCAGTCCTCAAGTATCAGAGGGTGCCACCCTCTCTTCCTCTGTGCTTACAGACGGATACAAATCCTGGGACAAGGGCAACCAGGGGAGGCATTCACCCGTAATCTGGAAAGGACACTATTTCCTGTACTGAGTGCAGGTAGCTGCAGCCCATAGCCAATATTTACTGAGCCCCTGATGCAGAGGGAAGTTATCTCTGTCCTCAGTTCACATACACTCTAGCAAGGGAGACAGGCACGGAGAAACACAGCCGCAGGATGGTATCATGAAAATAATGTAAAACATAGTATGCATTGAGGTTGCATGTATGTACAAGGGAGGATGGGAGCCCTGAAGGACGGTCACACTGACAAAGTATTGCAATGAATGAATGTACACTCAGTCGTTGTCTTTCCATTGTGTGTTTCCGGTCTTGTATTCCCTACACGTCGCCTTTCTTTTCTTTTCTTTTTTAACTCAGTTGAGTAATTGTGTAATGAGTAGATCAGTCCCAAATGTTTAAGAGGGAGGGCTGCAGTGTCCAACCTCCAAAATTCAAATCTTACCTCTTCCTTTTACGTGCTCTGTCGTTTGGGGCCATGTATCTACCCACGGAGTTTCCACAAGAACAAAGTGGGGATGATACTAGCACCCTCTTCAGTAAATTCTGCCACAGTGAAATGAATGAGTAGATGAAAGAACTTTTAAAGCATATACAAAGGGGCGCCTGGGTGGCTCAGTCCATTAAGCATCTGCCTTCAGCTCAGGTCATGATCCTGGGGTCCTGGGATGGAGCCCTGCATCGGGCTCGCTGCTCAGGGGAGAACCTGCTTCTCTCTCTCTTCCTCTTCCCCTCCCCCATGCTTGTGCACCCTCTCTCTCTCTCTCTTACTCACACTCGCTCTCTCTCAAAATAAAAATAAATTTTAAAAATCTTTAAGAAAATAAACCAATTAAAAATAAAGCACCCTTTAAGCCCTCCATAAGGTTAGCTATTATTATTAGTGGTTTTGGTGTTGTGAAGATTATTTACACCATGACACAGTGCTAGTGCCAATTTTCTGGAAAATTCTAACAAATATTATGAGAACTTAGCCTAATTAATAAGTAAGAGGGCTAGTTCTAAGTTCTATCCTGAACCTCAGAGGGCAGCAGGAACAGTCATATTTGATCCCTAAAGAATGTATTTTTGATCCCAAGTTTTCAGATGGCAAGGAGTAAGACTAGCAAATTAATTTTGCCTAGTGCCTCATGTAGCAGGGCATTGCACTTTTTGAAGTTAATAACTTACTGAGCATCTATTGTGGTTTTTGTCTATTTTACAGGAAAAAAAAAATCCAACCATCTTGGGGAAAATGGAGAATATAGGCATAGGACTACTAGAAACTATGATGAGAGAGAACGTTAAGTAAGGGGTATACTTAAAATTGTGATGGAGGAGGGGAGGGTTTGCTGGAAGGTGCCTGTGGAGGGGTCCTGGGCCCTGTCTCTGTGGGAATGTTCTGGAATTCCTATCCCTAGGTAGAGGACTTGAGTTCTGCCGCTCAGTCAAGAGCTACACAGGCCCAGTGATGCAGGAACAAAGTATGTATCTGCATAAACTGTCCAGACAGATGGGCACAAGGCAGCCTCATGGCTTTCTCCAGCCCCGAGTGACCAGGGACAGGGTAAATCTTCTGCAAAATCTGCTATAATGCAGTCTTGAGAGCCAGCAGGTCTGATAGAATGCTTACTGGCTCAAGAAGCATACAGCAGTGACCCACGTGGACAGATGGCCAAAGACCAGGTAGAAAGGAGAACAAGAGCAAATTTCTACCACCACGGGGGAACCAAGACCCACAGTAGGTTCGGGTGTAGAAATGCAAAGCTGTATTTCTTGAAGACACCCAGAACAAAAACAGAGTCAGAAATCTCTGTATGGAGACAGTAAGTGGGACTCTTGGCTAAGAATGTGGATGTTGGGGTGCCTGGGTGGCTCAATGGGTTAAAGTCTCTGCCTTCAGCTCAGGTCATGATCCCAGGGCTCTGGGGTCGAGCCCTACATCCGGCTCTCTGCTCAGCAGGGAGCCTGCTTCCTCCTCTCTCTCCCTCTCTGCCTGCATCTCTGCCTACTTGTGATCTCTGTCTGTCAAATAAATAAAAATCTTAAAAAGAAAGAGAGAGATAGAGAGAGAAATTGTGGATGTTTAGGGAGCTCTGGGGTGGCTTGGTTGGTTAAGCATCCAACTCTTGATTTTGGCTCAGGTCATGATTCAGGGTCCTAGGATCGAGCCCCACTTCAAGCTCCATGCTAGGCATGGAGCCTGCGTAAGATTCTCTCTCTCCCTCACCCTCTGTGCTTCCCTCCCCTAAAAAAATGTGGGTGTTTAACACTTTAAAAGATTGGCCACTGCTCTACCTCTTATGAACTCACCAGGTCTTTGCTTTCTTCTCATCTGCAAAACAGACCTAGTAATAAAACCTGCTCAGAGAGCCTATGTGTTAAATAGAAACTTGAGGGCTTGTCTCACGCTAGGCATTCAGCAAATGAAGGTTAATATCATCTTTAGAAGGAAAAGAGTTCAGAAGGGGTCTTGGGGCAAGGGTGGTTGGAGGAATCTGCATGGAGTTGCCGTTAGTTCTGGGGGTAAAGACTCACGAGAATCCCTGTTAGCCAGCACATTGTGGAATGGTTAGAGGGCAGAAGGGTGGGTTTATGTGTGCATTAAGCAGAGGTCCCCATGGGCTCCAAGCTGGTCAGAGACAATACAGTTTTGTGGTCAAGATCGTGGGCTCTGGCATCCCACGACCTGAATTTATCTTATTTACTAACTAGGCAAGTATCCTTGGGAGAGCCTCACCTATAAAACGGGGATAATATAATTCTTATTTGAAAAAATTATCCCGAGACTTAAATGAATGAACATAAGCAAAGAGCTTATCCAAGCCTTCCTTTCTGGCACGCTGAAGCACAGTATAAACATTAGTTATTATTATTCTGATTTTGTTTCCATCCAAGTTTACACTTTGGCTGCTAGAATCCCTCAGGATCTCAAATATGATATCTCCTCCAACCATAAAACCCATCCAAACTCCAGGCCATTTTCCATCAAAATAAGAATATCAAAACCACCAATATTCACATGAAGATAGAGAATGAGGACCTCCTATTGTCATGCACCCAGACATATGCCTCACTTGCACTTCAGAAAGAAGCAGAAACATCAAGGGGAGCCGCCCACAACCCAGTTGGGGGCTCAGAGCATCAGGGAGTACTCACCGACATAAGACATCAACCCATCCAAGAAGGAAAGAAAGAATAACTTGTCTGTGGGAAATAGTCTGTGCTTGTATTTCTTCCTTGTGCCAAATATAAGGGAGAAGTAACTTGCAACTTGTATCAGTTAACTATTATTCCAATAATGCTGTATAACAAACAACCACAAAGCCTCAGCGGCACATGGTAAACATTTGCTTTGGTTCACGGGTCTGTGGGCTGGCTGACTGGGTCTGCTGATCTGAGGCTGGGCTCAGCAGGACTCATTCCTGCATCCATGGTCAGCTGCAGGGAAGCCGGTTTTGCCATCTTAGCAGGGCTCTGTCTCATGTCTGAGGCCTCTGTTGGGTTGTCTCAGTTTTGCTCCATGGATCTTATCCCCCAGCAGGCTAGCCCGGGCATGCTTCCACAGCAAAAGCGAACGAGTGAGTGGGAATGCAGAAATGCATCAAATTTCTGCTCGTCTCACATTTGCTACCATTCCCTTGGCCAAAACAAATGGCTTGACTGAGCTCGGAGTCAAGAGATGGGACAGACTACCCTCTCAACCACCTAACCCCCACCCCCCAAACACACACACACACACACACACCCAATCAGGAGGTAAGTGCCAAGTTACATAGCAAAAGGTTTTAGTCCTGGAAGGGGTAGAATTGTCATCTATTGTACAGCTGCCCGTCAGTTTCCTACAGAGTCAAAATAATTCACCAACACTGATTGCAGGAAAGGAGAGAGAAAAATGATGAGAAACCAAATCTACTGAAAGGAAAGCCAGAATCACCAACAAAATAAGCACCTTTGAGGATACTCCATGACGTTTCCCTTAGTGGACGCTCGCCATTCAAAGAAACACCAAATCATACAGTTTACCCTTTACCATCTTAAAATCTCTCTCAACATTTCTAGTCCCACCTACTTGGAACGAATCCAGATATGCCTTCAGAGCACAGTTTTCTGGCCATCCTGCTCCAAGACCTTACTATGCCAGGAATTATATACCCATGTAAAAATAAACAAAAAATAACTTTAAAGAAATTGAAATTTCTTCCCATTTCAGATAGGTTTGACTCCAATCAATAGATGGAAGTTTGAGAACCCCCACCCCTTCTCTCCTCTGTTCCACCAGTTCCCAGTTAAGACCCATTGGGTAGGTCATGGATGAAGTCGTTTTGAACATGATATATACTGCGGAACTCTCCACCCCTGCTTACCATAGCTTGTGGTTGAAATCCCGGTGCTGACTCTAGATTCCAGGAAACTAAATGAAAGATGGAACGTAGAATTCCATGATGAAAATTGGGAATGGTGGCCGACGGTTCCACCACCGCCTGTCTTGTGTAGAAGCGGTTTGGGAAGCATCCTTCCTTTTCTTCCATGTTGTTTGATAAGATGAGCTGGCTGCTTTAATAGCTTGGACATTTCAGATCCATAAAAGATAATGTGCAGGAAAGATGGTTGAGTCAGATAGACTCAGCAGATAGACATTTTGATCATCAGTTTTTAACTAGGTAATAAGAGTCAACACCATGCCTCTAATACCTTCTAGTCTGGGAGGAGAATTCTGTCCTATGTACTTTGTGGTGAAGTTCCCAGGACTGCCTGACTGAAATCCAAAAGGACTGACTACTGGGAAACAGCAGGCATAATATTACACTTGACAGGCCATCACTTTGACCTCTATCCTAAATTTATCGGTAGCTTTCTCTAAATTATGGGTTCTGTCATTTTATCTGAAGCAATTGTTCACATTCTGTGTGCTTTTGCTTGTGGCCAAGCTGAAATGGAAGGATCCATCTGCTGTGTATGTAGTCAGGAAGACCAACTTTTTTTTTTTTTTTTGGTTGGGGCTAAAAATGGTCTAAATGAGATTCCATAAATCAGCGCTAACAGCTACCATAATGAATTTTCTTCTGGCAATTTAGGATGCTGGGGCTAAATCAATAGGGTTACTCTTTGCCTCTATGCTTGGTTGAAAGCTCTTGATCCAACATTGGTAAGAGTGCTCAGGCCACCACCTTATTTCCTGTTTCATTTGACCTGGGAAAGAGAAGGCCAATATCATTCCCATGAAGTTCTCCATGTGACTGAAAGACAACCATTCTCTAAGAAATGGCCCCTATGGAAGCATATTTTATTAACTTCCATTTTCTGGTATTACAAAATTAACTTATATGCTCAGCAACCAGTGAAACAACTCATAAATATAAGAGATAGTTAGAGGGTTTTTTTTTTCTTGTAATGAGTACTTTTAAGATCTACTCCCTTAGCAACTTTCAAATACACAATACAGTGTTATTATCTATAATCACAATGCTGTACATTACATCCCTAGAACTTATTTATTTTACAACCAGAATGCTATAGCCTTTGGTAGCCTTTGAAAAAATGTATCGATGTGTGGCAGTGGTTATTCACTAAACTTATCCGTGGTGATCATTTTGCAATATATATGGTGATCATTTTGCAATATATATAAACATTGAGTCATTATGTGGTACTCCTGAAACTAATATGATGTTATATGTCAATTATATCTCTATCTATATCTGAGGAAATCTCCCTCCCCCCCCACCTCCAGCCTCACATCCCAAGGTGACCAATGTTAACAGCCTGGAATACAGAGGTGTGTGTATTTCTCCATCTTAATACTCAATCTGTGGTAGGGAGAATAGTGAGAGAGACAAGGAAATAAGCTAAGTGGGGGGCTGGGGCCAAAGCCTTTTATTTTCACCTTTGTCCAAATGTAAAGGTAAAATCTGGGGTGTTCAAGGAGAACACTTGTGATAAGGAGAACACTCCCTAGTGATAAGGTCTCTCTGTGTGGCAACTGAGTGAATACAGGAATGCTACTGGGACGCTATTGTGATTGTCCAAAAGAGATGTATTGGTGGCTAGGACTGAGCTGGTGGCGATGCAGGGGGAAAGCAGTAGATATTTTGGGGGTTAGACTAAATAAGATTTGGGGATGGACTGATGCTGTAGAGAAGATAGCCCTAGCTTGTGCATCTGGGTAGCTACCTCGTCCAGAAGGAGATCCCTAAAGGAACAGGAGGCTTGGCACAGAGCTCGTGATTCTGTCTGGGATGTGCTGAGGATGACACATACCCATGACTCTTCCAATATAGAGCTCACGTGGGCCGTCGGCTCAGAGGAGAGGTGCAGACCGGAAGATTCTGCCTAAGGGGACACGAGGGCATCATCAGCACCTAGCACACTGTTCTAGCCTCTTAGCTGCTCAGGAAGTGCTTATTGAATTAACTGATGACAGGGTTATAGGATAACCTTCATGAAGGAAACCTCTCTCCCTTCCAGGCTCACCAGAGGCCCAGATCTAAGACTCTCCAGTGTCAGGTGGAAGCTAGCAGCATGACACATCTCCAACACAATATTCCTTGAATAGACACTTGTTAGTCGCTTGTCCAGAGGAGAGGCTCGGAGCTGCTTACGGTGGGAGAGAAGGAAGGAGAATAGCAGGATACTGAGAAAGAGAAGCTGACATCTCTGCCCCCTCGGGTCCTGAACAATTCAGCTCTGGCCCACACATGCATGCTCTTCTCTGCAGAGACAACAAGAGCAAGGGATTGGAGGTGGAACTGCTTGGACTTGAATCCTGGGTCCACATGTGCTGGCTGTGTAGACACAAGCACATTGTTCAACTGCTGGACCTCTGTGTCCTCATCTAAAACATGGGGTTCCTCATAGCACCACCCTAATAAGCTGTGTCTGAGGGTTAAATGAAATCGCACACCCAAAGCATTCAGCAGAGCACCGGGCTCATGGTAAGCGCTCCCTAAATGTTGGCTGCTTGCTTGTTCATGCACAGCTTCCTTGCAAACCTTCCTTCCTTCCCGCAGAGGGGATGCTGGGAAACAAGGCATTCTCCATCTCACCACATGTCCTGTGATATGAGAGGTGTGAAATGCTTCTTCTGCCCCTCCAGTCCTGTCCATCTGCCTTTGACTTCTTATAATCTCTCTGCCCAGCCTGCCATGTTTTATGGCTTTCCAAGTGGAAGTCCATCTTCTTCATTTGGTAATTCTGTACTTGGGACAGGATCCACATCTTCTGGATCCTGCTTCACTGCCCTCAGTCTTGTACCTCACACACAGTAAGGCTTACAGTGAACATTTATTGCAATGATCTTAATTGTATTTTTCTGAATTGAGCTGGGAGAGAGAGAGGAACAGACATTTCACTAGTTAACGTCTGTCCCATGCTCACCTTTGGAGCTAAATTTTTTGGCAATTGTTGGTTCTGATAAGTTTTCTTTTGTTTGTTTTGTTTTGTTTTGAAACTAACAAGGGCATTTGCTTATTATTGTGGTAATTTCTATCCATTGTAGAAAATTTGGCAAAGTAAAAAACATATAGAACAATAGAGCAAAAATAATAATTACTCTTAATCCCACTAGAGATAAGCACTGGTGGTATTTTGGGATTCTGTATATCCATATCTATTCTGTTAGTCTATTCTCTATGTCCATGTATATGCTCTGTGTGTATATTCTACACACCTATGTATGTCCTGTATACTTACACAAATTGGGATCAAATTGAATAAACTGTTTAGAAATCCCTTTTTTAAATTCACGTTATTTCAGAAGAATTTTCTCATAATTCACATTTTATTCAAAATGTGATTTTAATATTAATCTCTCCCAGGAATAAGTGTCTTTGTATATAAATCCTTGCCCACATATCTATTTTCTCTAGGACAGACTTCATGGGAAGGGAATTTCTTTGTCAACGGATGTGAACTCATTTTAAATCCTTGGTATCTGTTGTCAAATTGCTTCTGAGAAAGAGTGTAGCACTTTAAGCCACCAGCGGCCACAGAGGAAAGAGACAGATATTCTCAGCCTCTCCAGCCTTCCTTCTTTTCATCTTGGACAGTTTGATTGGCATAAAAAGGCAGTGACTTGATTTGTTAATTTCTTTGATTACCAGTCAAGTTGAACTCCTTTGCAAACTGTCTGTTCATACTTTCTGCCCTTTTGTTCTACTAATGGGCGAAAGCCCCCTTTTTTGATCTCTGAGAGCTCTTTATATGAGGAAAAAATTTGTCCTTTCCCTGTGTTAGTAACAATTTTCTCCCTTCACAGTTTGCCTTTTAAATGATCCTGAAGATACCAAGTTTATACATTTATTTGAAGAAAATTGGCATTGTCACAAACTTGATAGATTTCTTCTTCTAGATAAATATGTGAATTTCTCATAGCTTATTTTGTGTATCTCAAAAAGATTTTTCTATTTTTCATCATATAGAATAAAAAGGGATCTTACCCATCTCTCATCCTGTTTTCTCTAGGGTATCTTGGGTTTGCTAATGCAATTAAGAAAATGGGTATTTCCCCTCTTTAGATATTCTAACTGGTTATTGCAGAAAAAAGTAAAGCTATTGCTGTTTTTCTCTATTTTATCCTTAATCCACCCACTTTATCAAACAATGATTAACTCTTAAGAGATTAACAACAGAATCTCTTGATATCACCAGGGATACTTGGTTTTCCCCTGGTTTTTAATGAAAATACCTTCTGTATTCACTGTTAAATGGTGGTAGCTGCTGGTTTGAGCTAGGCAGTATTTATCACACTTCCTAAGTGGACTTACACTCCTGGCTCCCAAATAGGTTTTCTCCCCCTTTTAATTAGGAGTGGCTGTCGAATGTTATCTGATACATTGTCAGTGCTTGGCTATTTATAAATGCTGTGATTATACCTTTTATCTGTATAAATGTCCCTCTTTGTTCTATGTACTAATGCTCCCCCCTCTTGAATTCTACTTTGTCTGAAATGGGTATCATCATCCCTGCTTTTTCTAAAAAATCTTTTTGCTTGCATCTGTTTACTTTTGCCTATCTCTCGACTTTGAATCTTTCTGTCCCATTGATTTGCAGCCTCTCGGTTCCATTAGACATTTCATAAATATTGGCTACATGCCTCTATGGCAAAACACTGGATTAGGTCCCTGGGATAAAGATGAGAAAGAAGATAAAACCTCCCAATGGGATGCATCACAACTCTGAATTAGGCATTGCTCTGGGCAGCTGTGGGACAGTCACAGCTCCCAGCTGGGGGTCCAGCAGGTTTGCCCAGAGGTGACAGGTTTGTCATACAGGTGTGCACACAAGATAACCCAGAAGGAGTCAGGTGGCTGAGAGAAGAGGACCCCATGGAATTTGGAGGGTGCCTCGCTAGGGCACCACCATTAAGTCAACAAAGCAGCTGAGTCTCCTCTACTCTTTTTCTCTATTTCATAGTCTCTGCCTACTTAGAGCTTTGGTTTCATTCATTCATTCCTTCAACAAATAATTTTTCAGGACTTTCTCCATATCAAGTGTCACTCTAGATATTGGGAAAGCAACAGTAAAGATGTTAAATATATATATATATATATATTTGCCATCACAAAGCTTATGTTCTAGAGGAGGGAGCAGACAAGGGCAAGTAAAGACACAGGATATTTCAAATGGTGGTGAACATTATGAGGGAAGACCCCTCTTCACACCTAGAAGAAAATCCAAAGTTACCTCCACAGCCCCTAGATCCTACATAAACGGATACCCTCCCCCTCCCCCACTACCTCTGCAACCCTTCTCTCTACCTTGCTTTCCAAGCTCCTACCTCCTGGTTTCAAATCTCCTGAAACAGGCCAGGCATGCTTCTTCCTCAGGGCCTTTGCACTGACTATTCCCTCTGCCTGGATGCTCTTCCCCCAAGGTGTCTGCTTAGCTCACTACCCATCTATTTCAGGTCTGTTTGAATGTCATTTCATCATCAATATGGCCTTCCCTGACCACCTTCTCCATGACATGTCACAGGACCCCTCCCTCCTACTCAATCACCCTCATCAGCTTGCTTTGTTCTGCCTCCTAGCTCTTAGAATGGTCTGGCCCTTTTTTGGGGTATATTTATCATGTCTTTGTTTATTGTCTATCTTGCTACCTGGGGTGGAATTTGGAGGGTGCTACCTGGGGTGCAAGAACTCCTTGAGGGCAAGAACTTTCTCTAAAGAATAAGCACAGGGAACAGATCTCAGCATAAAGCAGACTCTCAATGAGTATTTGCTGAATGAATGAATGAATGAATGAGGAAAGGAGTATATGGCACAGGTGATGAAGGTGCAGGGGAATGATTTGGATGGGGGGAGGGTGACCTCTGTAGGTAGGCAGGTCCCAAAGACAGAGGGAGGGGGAAAGGGCCAAGCAACTCAGGCTTTCTTCATCTCCTAGCTCACCCCTCAGGTAGCTTGCTCCACAACCTTGGGGAGGAGTGCAGGGGGGGACAAGAAGAATAGGGAGTAGCCCTCTTTCCCCAGGAAGCATTTTGTCTCTCTTGTTTCAGACTCCTATTTGTAAGATTTTCCCCCTTTGTCCTTATAATAAGTTGTGCCACAATGTGTCTGGAAATGCTACACTTTTCATTAATTTTGCCTGAACGTGATATAAGATTTTCCATCTGTTCCCTTAGGTTCCAGGAACGTCTCCAGTTCCAGGAAGGTGTCTTCTGTATTATATTCTTGTACCTTCTTTCTTTACAGATTTTCTTGTTCTGCATTCTGGGAGAGCTTCTCAAATTCACACTGAGGTCACTGATTTGGTTTTGTTCAGTGTCAAATCTTCCTCTTCCCCCTCCAGCGTGAATGTCCATTCTGCTGCCACAACACTGTTTCCTTTCAAGACGTCCTTGTCTCTCTAGTCCCGTCTCTGGGTCACATTTGTACCTCAGACATTTTTCATCCTTTGCTCCTTCTCTTCCAGGACTTCCTACTCCTTTTCTCCACAGCTCGTGTCTTCTTAACCTCTCTCAAACTCTTCTTCTGGTTCCTAGAGTAAATCATTTTCAGAAGCATACTTTCCCCCTGAACATTATGGATATTTCATCCATTCTTCCAACAGTGAAATTTATTGACTGTCTCTACAGTATCTAGTACTGAACTAGGTTTCAGGAGGCAGTCCATGCCTAGCAAGTCTGTCCCCACAGACGGTAGAGTTGAATAGGAAAAATAAACAATTATGCAAGAAATTTTAATTAATGTGACAAGTGCCATGTATAGGACACATGTGGGGTGATACCAGAGTACATGTTGTCTATAGCAGAGATGGGAGGAGGGTTAGATGCTACCTTCTTTTTTCCCCCCCCCAAACTATTGTTTTTTCTTATAGTCCATTTCATTGAGTTTGGGTTTTTTGGGGGAGGGTTGGGGTTTGTTGTTGTTGTTGTTGTTTGTTTGTTTGTTTTTGTTTTTGTCTCTCTCGTTTCTTTGGTTTCTTTGGTCTCTTTGGTCTCTCTCAATGAGACATGATTGATCTGGGCTTCCTGTGTAGTAACAGTTGGAACATTGAAGTCCTTTTAGTTCTTCTCATTGTCCATCTGGGTGTCATTTACATCTCCTCTCAGACATATGAGGCAGGTGACAGGTTGTTATCCACAGGGTCTGATCCAGTCTCTAATGCGGAGAGGCCGAGATTCTTACTGTGCCTCTCTACTGACGTTGGATAAGATCCTCTCTCCCCTTGCTCTCTCACATCCCAAACCAATCTGTATTCTCCATGCAAAGCCAAAAATCTCTAGCAGCCCTTGTTTTTAGGACTCTTTAAGAGTAAATAAATTGTGAGTGGACAATTTCTTCCCAATAGCGACCCCTTCCAGTACCTATAAGAACATATTTGGTACAGTGTTAGAGGGAACTACAGAAAGCATGTTGCACATCTGGTGCCCTCTGGTCATTGGTTGAGAAAGCCCTCGGTGATGTAGAAAGACAGGCCAGTCAATGAACTTCCGGACCCAGCAGACCCACTAGAATTCAGGGCTCAGTGAGCACCAGTGATTCTGATTCTAAGGAAGGGAAAACAAAAATTCTTTTCTCTGAGAAGGAAAGAAGAAATGAAATGTAGGCTAGTGGAGAAGGAGGATAAAACAGAGTTTCAAGGAGTTCAGATAAATGCTTAAGCTGGCAAGGAATTAGGAGTCTCCCCAAAATGGTGCGCTTTACTAATTCCCAGGCAGCCAAGTTAACCACGAGCTGGTAGTGAGCGGCTCTCTTGCATTATTTTTTTAATGGAGTTCCTGGGTTAAAGTAGTTTTCATTTAAGGTCAATCAATAGGCAATTTTATCCAGACTTGGTGATTAAAAGAAAACCATAAAGAAGTCCTGTGACAGTAATCAGTTTGTCTCAATCAAACCTTCCTTTAGACCTGGAAAGGAGCCGATGAAGTCTACAACCACAGACAGGGCAGGGGCTTCAGGCGCTATCTTCCATTGAACCCCTCATGTCAGTGCCTAATAACTCCCCTCTTGAGCCAAATGGTTCAGTCCATACCCTCAGGCAAAGAGAAGAAACAGGTTTCTTTCTTTTCTGGTAGATGGGGCACATTGGAATAATTTAAATTAACACTGTAGATCCAGCTTATTTCTTGAATTCCCAGTGATCGGTCACAGTGAATTAGTATGAGTCAGAATTTTAGTTTGACAGAAGTGATTATATTTGCCGCCTTGTGAGTCTCTGGGTCTCTCTATCTCTCCTTCTTTATTAGAGGTAGCCTCGGGAAATCAGGAGGAAATGAGATGCCCATGAACACGTAGCTCAGAGATCCACCATTGACTTGGTTAGGAAATTAGGGTTGAAGAGGGTTTCTAGAAAATAAAATTGCCTTCAGGTCTTGCAGACTGATTCAACTGCTTGCAAAATGCATCTGGGAATTACAACATTTGAAGGAAAGGGGTTTTCCTTTCTCCATCATTTGTCTTCAGGGAGTCCATGGAAGGAACTTTTTTTTTTTTCTTTGAATGGTGGGATTTTAGGAGTGAAATATTGCATCTTTCTTCTCTTAATAGTCCCGGACTTTTCCTAAAAGTGAGTTTTACCTGATCCAGCGTTTTGAGTTTCTTAGACAGGATTTTTCCCAAGATTTGCTATTTATTTTCACAGACTTTTCACCAAGTCAGGAGAATGGAGGAGAGAGATCCTTGTTGCCGTGTGTGTGTGTGTGTGTGTGTGTGTGTGTTTAATAAATCAGGCTTTAAAGGAACTGCTTTCACACACACAATCAAACTCTCCTGTAGTTTCCAGTAAACACACACACACACACACACACACACACACCCAACCCTGCTGTGAATCTAATGAGGAAAAATGCTCTGAATCTCTCCTCCTTGCTTATCAGGCATCAAGATGGAAACAAGGAAAATGTTTGAAACTACACAGAAAGTATGCTAAGGAATGTGATGCTAAGGAATGTGAAAATTCCTTGGGGGAAGGAGGTCAGTTGTGTATTGGTGAGGGGGGCTTACGCATGCGAGTGTAGTCTTCCAGTTGATATTCCTAGACCAGTAAATGGGGTGTAAGGAGGCAAGGGATTTGATATAATCCTTAATATTTTTATTTTCGTAAAGGCCAGAGAAACGTAAGGTGTTTCCTTTGAAGACAGGAGAAGCTTCCTGAAAGACTTTTTAATTATTATTGTCCTTAAAAAGGTCTGTGATCACTTTTGAGTACATGTGTTAAAAGTGACAGAAGAGGAACAGTGACAAAGAACAGAGACCCCCAATTCCCTCTTCCCTTGAAACTGTCAGCTCTAAACCAGTGTGGCAATGACTCTGAATCCTACTGAAGCATCTCTCCGGCAATGAGACACATGTGAAAATGAGCGCATGCCTGAGCGCAAGGCACGGCATCCACATGGGTGCTATTCCTGGCAGAACATGTAGAATCAGCATTTTAAAGGCTCAGCAAAAGGGCTGGAATTCCAACCCAGAAACAAGGAGGAAGCTGCAGAAACAACTTTGTGCAGATCCCTATAGCTGCTGGCTCTGTTTCCTTGCATTGATCTTGGGACTTGACAACTGAGAAATACATCTTTATCATTCTTTTTGCTAAGACTCGAGTATTACGTATACTTGAATGCAACTTGTGTTTTATTTTCCAACTCTGCCAAGATTCAATCTCCTGGTATTGAATATCCACCAAAAGAACGCTGGGCAATTACAGAGTGTGCACAAAGGAGGTACAGAAAACCCCATAAGCCTCATTCTCTCTCCAAGTCTGAGAGCAATAAAACACCACCTCCACCCTTTTTTGCTCTGGGACTCTCACTAATAAGCAGAGACAGAGGAGAAAGGGAAATTGAATCTCAATTATGAGAGGTAGAAGAGAATGGGTGTTTTATTGCTCTTCGAGTTTGTTCCTTTTTCATGTTTTACCTAATTCTGTTAGAAAAGAAAAAAATCTTTTAAAAAATTAGCTATAAAAACCTAAAGAGATGGGGATGGTAGCAAACCGTAGTAAGTCATTTTCAAAAGGGAAACATTTTGCAAAAGTGAATCCGTTATTTCATTACCTGAGAATTTGACTTTCCGTTACTTTTGGGAGGTTTTTGACTTCGGAATTAATATAGTTACCAGAACAATAATTTATGTGAGTTTAGATTGGGCCATATGGATGAGTAGGGAATTTAGAACAGAGTGAAGTAGGTAGGCAATTGAATACGGTCTGTCCAGGGCTGCTTATCCCATTCAGCCTGCAGAGATGTATTATTTGGGTAATTGGATTGCCAAGGGGACCTGAGGATCTGGAACCCCCCGAGGGCTTGGGTTTGGGTTCCCACAGAGTCTCAGGATAAATGCATGGGTTGTTGAGTGATTGATTCCTTGGGAGCTGCAGGGTGGCTGACGCAATGTGTGAGGGAACAGAGTAGCCCCCGTGTGGAAGAAAAGGTAGAGGGACCAAAACCCACCATTAGAAGGGATTCCTGTCAGTCCCTTGCCTATGGACCCATGACCCATCTTAAGGGCTGTCTGTTACCAGCTGTTGAAAGCTCAGACTTTGCAGCCCGGCACCTGTTTCTCCGATTGGTTCTGAGTCTCCCATACCTGCCCTTTTAGAAGCTCCTTCTCCTTCACCAGATCTCCTTCACCTAATGGTCAATGTCCAAGACTCAGTTCGAGTTTCTTTCTTTGGAAACCTCTCTGCCTTCTCTCACGGACCCCCTCTTCAGTTTTCTTCTTCCGCACCCCCATGGCATCTGGAGCTGATGGGGCTAATTCTCAGCAGACTTCCACTTCCCCTGACTCCATCACAAGTCTTGGCCCAAAGGACTGGCTTCTGCATCTCCGTATCTTTTGCGCAGGTCCAGGTACCGTCCAGTTGCCAAGGCAGACATGGTCTCCACGTTCTCCTCCCCGCTCTGGGCTCTGGGATGGAGCAGCACGCAGGCTCATTGCTCAGGCTTTCCAGTTGGGTTAGGCTCTTGATCTGCTGAATGTATTCTGTACAGCAAAAAATGCCAAATTGGCCACTACCCTCTGACTTATAGACAGAAAGGTACAAATGAAAAATGAGGATGGAAGGTGGGAAGAAAGAGTCAGATGCTCCCCAACTCCCTTCACCTGAGCCATGGGATGGCAGAGGTTATAAGCCTCTGTGTAAGACCTCCACTCTGGGGGGCACCCCCCCCAGCTCCAGCTCACCAGATTCTAGGAGCCTCTCCCTCCCCCCGCCCCTCCAGGCCTGGGAATGGTAATAAGGCAATAGCTTCTGCTTCTCCCCCAACTTCTCTGAAATATAAAAGGAAATCAGGTGCAGAGACCTGCAAGACTCTTGCTGTGCTCCAACCACCATCAAGTGTATCTCTCTTACACACTCCTTTTTTGATCTGGGCACCCACCCTCCACCCACTCACAGAGTCTCAGGTAGGAAGAAGTCTGCCTTGAGGCTGTGGCGTGAGAGTGAAATCGATGGCTCCTGAGCTAGAAGATATTGATCCCATGACAATCGCTGTCCTGCCTTTCTTTGTGTGAGGAGCTGACTATAGGCTTAGGGATCCTGAACCAGGCGGGGGTGAGGGGGTAGGGGGGTGAGGAGGTGGGGGGGGTGGGGGTATTTCTGAATAACAATGGCCCATTATCTCCTTATTGATTGTTCTGCAGTCCAGCTGGGTTAGAACTGGTCCACAGTTCACGCTCCCTTTCTGCTCCCTCCCTCCCAAAGCAAACCAAAGCCTTTAAAGAGAGAGGGGGACATAGAGACAGGTTATTTTATTTCATATGAAGATGCTTCCAAAGCTCTTGGCCAATACATTTTTATCTCTTTTTGAAAATGGTTCAGAGCACCAGTCCTGGCAATGACCCTGGCTTTGGGTCTCAGACAGTTGTGTTCCAGCCCTTGTCTTTGCCAGCCGATCCAGAAACCCCACCTGACCTGAGTGGGCCCTTCACTTCTCCTGGGGGCGCTCTACACCTGCCTTCTGCAGTACGCAGGATATCTGGGGCTCACAGTGCTCTGAAAGGCACATGGAGTTGTCTCATGTTTAACTGCATTTAAACTCAGAAGAAAAAGTGAATATAATAATGATGACTCCGTAATAATAAATCTAGCCCGGATTATACTTGGTTTATGTCAATGCGGTTGTAAAATTTAGTTTTTAATATTTCCTGCAAAAGAGAGGACTTACAAGGGCAAATGTGCCTAGGGCCCTCAGAACTCACAATGTTGCCCTCTGCTCCGCAGAACACTGGTCCTGCAGACACTTCTCCAGCGCGTAAAACCTGTGAAACCCAAGGGCTGCACCTCCCTTGGGAGAGTCACGTCACACTCCAAAAGATAAAAAGATGAAAGGTCCACAGCCATCCTGCAATGAAGGAATCTACTTCACTCTGTTTAAGCCAGCCAGTTTCCAAAACTTACTGGACCACAGATGACTGGGAGAAACACCAGCCTAAACTTTACTTGTTTTATGTCTCTTTTTCTCACTTTTATCCGAGACAACTTCTCAGAACTTCAGTAGTACAATCTTGTATTTATTTTTTTAAATGCCCGCCTGGGAAATTTATAGCTATAAATGCCTACATTTTCAAAGAAGCAAGATCTCAAATCAATAACCTAAACTTTCACCTTAAGAAATTAGAAAAAGAAAAGCAAACAAAACCTAAAGCAAGCGGTAAGAGGGAAATAATAGAAGCAGAAGCGGAAATAATATGAAAGGTAGAATAGAAAATCAATTGAGCAAATCAATGAAATGAAAAGTTTTGGAACAATTAGAAAAAGATCTTTGAAATGACCAGCAAAATTGACAGACCTTCAAATAGACGACCAAGAAAGAAAGAGAGAAAACTCAAATAACTAAAACTAGGAATATGAAAGGGTAGATAATAATACCCACCTCACAAAAATGAGATGGGTTATAACTAAAATGAATTTTAAGTGGATACTAGAAATAATCGTATGTCAACAAAGGATAGCATCTGGAGGAGAAGGACATATTCCTGGAAGACTCATACCACGGAAACAGACTCAAGCAGAAATACCTGAACAGGGACACCTGGGTGGCTCAGTTGGTTGGATGACTGCCTTCAGCTCAGGTCATGATCCCGGAGTCCCGGGATTGAGTCCCGCATCGGGCTCCCAGCTCCACAGGGAGTCTGCTTCTCTCTTTGACCTTCTCTTCCCTCATGCTCTCTCTCACTGTCTCTTTCTCAAATAAATAAATGAAATCTTTAAAAAAAAAAAAAAAAAGAAAGAAAGAAAGAAAGAAATACCTGAACAGACCTACAGAACATGGAAAGAGATAGAATCACTAATCAATTATTGATTCACAAACTCCTCCAAAAATCAGATGAAGGAACCCGTCCCAACTCATTCTGTGAGGCCAGTATTTCCCTACTCTGATACCCAAACCAGACAAAATCCACAGGTGAACTATAGACCAGTATCCCTTGTGAATTTGAACATAGATATCCTCAACAAAATACTAGCAAACTGAATCCAATAATATATCAGAAGACTACACATGATGACCAAGTGGGATTTAATCCAAGAATGCAAGTCTGGTTCAACATACACATATCAATCACTCTAATCCACTATATTAATGAAATGAATGGTCAAAACCACATAGTCATCTCAATAGATGCCAAAAAAAGCATTTGAGAAAAATTCAACACCCTATTATGATCAAAACACTCAACAAATCAGAAATGGAAGGGAATGTCTACAATTTGATGGTCTACCAGAAACTCAGTCAACATCGTACTTCAGGGTGAAAGGCTGAATGTTTTTCCTCCAAGATCAGCAACAAGACAAGGATTTTGGCTCTCACCATTTCTTCTGAGTATTGGACTAGCGTTTCTAGCCAGGGTGATTAGGCAGGAGGAAAACATAAAGGCTTCTGGGTTGGAAAGATAAATCTATTTCTAAACCTCATGATTTTACATACAGAGAATTCTAAAAGTACTCATACACAGAGAACTGCACACCTATTAGAGTTAATAAGTGAGTTCAGAACCACTGCAGGTTGTAAGATCAATATATGAAAATCAATCACATTTCTACTCTACACCTAGCAATGAACAATCCAGAAATGAAATTAAGAAAACAATTCTTTTATGATAGACTCAAAAAGACTAAAATACTTAGGAATATATTTAGAAAAAGACATGGACTTCTACTCTAAACACAACAAAACACGTTGAGAGAAATTAAAGAAGACTAGATAAAAAGAAATGTTCTCCTGTAATTGCAGGTTGGGAGACACCATAGTGTTAAGATCACAGTACTCCCCAAACCGATCTACACATTCAACAC
This sequence comes from Mustela nigripes, assembly GCF_022355385.1. Classification (NCBI taxonomy): domain Eukaryota; kingdom Metazoa; phylum Chordata; class Mammalia; order Carnivora; family Mustelidae; genus Mustela; species Mustela nigripes. The sequence continues at coordinate 9,969,481 of NC_081570.1, forward strand.
CACCATCTCTTCCAAAAATCCCAGCTATAATCGGTCTAAGCAATGGAATACCATTTGGCTGTAAAACAGAATGAGCACTGAGACCTGTTGCGATGTGGATGAACCTTGAAAATATGATGCTGAGTGAAAGAAACCAGACACAAAGACCTAGGTTATATAGTAGGATTCCATGCACATGAAAGGTCCAGAATAAGTAAACCATAATGGTAGAAAGTAGATGCTTGGTTGCCAGGAGCTGGAATAGGGGAGACAGGAAGGTGACTACTCATGGGTACAGCATTTCTTCTGGGGTCATGAAAAAGTACTGAAATGAAATATTAGTGAAGGTTGCACAGCTCTGCGAATATACTAAAGGCCACTAAATGGTATACTTTTAAAAGGGTTAGTTATGGTAAATAACAACAAAGTGGTTATCGTTTGAAACATCCCCTGGCAGACACCACTAGGAATGCCCCTCATGAGTCTGTTCCTGTGCTGGATGAAATTTGTGTCCATCTCTCCCTCCCCTTTGTGACTTTTCTCTGCTGACATCTTTTTGGACTGTGGAGTCTTGGCAACCATGTATTAACTGAGTGCCTACTCGGTATCACACTCTGTCCTAGACACTAGGGATACAGATATCAACGGGACAGACCTGTCCCCTGCCATCAGACAACTTACCATTTAGTTCACAGCCCCTGGAAACTTCAGTCTGAATTTCAGGGTATTTTTTAGGCCATCCTCTTGTGGGGTGAGGGCGGGAGTGGGGATAGAGAAACGATGAGCCCTCCGTTCAGGTGTCTGGTAGACCCCCACCCTAGGTGCCTATCAAAATGCCACCTGTTGGGAAAAGATCAGCTTACAATGTTTACCTCTCTGGTGCTTTCTGCACTATAGTTGGGGACTCTTGAAAGGTGAAGAGAAGACCTTGAATGCCAGGTGAGCCCCCAGTATGCCAGGCCCAGGATCACACCCTCCCCGCCAGGTGGGTCACAGCCAGAGCAACACTAAAGGGCCAGTGTCAATAGAAGGTTCACTGTGTGTTACTGCACAGGGTGTTTATAAGCCTCATCTCATTCCCTCCTCCCAGTAACTTTATGGTCCCTATTTTATAGACACCTTTCAGAGAGTGTTGTCCAATGACACAGTTAATGAGTTGAAGGGCCAGAATCTTCACATCAGCTCTCCTGGCTCGAAGGCCCGTGAACATTCTCTTCTCCTGCACTGTCTTCTGGGTCCTGCCTTCAGAATACCCAAAAGACCTAGAGATCCAAAGGACTGAGTTTCCATGGTGGTCTCAGGGCTCCAGCGGCAGGTAGACAGAGCCCTGCTGGTTCCAATTTCCAGCTCTGGCATCTGCCAGCTCAGTGTCCCTGCCTCCATTCCCTCCTCTGGGAAACCCATCAATAGCAATCCCAGACTACAAGGGCTCGTTGTTACGGTTCAAAGAACCAATGTGTGTGAAGCACTTGGAGCAGGGTTTGGCTATGCTAGATGATCAATAAATAATAATTGCGATCCCTCTTCAAACCACACAGACCTAATAGTAATTAGAGTAGATCTATCTGATCGACTCACCAAATGTCTGGCATGATGCAGGACATGTCCCAGCCCCCACATCCAACCCACCCAACTTGCAGGCAGGCAGAGAAGAGTTCTTCCCACTTTGCAGAGGAGATATCCAAGGATTACCTAAACTAAGGCGCAGCCCAGATTGGGTAAGCTGATGCCACTTGCCTCCCCTTAGGGCCAGCACCCATTGCATTCCTCGGGACTTGGAATGCTTCCTTCTCAAGAAAACCTCTCGCCCCTAAGGCCTGATCCCAGGGTACCATCTGAGCCACCCCGGGGGATGGAGAAGAGCTGTCAGCTGGGCCACAGTGCGGGTGAGACATGTGAGCTACGTAGGATGCAAAGTTTAAGGAGGTGCTGACTCTCAGGGTCACGCAAGGGGAGGGCTAGTACGGGAGATCGAGTGCTTCCTTGAGTCTGTGCCCACCCGCCCCCTTGCCTTGCTTATCTCTCCTTCATCCCAACCGTGACCCCGCTTTGGCTCAGGAAGCCCCAGAATCTTGTCGCAGTGAGGACAAAATATCATGGCTTGTGTTTGTAGCTGACGGTATTATAGTGTCTCTCAACTACAACATGGAAAGAACCCTGGGGGAGGGAAGAGTCAGCCTCAAGTCAAGTATGATTCAGGGGCCAAATTCACCATCGGTTTAAAGCTGGAAGAGAGAGAAGTTTGAAGAAAGCCAGTGGCCTCAAGCTAGAATGCCACAGAGTGTTAGAAAAGATACAGGGATTTATGGAGAGAAGTGAAGCCAGCATAACCAGGATGAATGCCAAGCACTGGGCTCGTGGAGAAAGAAGCTGGTGAGTAAGCACTTCCCATAAGGGAGTCCCAGTTGGAAAACTGAATTCGGGAAGGGAAGTTGGAAGAAGATATACCAGGGAGTGAAAGGAGCTGATAGGAGGAGCCGGCGACCCAAGGAGACATGAGGGTTACCTGAGCAGTGTTTGTAGGACCAGCAGCAAATGGCAGGCGTCGGATCTCCGGAGGGAAGACGCTAGCAACGAGCCATCTTCCGGTCAAAGCTCTGAGTTAGTGTGTCACTCCGTACTTGTCCGGGAGCATCTTTTCAAAGATCCAAGAGCTCTTTGCATATATTCATTAAGAATTTTGCCCCCACGTAAAGTGCTCTAAACCGAGCTGCTTCTTTTTCCCTAATGGCCAGATGCACGGCTCAGGCGGAGGTCAGTGGAGCACGGCTTCATGCTCTTCCTCTGCTAACTGGAACTCTTTCATCTGTAAGTGACAGAATATGACTTGCGATAGCACAGGGAGAAAGGAGACCTTGACTGGAAGGTTACAGGGTGTCCTTTTGATCCCAAGTGCAGCAAGAAGCTTAGCTCCAGGAAGGAAATGTCAGCAGGAGGCACAACTCTGTAAAGAACCCTCGTGCCTTCCTCTCATTCCTTTCCCGCTGCTCGCTCTCTAAAATGGCTTCCCTGCTTCTCTGTCCACTTGGAGGGCAGTGGCCACCGGGAGTAGCTCCCCAGTTGAAGTCTCCCCTGTTTCCAAGAATAGCCATACTGATGGGAATCTTTCAGTGCTGACTCCAAATTCCCAAAGAGGTGGCCGTGGAGGGGAAAGGGGGACAGCTTAGATCAGAGGCCATCCTGACCCAGTCCATGCCGGCCATGCAGGTAGGTCTGAATATGGCTCCTCCCTTGTCAGCAAGTGTGAAGGGAGGAAAGGGGGCAAGTCCTGGGTGGACAAGCCAATAGATGTCCCTACTTCCTCCTTCTGTGACATGTGACTTCATCCACAACTGTAGGACAATATTGACTTCAGCCACAAAAACATGAAACCGCGTGCTCAAAAGTTAACTAGAGTTGAAGATGTTGTTCTAAGTCGAGGGAGCCCGACTTGAAAGGATGAAGAGTGTATGATCGCAGCTAGAGTAGTCACACTCACGACACAGAAAGTAGAATGGTGGTGGGGGAGGGGAAGGGGGGAGTGACTGTTCAATAGCTACAGAATATCAGTTTGAGATGATGAGAAAGTCCTGAAAAGGGATGGTGGCCATGATTGGACAACAACATGAATGTACTTAATGCCACTGAACTATACACGTAAGAATGGTTACAGTGGTAAATTTTATGTCTTGTGTATATATATTACCAAAAAATAGGATAAAATAAAAGTTTAACGAGAGGGGCACTTGGGTGGCTCAGTGGGTTAAACCTCTGCCTTCAGCTCAGGTCAGGATCTCAGAGTCCTGGGATCGAGCCCTGCATCGGGCTCTATGTTCAGTGGGGAGGCTGCTTCCCCCTGTCTCTCTGCTTGCCTCTCTGCCTACTTGTGATCTCTCTCTCTTTCAAATCAATAAATAAAATCTTTTTTTAAAAAAGTTTAACTAGAGAACCCATGGAGGGAAGACCACAGAGACATACAGCTTGCCCTTCTGTGCATTCCTGCCTCTCGTGGTCCCCTTTACTTGGGATGCACTTTTTTTCCTTCTTTGCTTGGGGAACTTAGTCATCTTCCAGACCCAGATGATATAACCCTCGTCTCTTAGGCTTTGCTCCACTCCCCCATGCAGACTTAATCACATCCTTTCTATGTTTCTATGGCAGCCTATGTGACATATAATGCTATTACTGTAAATCAGGTACCACCATTGTTTTTTTTTTTTTTTATCCATTTGTCTCTCCCAAGGCAGGCCAATGAGAACAGTGTAGTGTGGCAGGTCATGCTGCAAACCCTGGACCCCAAGCTCCCAGCTCTGCCACTCACTCATTGTGTGACCTTGGGCACATTACTTTGTTGCCTTTGTCTCTTTAATCTAGAAATGAGGACCGTTATTGTATTCACCTATAGGGTTGTCATGAGAATTCAATGGGAAAACCCACAAAAACCATTGTACGTGTCGCCGATGTGTCATCGATGCTCAGTAAATGTTAGCCTTCACTGTTCTCATTCACTGTCAAACACGGCATCAGAGACACAGTGGGAAGTCCGTGTTTGTTGCATAGATGAACTAAATAAGGAACAAATAAAACCGTAGGCATGTGCATGTAAACTATCGGTCGTGACAAAACAAATGGAAACAAGATTAAGTAAGAAAAGGTACACTGGTTGCCTGTTAAACTTGACAGTGGCCTCAGCTTGGTAAAGGAGGCTGTGAATGTATTGTTTCTGGAGGTGGTGCAGGAAACAGTAGACAGAGCTTCAGTGAGGACATGGGGGAAAGTTGACTGGCTGTCCCATTGTGGTTCATCTGCATAAAATGAGGTGCTCAGAAGGTCCCTTTCTGAACACAGATTTCTGTTCCGCTTAGCTGCTGTATCCTTTGGCTGCGAAGAACAGATTGGCACTTAAATATCTACATTGCGTTGAGATTTCCGCAGGGAAGGAGATCAAAAGAGCCCCCGTTTATTTGCAGAATTAGGCTTTAACTGTGGACGGGGTCTGTGATCCTCAATGCTGGATGACTTGCTTTGTAGACCACACTGCCGCTGAAGGGCTCTCCCTGAACCCCTTTATTTTCATTTGGAGCCACTCTGACTTTTGAGCCCATAATGATGCTGAGCAAAATGCTCATTTCGGTAGAATGGGGGCTTTGTTCCCTATCACTCACGTCCATCTTGGCAAAATGACTTACAACAGCTGCTTTGAGAAGTAAAATCCGATAGAGGCAGAGTCTGCATAGATATAAACATAAACATTAGTTTCTATGGAAACAAAAGTTGCAGAGCCATGACTAGAAGCTCTGAGAGCCTGTATTCCAGGAACCAAATGCTATATATATAGTGAACACGTCCACCAGGGATCGTACCAATAAAGCCAAATTCTTTTTGGGAGTAGAACAGAACACGTAGATGACTTTGGCTAAAATGGACACCAGCTAGCAGAATCAGTATGAGGGAGGGTCGGTCTTTTCTGTCCCAGACTGAAACCACATTTCTGTCTTAATTGAAAGCCTTGGAGCAACGAATCGCCCATTGATGGAATTCAGTCAACAATTATACCCATGGGGACTTCACTCTGATGTCCAATAAAAGCTCTGAAGGGCCAATAAAGGTTCGAAGTCTCACATGCCGAGCAAAATGTTCCCAAGCTCCTTATCCAATGGACCCAGTTCCTGTGGCCCCAGTACTGTGCTTTCCACCATGCTGCCTGCCTCCGTATCTTCTCTGCCGACATTCTCGGAGACCTGAAGGACCTTGGTTCAAACAACATTGGAAGGTCCCAGGAGAGCCCAAGGGTGTTTATGCAAAACCATCAGGAGGCACCAGAGGAAACAAAGTCATGGGTTTCGTGTTGGACTGGTGGAATTTCAGATGTCCCTAAAACAACCAATGAGAGCCTGTCCACCCATTCTGGATACTATTTCTAAATAGCAAATTATCCCCAGACTTAGTGGCTTAAAAGGATCTTCTAATTAGGTTCACGGGTTCTGTGGATCAGAAATCAAAGCAAAGCACAATGGAAACAGCCTGTCTCTGCTTGCTGCTGTCTGGGGCCTTGGGTGAGAAGATGTAGCATCTGAGGGTGACGCATGGCTGGGTGATTCAGTGACTGGGGGCTGGAGACGTCTTGGGGGGCCGCGTGTCTGATGGCTAATTGTGGCTGTCAACAACTGAAACACCTACCTGTGATCTCTCCAAGTGGCCCCCGTCACAGCATGGTGACCTCAGGGTAGATTGACGTGACCCTCAAGACTCCAAAAACAGGTACGAGTAAGGACCCTCATGATGAAGAATCACAACAGTCACTTCCACTTGATCCTGTTGGTTTCAGGTAAGTTACCAAACTCACCTGATCCTGGATTCAGGGAGAGGGTAAGGATTTCTGGGCACGTTTTAAAATTGCCTTGCCGAAGTTCATAATATAATGATAAATTATGGACTTACTTTAAGACTTTAATCAAACAATTTCAGACTCTGAAAGAGAACTCCCTACTAGATGGATAGTCGTTCCGGACCACCGCCTGAGAGTATATTACTTCCAGTATGCAGGGGGCATTCATGGTACCCTAGCGAATCACCTGCCTAGCAGATGTTCTCTCCATTAGCCGACCAATCCCTATGATGTCGGGGCTTACCGTAAGAAGGGGGTGTAAGGGACCCAAGTGTCCAGGTGTGCATCGTCTGGCAATTATGGGGAGCACTTAAAGCCTGGCGTAAGATTAATTACATTTGCTCTTTGGACCTCTGCTGGTCTCCCTTCCTAGTCTGAGAAAATCTCGGCCGCAACAGTTACCATGGCAACAGCAACATCTGTAGCAGATCCAGCCTGGAGGATATTTGAGGAGCAGACAAGAGTGGGTACCAACCTGGGCGCATGCAGGAAACTAGAAAGGGTCTTTCTGGGATCAACGCCTGCCTGTTCTGTCCTCTAAGAAAGCCGACAACAGAGTGGTACCAACAGCTGATGGCTTATTGGAGCCTGTGGAAATTTGGTGCAAGGATTACAGAGAATGAGTTAACAGGACAGTGAGAAAGGAGAGGTATAGAGTGCTAGCAGGAGATTCTATGCTACCTAGAGGGTTTTAACAGCCTCTGAAACACAGTGTGCCACCCAAGGTATTCGAGAGAGACCTTCACGATGGATAAATTCAGCAAATACTTATTAAAGGCCAGCTGTGCATCAGGCCCTGGACTGGAGGCTTACACATATCAGTGCATTTAATTTTTCACTCTAGTCCTACAGATACGGAAGGTCTGGCTGCTCCCTGTAATGTAGATAAGGAGATGGAGACTCAAAGAGGAAGTGACCTAACCCAAGTCAAAGCTGGGATTCAGAGGCAGATCTTTCCATCCCCCAAGCTCACAGTCTTTCCACCAACCAGTGTGCCGTGTTTATGGTGGATGTCCGATATGACCCAGCTCCCCAAATAGATGGTGCTGCTGTGGGCTTTACCCATCCGAGGCTTCATTAGAAAAGGCTCCATCCGAGTTGACATTCAAGAGAAAGGCAAGGAGCCTCCTAGTCCTGGGAAAGACTGGATTTTATTCTAAGAACAGAAGTTCATTCATTCAATTTTCAATTATTGCCTGAGCTTCCACCGTGCACCAGGCCTGTGCCAGACTCCGGAAATGAGACCGACAAAGCTAGTCTTGCCCTTTGGCTAGAAGAGGATGGCAAACAGCAATCAAGCAGATGAAAAATAAATGGGCAGTCACCTTATGAAGAGAATGGAACAAGATGCTAGATAAAGATGCTCTAAGGGATGGGGAAGGGTCCTTTTTCGATAGAGCGATCAAGAAAGGCTTTTTTTTTTTTTTTTTTTTTTTTTTTGCGGACGGGATATTTAAGCTGAGAGTGAAAAGAACCAAGCCACGCAGAGAGCTGAAGGAAGGACTCGGCAGGCAGAGGGAATCCCTAGCACCAAGGCCAGAAGTGGGCAAAGCCTTGGAATATTGGAGGCCACAGTTGCTGGGCCGAGTGAAAGAGTCAAGAGGGGTAAGATGGAGCTGGAAAAGGAGCAAGTCTTGCAAGCAGGGTTTCCAGATGAAAGCCAGGTTACCCAACTACACTCGGTATCAGATAAACAACAAGCCCTTCTTGGGTCTGAGTACGTTTCAAGTGTTGGGTGTGGTTGTTGTCCGAGCGAGCGCGTTATTTCTGAATTTCTCTGAAATTTACACGTAACTAGGCATTCCTGTTTCTTTCTTTTTTTTTTTTTTTAAAGATTTTATTTATTTATTTGACAGAGATCACAAGTAGGCAGAGAGACAGGCAGAGAGAGAGGAGGAAGCAGGCTCCCCGCTGAGCAGAGAGCCCCGCATCGGGCTCTCTGC
>NC_081570.1:9977869-10041316 GCF_022355385.1 Mustela nigripes
TTAAAGATTTTATTTATTTATTTGACAGAGATCACAAGTAGGCAGAGAGACAGGCAGAGAGAGAGGAGGAAGCAGGCTCCCCGCTGAGCAGAGAGCCCGATGCGGGGCTCAATCTCAGGACCCTGAGATCATGACCTGAGCCGAAGGCAGAGGCTTTAACCCACTGAGCCACCCAGGCGCCCCGGCATTCCTGTTTCTGTGTGCAAAATCGAGCCACCTATCTAGTGGGCACTCAATTCTAAGCACAGCGGGCGCTCATCAAAGTGCTTGAAACAGGGAGTGGCATAAACCCGTCCACACTTTTAAAAACTCACGCTCTTGCTGTGTCAAATATGAATTGTGGGGGAACGGGAGAAGCAGCAGGAGAAAGTTTCGGTAGACATTTAGGTAAAAGGTGGGTGGTGCCCTGCCTCAGGAGTAGCTGTCCGCTTGGAGAGCAGTGAACTGATTTGGGACATGCATTGGAGGTGATGGATGGGGAGGTAAGGAGGGAGGCAAACTGTAGATCAAGGATGAACATTAGCTACTAGAGCAGACCGTCCTCTGGTTTCTATGCCCAAGGAAGCTTCTTAGATGTACAAGGTGACGTAACTAGCCCAAGACGCTTCTTTGGTGGGGAGGACACAGGGTGGTTTCGGTGCCCTTTGGTGATCCCCCTTCCTTCTCTAGCCCTGGCCAACACGCTGCGAGTTGAGGTTGACATGTTTAATCACATCTCATGGAGCTTAGAGTTCTTTGGGGGAATCCCAGTTTCTACAGGACATGTGGTGTTCATTCCCATTTGCGCTGGTAGAAGCCAGAAGGAGCAGACATCTGGGGCTCTGGATAGTTCCCTTTGTCAAGCCAGTCTGGAAAAATGAGGTTACTTTAAAACCTGAGCTACCATGACCTTTACCCAGGAGAGACACAACAGTTCATTAAGTTCTTGTGGACTTAACTCAGAGAGCCCCGTCCTGGAGCCAAGAAGAACTTATTAGCTGAACACAGCCTTCCATTGCCAGGGAGTTCAGGGAGCAGAAACTAGTAAAAAAGAGTTTGGGGAAAGAATTTAGGGAACAAACTCTAAATATGGCAGAACCAAACAAAGAAGCCCTGTGTTCCTCTGGTCTCTGTGCCACTTCCAAGACACTATCCCTACTGTATGCCTTCACAAAGGCGGAAGAAATAATCACAACACATTTATCATTCACCGGGCAGAATTATTTTGGCAAGAAATCTATGCTCCAGAATACATTACACAAACTGACAGCCTATTCTGAAAAATGTAGATTTTCAAAGCCGGTAGGTACTTACACAGCCATGCCGGGCTGCAGGACTGAGTGATTATGTCATTATATGTGTATCAAATATTTTGGGTAAATATTAAATGATCCACAAAGTCTGGTCTTGTTAACGCAGGGAGTAGAAACCAGCAGCTTCGACAATCACGTATTCAAAGCCAGACTTGGGGGGGGAGGCGGATTTCATTCGGGGCTCCTGAAGAAGAATCCCTCATGTTCTGGGTGGAAGGCTACATTGAGCATAAGTAAATGCATTAGTTTAAACATTAGAATTCTGAAGACTGAAACAAAGCTGCTTATCCTCTCCGCATAACTCAGGCAGCTGGAGGAGAGCACAGAATTTTTCTGGGGGTGGCCAGGGAGGGAGGTCAAGGTGGAGTTCTCCTGGAGCGAACGCGGAGGGCACGCTGCTCTTGTTCCCTCTGGGTGCAAATGTAGGTTGACATCAACTTTCGTCTCAGACGCTACCGGGCTCCCAGGGTGTCCTTGTCCCCAGGAATTCACACAGAGGTGGCACTTTGCTGAGATGACTTGCTGTGTGTTCAGGGGCTACGAGGGGGCAGTGAAGCTAAGGCATCTCTTCTGGCCGCCTGTTGGCTTGGAGGGAAATTGTGAGTTTGTGTCTAATGGATGGTTGAAGGCAGAGTCTCTCAGCTCCCACATTATTGACATTTGGGGCCTGATAATTCTCTGTTGGCAGGGCACTGCCCCTGGTCTCCGCCGTCAGGATGCCGGTAGCATCTCCACCCAGTGTGATAACTCGAACATGCCTTCAGACACTGCCACATGTCTCCCGCGTGGATGGAGAACTCCATCCGAGAACCACTGAATTAGCCCGCGTAGGACGATTCAGGACATCAGATTCTCCGCGAGCCATGAATCATTGACTCAAGAAAGGCGTACTGAGCGCCAGTCAGCTCCAAGCCCCTAATTTCACAGGCAACAAAACAGCCCCAGAGAAGTGCAGGGTCATACCCAAGGTCACATAGGACCTATTCGCTGTCCAGATTCTACCTCGCTGGGTTTATGAGAGAAGTTAAAATGGAGATAAAGTCAGACTGCAGATCGCCTTCCTCCTGTTCAGGGCAGGACTTGAAAAGAGGGATGAGTTTGTTCGCTGCTGACCCCTGAGACTACACGCTTCTGAGGGCTCCTTCCGCAGGTGACCCGGCAGGCGACCCGGCAGGCTTCTCCCCCTCTGGAAGAAGCATCAGAACTCTTCCTTCTTGAGACTGGAATGCAGGCAGGTTTGGAACGCAGTCCCCTCCCTCGGCTACCTTCCTCCTCAGCCTGCGAACAAAAGTCTCCAAATTATCACAGGTGATCGAGTTTCCTTGGAAAAGATTTCCTTATAGTTTGATTCCCGCATCTTGTTACGCTCGGCGATGAGAAGGCCAGCCCGCTCGGGGATGTCTCCAGGCACCACTCCTCTGCTCCTTTCCCTTGGAAACAAGTCCAGTTTCTTCTGCCTTTAGGAAAAGGCGTCTCGGCGTGTTCTGTGTTTTCCTTCGGGCACTGTATATCTTACTATCTTACGCCTCTGTGTTAGCATCCCCCCTCCTGTCTTTGTCGGGGAGGTTTCTCTGCCTCCTGCGGTCAAAAGCAGCACCGGGGAGACATTTCTCCAGTTGCTCATAAATCCCCATTCTTTTGTTGATGTGCTCTATTTAAACCTGGGCCCAGACTCACTGGGTGGTGGGGAATAGAAACCACTTTCATAGTCCCCAATCGTAAGACTCCGCAAGCTTGTGTTGTATGCTCAGGCATTTTCATCTAATGAGTCAGCACGCTAAAGAATGGGCAACCTCTAGGTCGGCTTTTTCCCTCTTTCTAACGTGTCGCAGAGGGCAGAAAGAGAATCAGATTTATGAAATAAGGGATCACAAACCTATTTATTGAGCCCCGGTTAACAAAAGAGAAAACTTGATTATCATTGCTGGACATTTTATATAAACGATATATTGAAAACATAGAATAGAGAGCATTTTAAAATAGCGACCTTATTTCAACTTTACATTCTAAAATGATGCTGTTATACAGGGTAATTACATAATAAATTTGTTAGGGGAATATAAAGCAATAAAAATGGTGGTAATGGTTTGTCATTTAATAGCTGAATTGTAAATGAGTTTTTCAAGCCTTAATGTAGCAGGTTGCTACAATTAGGAGCCCATTCTTAGGGGTGTCTTTAATTTCTGAGGGAAAAAAAAAACAGTTTCTGAGGTTCAGTATCATTAATTTCCTCATTTGAAGATACTACAGATTTAACCATTTGAAGTCAGAGGACAGCGGGGTTTTTGAGGAGTAAGAACTATTGGAGTCCCCCACCCCAGCCACGTGCAAAAGGATCGTAAGGAAATGTGGCTATATTAATAATTCCAGCAAGGCAGTCAGGGTAACATAGTGGTAAAAGTGTAGGGTCAGCCCCTTCGGACTGGTTGTACGGTATTAACTAGTGACTTCCTGGTTGTACCGTATTAACTAGTGACTTCCTGGTTGTACGGTATTAACTAGTGACTTCCTGGTTGTACCGTATTATCTAGTGACTTCCTGGTTGTACCATATTAACTAGTGACTTCCTGATTGTACCGTATTAACTAGTGACTTCCTGGTTATACCGTATTAACTAGTGACTTCCTGGTTGTACCGTATGAACTAGTGACTTCATTTTCCTATGCCTCCTTCTTGAATCTCAGTCATAAAATCAAATGAATAAATCAACAATCCGGAAAGGGTTGGTACCGGATTAGGGTTATTGTTTCATGTTGATGGATTTTATTAGAGGACATACGCAAAAGACTTAGCCTGGCCTGTGGCTCACAATGTGGGCGAAAGATACAATAATTACTGCTTTTGCTTTTGTCCTCATTTAGGTGGTATCCCCACCCCCTTCTTCTTGTCCTGTCATTCTACACGCTACCACAGTTCCAAATCCTGGTCCTCGTGTGTCCGGTCTTCTAGAATGAACAAAAATTAGAAAGACAGGTTTGTTTGTTTGTTTTTCCTTTTCAAATTTTTTATTTAAATTTGAAATAGTTAACATACAGGGCAATACTGGTTTCAGGAGTAGAATTCAGCGGTTCATCATTTCTGTATAACACCCAGTGCTCATCCTAACAAGTGCCCACCATCCCTTAGCCTATCCCCCACCCACCTCCCTCCGTCAACCCTCCGTGTGTTCTCTATCATTGAGAATCTCCTGCGGTTTGTGCTGAAAGACAGATTTTTTTCCTCCAAATCCATCTGACTCCAGACCATAATTTCCTCTCCTGCCAACGAAATCAGGAAGAAAAACTAACATTTAATGAACAGATCTGAGCTGTGAACATTCTCCTGCATGAGCTGGCTTAATCTTTAAAATACCCTAAGAGACCGAGATTATGTTACTTTCCGAGAGGCCCAGTGAATTTCAGTGACGGGTCCAAGGATCCTCAGCTATAAGGTGGCAGAACTGGGATTCCAAACCAGTGGTTCCTGCTGGACCGTAGTGCAGAGTATGGTCAGTGAGAACATCTCCTGAATGTCTGACCTACACAAGGCGCTGTGAATGCGGTAGGAGAGGTGGGGGCAGAGCATGGCCATGTGGGAGTCAGACATGGAGCTGGCTCTCATTCCCCACCGCACGTTGAAAGAAGACATGTCCATCAATAAAGCACTTGGGAAGTTCGGAAGAGTGAGAATCCTCGATACAGGATCTGGTTCCTGCCTCCCCCTGTCCTTCTGTTCTCCTATCCCCTCTCCCTCACTGTGCTCCAGTCCACGACCCTCTTCCTGGCCCTCAGCCAGAAAGCCACACCTAGTCTATTCCTGCCACAGGGACTTTGCCTGGAACCCTCATCCCTATGGGATCTTCATGGCTCTTTGTTCTTTGGTCTCAGCCATTACCTTCTCTTGACATCTCACTGTTTATCCAAAGGGATCCCTCTCCCACCTCCTGTCTTCTGTTACACATGTTATGCTTTATTTTTTTCCAGGCAGTTGTCACATATATATAAAGTGTCTCTGTTCATGTATTGGGTCACTTATTTGTTTTCTGTCTCCCAACGACAGCATAAGCTCCATAAACAGGAATCTTACCTGCTTTCATCTGTCTGTCTTCCCCCGGTATCTCCAGGGCACAGGGTAGACTCTCAACGCACATTTGCTGAATAAAGGACTAATGAGAGAGGGACTGATGTTAAAGCGATTTTGTTGTATCAGGGTGTTTTGTCTTCCATGTTTGTGACTCTGACTCTGTTCCCGACTCTAAGCTCCTTGAGGGCAGGCACCATCTGAGCTGACTTTCATATTCCCAAGTGAGGTGGGGCGTCAACCCAAGGAATCAATTCTTACCTTTCAATTCCTTTCCTTCCCCCACCATCCATCCTATTTTTCTAACTGGTACCAGGCTTCCCCTTCAGTTCTATCTCCTTGAATTTCCACACATGATTTTCTGGATGAGAAAAAGAAGTCAGCAAAATAGCTCGTTGAATTATCTGCCTTCTCTTAGACGTAAGGAATCAAGCTATAGTGATCCTCTGTCGTCTCGCCTGCCAAACATCCGTTCTCTACCCTAGATCCAGCTATACCTGAAGCTGAGTCTACCTCCGGACTTTTCAGTTAGTGAAGCAAGAAAAATCCCTTTTGGTTCCTCATTCAGCTTGAGTCATTCGCAATGGAAAGGCTAGTGCAGGAACCAGAAGTGGTGCTAAGTCTGGAGTCCATGCCTCAGCACAGTCCACAGCTCCCGGTTTGAGCTTTAAGCTCTTCGTTCTGTGCTAACAGCATGCTGGGCTCCAACCATGAGCAAAACCTTAAAGCAAAAGCTGGAAATATTTGGGTAGAAAAGAGCATTTGTTTATCTTCCAACTCATACCCGGTGGATGTGCAGTTCTAATCTCTTTTTAAAGGGCAGTTCTTTGGAACTGGATGCTGCTTAAATACCAGGCCCAGACAGCTGCCAAGGGGAACATCATCCAGTTATTATATATTTCTCAACAGCAGCAAAGTGCATGGATGGCTTCACTTTTTTTTTTCCATGGCCGTAAAACAACACAGACGAACATAGATTGCTTTAGCTGTGTGTGTTCAGCCCTTGGAAACCAGGTGAGCAAAAAAGAGGCAAAAGGAAACAAAACTCACTTCGCCAAACACCTACTGTGTGTTCCGGAACTAGTGACAGGTGTTTTACAACCTATAGCTCACTGAGTTTGGGACCAGAGTCCTAGACTCCTGTGCAGGATCTGCCCCTGACTGGCTGCAAGAATCTTGAACAAGCCACTTAGCTGCTTCAGCCTTAAACTCCTTCATCTGTCAAATGGGCTCATAAATATCTATCATCATCAGAGAGCCATGCTCTGTTTAGCCGGAGTCTCTTTGAAGACATTTTTATTTTTATTTCTATTTTTTAATATTTTATTTGAGAAGTTATTCTTTTTGAAGTGGTTTTATTATTATCAGTTAGTCAACATATAGTACATCATTAGTTTTTCGTGTAGTAGTCAGTGATTCATTAGTGGCACATAACACCCAGTGCTCATAGCAACACGCATGCTTTGTTTAGCTGGAATCTGTCTGAAGGCATTTTTAAAGGAAAATAGGAAAGTAAGGTAGCAAGGTAAGCTTATGAGTGCCCCCAGGTAATGAATCTGGCAAGCAGGACATGATCTCCTCTCAACTCCTGGTCTTCCGTGTTTGGGCCGATCAATATAGTCCTGCCATTGTTGTTGTGTGATGTTCCTGGGAAGCGCTCCAACCCTGAAGTCACCTAGAGAAGGTCTTGAGTCCTGGCTCCAGCATGTGCATGTCATCTGTCCTTGGGTGAGCCTCTATTTCCTAAGTAAAATGGAGAAGACATAGGGTCATTAAGAAGTCAACAGAGATCATCTATTTTGAGAGCTGTCCACGGTACCAGATCAATAGCAAGTGTTCCATCAACGCTAATAATAAAAATTTTTAAAAGCCCACGCCAGCACTTTCATTGAACTATGCTGTAACTAAAATTGCTGGAAGCAGGGATGGGAGGAAACGATCCTCTGTGTAGAGACCTACTTCTATGGTCCTCTTGCTCTAGGAACTCTGCTCAACCTTAACAAGGATCTCATCCACTCTGGGCAGCATCTTCTTAGCTGTAACATGGAGGGGAGGAGATAAGGCAGAGAGAGTTTAGAAATAAGGGGAGTCTCTGAGTCCCATGCAGCTCGGACTTGCTCCTGTTCTAAATAATTGAGAATTTTAAGTGTTTCTAAATAATAAAAATAAGAAGTTTCTCTAGTCAAGAAAACAGCCCCTGACCACACTGGACCCACACTGAAATGCAGGAAGAAAGAGAGGAGGGCCTAGGCATGGGATTGGGGGTGGTCTTGAAGCTTGGGAAGGAAAGAGGCCTCCTCTGCTTTGTTTTAATGGTCTTTACGGCCAGTTCTTCAGGCAGACATGAGGGAAGGATGACACGGCTGCAGAAGGAAAGAGGCAAGAAAAATGAAGCCAAGCAGGTGTTGAGAAAACCAGCTGAGAGGGCTGGTCGGGGACCACGCAAGAGCCCCTGGTGCAGCACTTGTCGCCAGCTGTGGCCCTTCGCTCTCCTGGCTGCCCCCGTCCCTGCGGCGTTCATTGCCCCTGCGGAAGACTGGCCTGGGCCAAATGGGAGTCCATATTTGACCTCGAATTTCAAAAGGTTAGGTCAGGGCACAAGTCAGAGGATACAGAAGCCAAATAGGGAACATCCTCCTATCTGGAGGGAAGAAAGAGAAAACATGGGTCCCTATGGGCCCTAATCTGGGGCCCTAAAGTTGGCATGACTCCAGGAGGCTCAGAGAGGTGAGGGCATACCAGCCCACAGATGGACAGAAAGAAAAAAGAAGAGCCAGGGGGGACCCAGCATCAGAAGAAATGTCTGGGGTAGGGGCAGGGAGAAGGGGTTGGGCCTGGGACCGCCTCAAAGGATTCCCTGTGCCAAGCATGACACTGGAGACTCTGAGTGTGCCAGGCACCCCCAGGGCTGCAGGGAGGTGTGGAAGCGCTAGTTTCTTCCCACGAGCCCAGGTATCTGACACAGGGTTATCCCACACCATGCCACAGATGTGGTGAACAGCCCATCGCTGGTGCAAGGGAGCACACAGCGACAGGTACATCCTGATGACTGTCGATGACGGTGCCACAATGGCACGTTGATGACACAGGGTCCGGTGGCATCCAGGTCTGGCCTCTGTCCACTCCACAGACATTTATTGCACAACCTCATGACCGACTGAGTACAGCCAGGCTGGAAACACTGGAACAGAGATGACCATGACTTCCCACCAGCGGCCATAGCCTGATGGAGACAGGCACTCCAAGACTGATAGGAACAGACTTCCAGGCAGAAGTAGCAAGCAGGAGCGGGAGGAAGACAGTGTGAACGAGAGAGAAGCGGGCCCCAAATCGGCAAGAGCCCCGGGGACAGTTGCGTGTAGAATGCCAGGCACCCAGGAGGGGGCAGGGAGCAGGGGTGCAGATGGAAGCACACACTGGTCCAGGGCTCATGGCCATTAAAAGCAGCAGCTTATAGGACAACCATGAATGCTCCCAAAGGCAGAGTTCTGCTTCCCAGTCAAGAACATAACCCAGGTGGGGGGAGGAGGCACAGAAGAGTCTGGAGGAGAAGCGAGCTTGGCTGAGGTTTGCCTCCCTCTGGAGGCAGTCACCTCCCAGGATTCCCCAAGGCAAAGATTGCAACCGAACTGAGCCATTAACACATGTGGCCCCCCTCCAGAGCTCCATCCAGATCTCGAGTCTGTGGCCCTAAATTAAAGGTGGTGGTTTTGTTTTAACACCTGTTTAACCTGTCTCCACTCAAAATGAACAATATTCTGAAAGGAAATGAGCAGAACCAAGCCAGAGGGGGAGAGAGATCCCAGTGCCCGAAGCCAACTGTTCACGCATCCAGCTCTGTTCCCTTTGACATGAAAGGGCCGTGTGAGAGGCTGGAGCTGAGACACGATGCCCTGGCCACTCGGCGCGGGGAGGGAGGAGGGAAGGGGAAAAGCACAAGCCTCCCGTGACTCCCCACACCTGGGAACAGCCAACAGGTGAAGCCCAGATGAGCTCATGTGGGTCCAGCCACAAGGTCATGTGGACCCATCAATGCCAAGGGAAGGAAGCAGGTGTTTTCTAGAAGCATCATTAGGAGAAATGGAAAGAGACCAGAACCATAGGGCAGGGTTCTGGGGATGCCCCCAGGAGGCAGGTCAGCCCAGACTCTGCCGTTTCCAGGGGCACCCATGACTGCGTTAGCCAATTCTCTTTTTACTCGGCGTGCCCAACGTGATATTTAAACAGAAATGTCGCCCCCCGTGGCATTTATGTCCCCAGACCCTTCAGAATCATGTCTGTTGTCAGATTGGTTCATTTGTGATCTCTTTCCAGTGCCCAGCTGAAAAATATGAAACAGAAAAAGGGCAAATGTGGACATCAGGAACTCAGGATTAAATCAGACTGGGGCTTTTAGTGAAATGTGAGCACTGTCGTGGTGAGAAATTAAAATAGCTCCTTCCATTTAAATTCTTTAAAAAAAAAAAAAAAGGCTCTTTCCTCTTCAAAGCACTTGCACTGTCTTTCCTTCAGCTTTTTGCTTGAGATGGTTCCCCATTGTGGCATGTCAGGTCAGCACCACGGAACTCCAGAAAGACCCCAGCCAAGCCCCTGGCTTTGAACTGAGAACTGAGGACCGTCTGCCCTCAGTCAGAGGCCGGCTGGAGACGTGGACTTGGCTTCATCCTGGTTTTGAATCGTTGCTTTTCTTTCAAGTTAGGAAAAGAGAGGACACATGGCAACGGAGTGTTTGCCTTAAATCACCCTTTAGTTGGGGGTCAAGTGACTATATCACAGTTTGGGTTATCAGAATTGAATTCTTGGCAAATGTGCACTAAGAACTGAGGTTTTTAAGTGGATAAAAGTGTGCTGTAAAAAGAAATTCATATTTGTAGACATCAGCACATTTCGGTGAGTGTTGCAGCTAAATTTGAAAGAATGTGCACTTTTGAGATTTCGCATGTAGATGCAAATTTGCGTTAAGGATTGTACATTGAGCTGTTATTCGAAATCTTTCACACAGGCCTTCTCCACCAAGAGTTTCAATGACAGGGGGAAAAAAAAAAAGACAAACTCACACCCTACTTGCACGGAAATCCCCAGCCCCTTGCCAACGAGTTTTTCTTGCTCACACATCAACTTCATTTATTAAGCAGGATACAATTTTCTAGGATACAATCATATCTTCTACCATCTCTGCTTTGTTCTCCCTGGGGAGATGGCTGTAATTGACTTACCTTAAAGAAAAAATAAGTTTTGTATCCCATCTTCAGAGGAGCAAGCCGTCTGAGATCTATTTACCTTTGAAGTGCCCTACTATTCATAAAGCTTTGCTCTTTGCCGTGGAAGGAGGTGTGGTTTGGAAGATCGGAGAGGACGCAGTGTCTTGTTGCTGCTACCTTAACTCTCTTAACTTGACCATGATCCTATCAATTAAAGGTATCAAGGAGCAGGCTTTTCAAAAGGCTTGCCGGCAAATCTAAACCTTTGACAGTGTACAGTTTGGTGTCTTGGACAAGGCATTAATTCTTGGTGGTGTTTTAAAACCTGGTTTTAATAAATGGCCAAATAGAGAAGAAATGAAAATGCATGTTGCAGTAGACTGTCCATTCTTTGGCATGAGGCATAGAGTACAGACAGTACCTATAGCGAAACAATGTATCATCCATCCACAACTACCTAGAAACTAAGTATGCATTGGACAACTCATATAGATCTTTGTTTTTCAGATGTAGAAGGAATGAATGAATCACAGACCATAGACTCAGGTGTGGAATGGGCATCAAATCCCTTTATTTTCTTCTGAACAGCTTGGATTTCATGGTGACTATTTTATGCCATGATGTAGTCAAGAAATTCAACCTTAGTGATTCTCAGAGCTCCCCCATCCCCATCTCAGAGGGTCTCTTCCTAGCACCCAGGTGCTGGGAGGACACCCCCATCCCCCAACCTTCCCCCAACTCCCCAGCATGTACTAGCTGTGAGTTACAAGACTATACAGGTTGCCATGGAGACACACACTATCCCAGTCTACTGGTCCCTTCATGTCTGGGGCTGCTGCCCCTGCTCCACATGTGGAGGCTGGGAGACCATGGCAAGGCTGGGAAGTACCTCATTTGCCCCTTGGCAGGCCCACCACTCCTCTGGGACTGGACCTTGCTGGGAAGCAGTGTGCTAGTTCCCCAGAATGTCAGGATGCTCTTCTGCTCTTGGTCCAAGGAAATAGATTGTTATTCAAAGACTAGCCCTCCCTCTGTCTTCATGCTTCTCTTTGAGGTACACCCTCTCTCCCCCAGACTATCCACCTCTGTGATTTTAAGCTTTGGCAAACCAAAGGCAAAAAGAGGAATGTCCAGCAGGCAACTCCCAACCCCTCACCTCGCCCGGAGCCTCCCAGCCCAGAGCTTGTGACCTATTTCAGAAATAGAAAGAAGAAAATAGAGAAGCAGTAGCCAAGTACATATACAGATTTCCTCCACTCTCTGACAAGAAAGCATTCCTATGAAAACTTCCATAAGTCAAAATGGCAGAAAGTGACGAAGCAATTACCAATAATTTACATGGAAAAAATTCGGAGTGTTTCCAGGCTCAAAAAAATCACCTCTCTTAGATTTTTCTGGTGCCTTAGGACCCATCTTGCTAATGGATGCGTAGAATAAATGGAGATGAAACACAGATGCTCACAGATACATCTCAAAGCTATGCCAGCTTGATGCTGATGTGCTGAATGTAGGTCCCAGGGAAGGAGCCTGGTGGGGCTGCTCTCCCTGCTCCTTGGGGTGTGTACTGCCTGTCAAAGGGCTCCCTGCCAAACAAATACTGAACATCGGTTTTGCTTTTCTCCTCTCTTTCATGCAAGCAAAAATCCTCTTCGGTTGTCTTTTGGTTAGCAAAAACAGATACACATGTAGGTCTTTCGTAAAAGCGAAGTAGTGTCAGTTGAACTTTCGTAAAGCAGGGGATACTGGATACATGTGCGTATAGATATGTACATGCATAAGTACCTGTACACATAAGTAGAGACAGACACGGAGAAGGAGAGGAGAAGGAGACAGGCGTGCACATATCCCTATTTCAGCCGCACAGATGTTACAAGGTTACAGCTGCTGCAAGGATGCTGTTCCTCCGCTATAACCAACAGCCTTCAGGTGCATTCTGGCACCTTCTTAGCTTGATCTCACAGCTCCCTATTTCATTGCATGTCCCATCTGCCTTCTCAAACCCTTACTTTCTCTTCAGTGCCCCGACCTCCGTGACAACAGGGAGAAGCACAGACTGGAAGGTCTCGGGGCACACAAATGTCATGGCCATGAGCATCAGGTCTGGTCCTGAGGCTATGCGGAATGCACTGGTCACACACGTCAGACAAACTGGACAGCGAAGGGGAAGCAGTGTCTTCTTTTACGAGTGTATATCCTAGTGGCTGATTAGATGTTATGTCTGCAATCAGTCTTTGCATCCGAGAAGCATGGAGGCAGGATGAGAGGCACAGGCTCTGAGCCAGGAACCAGCCTTCTAGCTTCTCCATGGAGGAGCCTATGCCCTATGCCATCCCTAGATTTGCTCATCTTTAGAAGGAAAGGCTTGGAGCAGTTGATGACCAAGTCCTCCTTGCTTTGATGGTCTTTGGTGCTGGTTAATTCAAACAGATGATATTGCTCCCTGACTCTTTATGGTGATTAGGGCACCTGTTCATTAGATAACCGCAAACCTGGCCGAGCTTCCCCCCAGGCCTGTCAGCCAGCTGCAGCCGTACCTTCGCTGTTCGACTCTATAAAATCCAGCAAACTTTATACATATTAAACTTTAATAGCAGCCCACGAGTGAAAAGGCAAAAGAAATGGGAGCCATACCTAAGGGGTATTTTATTCATGTTGATTCTCATATGTATGATAAATAGTTCCTGTGCCTGACTTGTGATGAGAACAGGTTCTTAAAAACTCCAGCAAAGGGAGCCCATAAGGAAAACAGAAATCTTCTACCATAAAGAAAGTACTAAAATATTCATATATTTCTTGGGAGACCCAGCAGGGTATGGAGAGAGTCAACTATTTCCAACTCGGCCAGACAATTTTACCTCCAGTGCTCTCCTACGAACCCCATGCTGGCTGGATACTGAGTAATGTCACATAGTCTTTGAATAGCAGGTCAGCCAGGAGGGACACCCAGAACCACCCTGGGGTCCGGGCAGGTGATATGTGGATGTGCTGGGTTGTCTTACATGTGTGAGTACTGACATGTGTTTAATATGTGTAGAAATCTAGAAATGCATGTACAGGAGGGTGTAATTGCCAACTCTGAAAGCTGTGTGCTAATATAGTGCTTGAAAGCAAGTTTCGTTTTGATCACATAGAACAGAGATTGGCAAGTAGAGGGTAAAGTTGGTAAATATTTTCGGCTTATAGACCATCAGCTCTCTGTGGCAACTATTCAACTCTCGCAGGACAAAAGCAACCATGGACAACCTATGAACAAATGAGCATGCTTGTCTTCCAAGAAAATTTGATTTATGGGCCCTGAAAGCAGAATTTCGTATCATTTTCAGGTGTCACAGAATATTAGGCTTCTTTTGATTTTTATTCAACCACCTAAAAATGCAAACAGTGTTCTTACTAAAAAATGCAAACACTATTCTTAGTTTGCAGGTTATATACAAAGAGCTGACAGGCTGGGTTTGGCCAAGGGCCGTAGATTGCCCCTGTATAATTTAGCCATTTCCCCTAGGGAACAAAAATGACTGGCTGGGTTATCAGATCAATCCACAAAGGCCGATTCAATCCATGAAGAACCCAAAGTATGGCTTATGTAGTAACTAACATTATTGAATGTGTATGTTCGGCATTGTGCTAAGTTCTTTGTATTCATCACTTCCCTTAATACTCAGCACAGTCTTATAGGGAACCAAGTTGAGAGAGTTTAAATGATTTGCCCATCTTAGCTAAGAAGTGGCAGAGCTGGGATTTGAACCAAGGTCTTAGGATCTCAGATCTGTGACATTCACAGCAAAGCTA
Source organism: Mustela nigripes (assembly GCF_022355385.1). Classification (NCBI taxonomy): domain Eukaryota; kingdom Metazoa; phylum Chordata; class Mammalia; order Carnivora; family Mustelidae; genus Mustela; species Mustela nigripes. The sequence goes on from NC_081570.1 coordinate 9,992,211, forward strand.
CGCACCTGATTAGAAAGCAGGGCGATGGTGCCTTGGTGGCTCGTGAGCCCTCAGCACATGTCAGCTGTCATCACTGTCCTCATCACTACTAATTATACTCCTTCAACACTACTAAATTGCCACTTTTAAATTCTAAATGCCTTTTTTTTTTTTTTCAATTGGAGTTCAAACATGCAATGCCCCAAAGGTTTTTCCTTCCCTGGCTTTCAGTACCCCAGCAGTGTCATTTTGTAAGAAAGGATGGAAATTCTTCTGAGTGGGCAGGATTGGCTCTTTGTGGATCCACTCTTTTGCTTCTGCCGAAGACCAGACATGCCAGTCATTTCCAAGTTGCTCCAGATGAGGAACAAGGAGTAAAAGAGAGCTCTCTTTGCAGCAGTCTGGGGAAGCCATGTCTGGAACCCCTGGGAGTCCGTTCCTACCACATGTGCTGTTGGCAGATCACCTAGCAAGGAATCAAGGCCTTATGTATAGATATGTGTTACAGTCACGCCCCAAATCCACTGAACTTGAACAATGAAACATTCCATCATCACCATCATCAGTAATATTTTAGTGTCTGTGCAAGCTACAAACTTTGCTGAGAACAAAGAACCCTCATGGTCAGCTGCAGATAAAAATTAACGAACTGAAATAGACAAAGATGTGAGTGAATATTTTTTTTCCCCTCTTTCTGTTTTTATGTCTCTGCTCTTGGCTTCAGTCTTCTTCCAGTTTCCCAGTGGGCCTTCCTTTTAAAGGTATCCCTCGTTCCCTCTGTCATTCTGGGAACCAAAAGCCTCATTCTGCTGGGGTCATTTTCAGACACCAGGAAACCATGTCATGGTGAAGTAAGGGAGAGTTTATTCCCCTGAAGGCATTCTTCTCCCCCTCAGTCCAACCGTATCTTGAAAGAGATCACCTGCCAACCAGAAATGATTTACTCTTGGTGTAATTTGCGGCGAGTGGCCAACTTCCAGGGAAGATGTTGTGGGGCTGAGTTCTTGCTAACATATTTCTGAGAACTTCATCTAATTCACCTATAACTAAGTCTAATCCTCCTCCTCTATGTAGTTAAACTCTAATCCTTGTGGGCCAGGACCCGTAACTGCGTAAGTAATCATCCCCAAATTCAATGCATTAAAACAGCTTATTCTTATGTCTCATAATTCTCTGGGTTGACCGAGCTCAGTGGGCTGGTCCTTACTTGGGGTTCTTCCATGAAGTTGCAGTAGAATGGCAGCTGGGGCTGGAGTCATCTAAAACCTTCTTCCCTCTCTTGTCTGGTGCCTGAGCTGGGATGGCAGCCACTGTGGTGTCTGGACCTGGGTCTCTGTCTCTCTCCCTAAAGTCTCTCCATTTGGTTAGCTTGGGCTTCCTCACAGCATGGCGACTCTAGGATAGTCAGACTTCTTACAACACAGCTTAGGGCTCCAAGAACAAATGGGGCCGTCCCAGGCCATTTGGCATGGGCCTGGGAACTGGTTCAGCATCATTTCCACCATATTCTACTATTCTAGGAACTGGGCCCCACCCCCAGATTCAAGAGGGAGGGGCATAGACCCCACCTCTTGACAGAAGGAATGTCAAAGACATTATATGAGAACACAGAGTCACCTTATCCAACCCCTTTAGAAATGCGATATAATCTGTTTTGGTAGCTGGCAGAGGCCAACCCATTCCTGAAACATCTATGGTAAATGGGGACCCATTGCTTTTTGGAGTAGCCCATTCCAATTTGGGGCATCTCAGACTCTTAGGAAATTCTTTTTCACAGTCAGGGAAGATCTGCCTCATTCTAACGTCTGTCCATATATTTTAGTTCTAGTCTTTGGAGCTACAAAGAGCACTCCTCCCACCTTTCCACATGGTACTGCATACATGTGAAGATGGCTCTCCTTGCTGTGCTGAGGCTCCTTTTCTCTAAGCTCCTCATCCTCAGGTTCTCATGATTCATGTCTCAGGGGACATTACCATTTTTCCCCCAGAGTCACTCGTGTCCTCTGAATGAGCTCCATCTTTTCCCATGACCCTCTCATAGTTTAGTGCCAAGTACAAAACGGGAAACTGATCGGCCAGAGGAAGGCAGACCTCTTCCCCCTCCCCATCCAAGGTACCACTTGTCTGTTGATACACTGGTAACAAATATTTTTAGAAACATATTAAACTGCTTTTCTGTCCTGTGCTTCCTCAAACATTACCATTCAGTAGAAGCATCCAGCACCCCTGGGGGAGATTAGGACTGTTAGAACAGGAATGCATGGAGAAAAAAGAAAGAGGCACTGTTCAGCTTTTGACTTCCGGTTTTGGATTTCTTAGTTCACAGATGTATTAGGAGAAACACAATGCTTCCTTCCTATGTGTCTCCTTTACTACTCACACAGAACACTTCATGTCACCTAATGTGGGTGGGGGGAGACTGGGGGTTCCCACTCTAAACAATTCTATGACCCCAGCTGGGTGTCCTACAATTTAACCCAAATCTGAGCCTATCTACCTAGAGATTTCACAGGTTAAGGACTCGGTCCCACAAGACTGCCCCCTGCCACTTTAGGTGCCAATAACAAATTAGTAGGTCCCCAGGTTACCTATAACTTCTGTCCAACTTGGCTACAGATCAGAGGTTCCCATGATGTCCTGCCCCCTGGATTCAATTGTTTGCTAGAATAGCTCACCGAACTCAGGGAAACACTTAACTTACGTTTACCAGTTTATTAAAGGATATGATAAAGATAAAGAAAATTGCTAGATGAAGAGGTAAATGGGGTAAGGCCTGGAGGAGGTCCCTGTAGAGTTCGGGTGCATCGTGCTCCCCGTGTGGGTGTGTCCACCAGTCTGGAAGCTCTCCAGACCTCAAACTATTGGGACTTCATGAAGGCTTCATCATGTAGGCATCATCTGTCATTAAGTCCGTTTTCAGCTCTTCTCCCCTCTTTAGAGAAGTACAGGGGATGGGGTTATTCTGATGACCAGTGCCCAACTAGGAGCCCACCCAGAGTCTGTCCAATAGAACAAAAGAGGTTCTTGGGACTCCTAACTCTTAGGAATCTACAAGAGTTTTAGGAGCTCTGTGGAAGGCATGGAGGATAAAGACCAAATACGTATTTCCTTTTTTTTTTTTTTTTTAAGATTTTATTTATTTATTTATTTGAGAGAAAGAGAGCACACACCAGCAAGGGGAGGGCCAGAGAAGCAGAGTCTCCCACTGAGCAGGGAGCCTGACGTGGGACTCGATCCCATGACTCTGGGATCATGACCTGAGCTGAAGGCAGACGCTTAACCGACTGAGCCACCCAGGAGCTTCAAATATATATTTCTCACTATATATCACAACATTATTTCAAGATAATGGTATCAAAACCTAGGCTTTGTGAGAGGGAGGCATGTCTTCTAAATTCCAAAAATCCAAGCGCGTTGGATTTTGAGTATGAGGCATATTCAGTGCCAGTGGGAGGACAGCAGAGGTGAGGGAGGAGGGGATGTCTGTAGACAGGCTGAGGAAGCCTGCCTGTGGCGGAGAAGGACAGGGAAAGGAGAAGCTGCACACACACACCCTGGTGTTGGAAACAACTGGATGAAAGTGGAGGCACCCCAGGCTCACTGCTCATCCTTGCTGCTCAGGCTCAGACAGGGCCACCTCAGACCTGTTAGAGACACTCCATATCTGACCCAGAACTACTTGGGCAAAAGGTTAAAAATGACGGAAGAAGGTATCCAGGTGAGCGGACCAGGGACTGCCCTACAGAGTCCTATGCTCTTGTCACCAAAACACCCAGGCATCCAGGAGAACTCATGGTATCAGAGTAGAGCCTACAGAAGGTGAGACCTCATGGACAAACCCCAGGACAGTGACTACAGACCTCAGCAGGTGACAGCACCTCACCCAAAAAACCCATATGATGCCAACTGACTCTGCAGTTCGCAATACTGGAATCCCAGGGGCCGGGTGAAACCAACAATCCTAAGTGGAAATGATCAAAGACATGGAAGACAGCAGGCAGACTATCTTCCCTCATGCCGGGAAGACAGGTGGGCTCCCCTCTGCCCACACATATCCCAGGAACAGAAGGCAGAGCAGAGGGACAATGAAACATGGACGACTTACCCAAAGCAGACTGAGTTAACCCCAAAGGAAGAGAAGGACCTGCTCTCATAGAGACAGAGCTGCCTCCAGCCCATACAATGCAAGTTTCTCCTTCAAGGCCATGATGGAAGACTGTCCTCCTGAGAAAGATACAGACATTTAAAGAAAGCTCCCTTTTTTGGCACATCTGAGTGTAAATTTTCCACCCCTGCAAAACCCAAGACCCATTTTTGGCAGCCAACTGTCCAACACGTCATTTATGGAAACTCCCTATGAGCTGATCCAAATGAATCTATCTTGAACGGAGCTTCTCCCAGGCCATCAAAGATAGAAACGGTTGTAGAATTTTCCCTCCCAGATATTGGAGATCCCATGAGATCACCCAATGAAACCAATGTATGTGGGTCCTCACCTAAATGCAAGCTGTCACCCTGTTCTCAGACCCCGCTATTATCCCTCTGACCAAATGTTAGCACCAGAGGTGCTAGGCTACAGAAGTTCAGGCATGAGCTGGGATCAGATCACACTTGTGGGGCCAGTGTTTTCATTCAAGAGATTTTCCAAGGCCCCTCTGGGTAGAGTGGGGGGCAAGAGAAGGTGGGAGGAAAATGAGGGGGCCTGGGAGAAGGTACAGTGGAAGGCTGTGGTTTACAGACAGGGTTTGTACCCGATTAGTAACTGTAAAACTTTGGTTAATTTACTTTATCTACCCAAGCCTCCTGGTTTTCCTTATCCTTATCACCATCATTACCATTTAGATGACCTGATGTATTCAATTGAACAACCAGAAAAGCTTTAATAATGAAAAGATTTCAAAGGGGTTGCAAATTTTTATCACATACATCTTCCTAAAGCATCTTAGGCAGCAATACCCAAACTGTGTTCCCTGGATCCCTAAGGGTCCCTGGAACCTCCAGTCTCCCACCTTCCATCGTGATTTCAACCAGAGCAGTAACCTGACTTCTACTGGTTTCATATGCCCTCCCTCCCTAGACGAGACTCACCGACTTAAAATTAAAATTAAAAAAATTAAAAAAAAAAAAGAGAGAGAGAGAGAGAGAGTTGGAAATTTACTGATTTCAGAAAAGTGGCCTGAGGAAGGATGGTGCGGAGCTATGGACATGGCAGCCTCTCATCTCTCTTAGAACAGCTTGCCACCTTTGTTCCTACTTTCTATCCTGCCTCCTCCCTGACTCACTGCTCAGCTGCCAGAAACTGTGTCCCACCCCAAGCTACCCCTCCAACACCCTGGGCCCAGGGTCCTCAACCCAGCTCACCAAAACCACAGACTGATCCTCACTCCTGGGGGCCTGAGCTCTGGCATGACTCCGACAGGCATTGGAGAGAAGATTAAATTCCCAGTCCAGGGACATTCTGGAGCCTCGTGCCTTATTTCCAAAGGGCAATGACTGTCATTATGCTTAAATGAACTGCTTTCCTGGTGGAAAACATGTATTTTTTAAAAGCTTAATTCTTCTCCTTTCTCCAAAATGAGAATCAAGTTATAACGGTGGCCTGGCACCTCGAGAGCATTTCCCTTTTTATACTTCATAGAATCCTTAATAATACAAAAATTGCCCAGAGCATTTCACACTGAGTTATGAAGTCATTAACATTTTTGGGATAAACACAATACCCCAGGACAAGTTATTAGCCATATAGTAGTGGGGAAAAAATTAGATAGGTTGAAAATCTCATGTCTAGCAACTGCGGGCAGAAAATTTCACCGCCTCCTAGTTAAAGGCGGTGGCGGCAGCTCTCCACGTCACCCGTGCTGACTGGGTGGCCTTTTCTCAGCCAACCAACTCAGCATATTGGATATTGGTAAAATCTGAAAGAATCAGCATCTTGATGTCCCAAGGCCGGCAATCTTTCCAAACTCACAGCTCTGAATCCTGCCTCAAGGCTCCTGGTATTTATGATCATGTTGGCAATAGAATGGCTATTTCCTCCCCACACCACCGTCTACTCAGACCTCTGGCAAATTTTATCTCGCTGTGCTGTTTGCTTTCAAATTAGCAGGGGGAGCCTCTCACACATGCTGGTCTCTTCCCACCCCACGTCCCCTCTTTCCACCAGTTCTTCACAGTTACCCTAAGTGTCACTGGCCTCATGGAGCTGTCTCAAAGACCAAAGCTCCCATGTCCTCTCTTTTTAATCAACACCTCTGGTATATTTTGCCAAGAATTTTCTTTGGGGGACTTCAGCATACTGTTCCTTGATTATTCTGCAATTCTGCTCACACACAAGAATTATGGTAATGAAAGAAACCCAGAGGGATTGGTCGTTCAGACTTGCAATGCAGCATCCTTGCCTCTGGCTGAATCCTTCACCAACCGAGATAAACATTCACAACGTTTAGAGATGGTCTCAAGTATTCTGTTTCTTTATGGGTTTCCCTCACCTGGAGTGGAGGTGTCGTTCTCTGGATCCTTCCTGTTACTGCTCCGTGGAGCCCTTGCCAGGACGAGGAAAGAGGGGTACTGTGTCCTGAGCAAGAAGCAAGAATAACACCACCAAGAATTTAATAATAATAATAGTAATAATAGAATAACACCACTGCCCTATCCTGTGTCTACTACGGATATCACTAATTCACATGGTACCCTTTCCCTCTGAGTCTAGACTCAGCTTCAGAAGACTTTCCACAGAGTATTTCCAGTTGCTGTTGATACATGATTAAAAACACATCTACTGGGACACCTGGGTGGCTCAGTTGGTTAAGCAGCTGCCTTCAGCTCAGGTCATGATCCCAGCATCCTGGGATTGAGTCCCACATCGGGCTCCTTGCTCTGCGGGGAGTCTGCTTCTCCTCTGACTCTGCCTTCCACTCTGTCTGCCTGTGCTCGCTCTCGCTCTCCCTCTGAAAAATAAATAAATAAAATCTTTAAAAAAAAAAAAAACACATCTACTGTTGTATATATGCTTATATACAATATACTTATATACATATATACTATATAAGCATATATACTACATATATACATAGTATATATGTATATAAGCATATATACATACATACTATACGTATACTATCCCCAGGGCAGTCCTTGGGAAGCAACCCACCTCCAAGTGTGTGTGACTCTTGAAAAGTCAATTAAAACTAGAGCACTGTCTAAAGACTCAGGTTTCTACCTCTAGCCACTTACAACACCCCCTAGATCCCATACTCTCTTTCCTAGGATGAGTGCGCCAGTCATAAGGGCTCTCTAGCATGTGGGCTCTTCCGCAGGTACCTTCACAATTCAAGATCCCTGATTCTCTGAGTACTTTCACCACTACATCTCATGGAAGGACCGTGTCCCACATTCCCCTTTGAGCCAGCACTGAATTCATCTTCTTCATCCCCTCTAGCGCCCACCCCCATTTCACACCAGTCACACTCGGCATCCATCATCCCGTCGTGATTCTACTCCTCAGACTGGATCCTGAGTCTGGGCTTCCCTCTCCTGATGTTAGCCCCTTCTCTTTCCTACGTTGAACAGAAGAGTCTCTGTCTTCCCCAGGACCTCACATGGTTTGACTGGTCACCTAGTCTGTCACTCCTATTCAGAGTCTATGAATTTGGGAGCCTGCCTGAACTCCAGAGCCATCCTCTTAGGTATTTTATTTACCAGCATCTCAGGCTCTGTCCCACCAGCCCCTTGCCCATTTACTGTGACCGTCCCCAAGGCTGATTCACCCCTGCGGCCCCATCTTGTCTCTGTAGAATTGACGACTTTACCAATGGGCTGGTATCCTGTGTTGATTTCATGCATGGGGACACCAGGGCATCAAAGTCATCAGGAAAGAAGGATCCCAGGCTGTGGCTTACGTGCTATGAGGATCCTGCTGGTGCTCTTCTCTGTCCACATTTCTGAGACACTTCAGCCCAAATGTTCCCACTCCCAGATTTGCGTATTACGATACCCAGAGTGATCATCTTTGTCTCACAGAACTCAACCATCAGCTGAAAACCAGTGTAACCTGCTTTCCCCTAGGGGGACCAAACCAGGAACCCAATTCTCTAAGGCAAATTGAAGGAAACCGAATGGCCTATCAATATTTGTCAAAAGGAAAAACCAAAAGTTCTGTGGGCCAGTCAAAGCAATCTCTTCATTACTGGAACTGGAAATAGCAAATTACTAGGGCAGGCTAGAGGAGTTGGCTGGGCAGGGCCTCTCCAGTTGGCTCGGGCGCCACAGTCCTCAACCCCATCTCCACATGGGCCACAGATAATTTGTTATTAACAATAACCAAAGGTCCAAATATGGAGTAATGATATTTTTCTCTCTCTGTTTTAAACCATTTGGAGTTGATTTGCAGTTATCCACGTATAATGCCCTCCGCTCTTTCTCATTTACCCACACCTTAGTGATCTGGAAAGAACAGGTACACCCATGCCCGCATCACCATGTCCCACCTGTGCAGGAAGATTGCTCACGTGAATGTCCTTCATCACATGTGTCTGGAGACAGAGGCTCTGGTCTACTGGTTTGGTTGTTTTAGAGGTTGCGTTGATCTACCCTTTGGAGACAAAAGCTACCAGATGTGTATGTCTTAGAGCCAGGCTCCGCTGGAGACATGGATGATCACTCTCGACACTGTGACAGGCAGGCTGGGGTGTTTGAAGGTCCAGATGGAATGGAGAAGAATACCAAATGTCTCCATAAGCAAGTTGGTTTCCTTCTACCTCTTTGGTGTTCTGTCCCTCCTACCCAACAGCATCGCTTGGGTACAATAGGCACTCCTCCTAACTGTCTCATTGTGTATTAGACAGATTACTCTGTGTATGTGCCGTCCTTCAGTTATTTTTCTGAAAATGGATGTGACCAAAGGCCATAAAACATAGCATGAGAGAAAGTATGGGACAGAGGAAGGAAATGTTAGATGTTAGGTGAAGGAGCCTTGACTGCAGCCCCCTGGGTTATAAGAATGTGAAAAAAAAAAAAGTTCTCATTTCACAAAAATATTTATCAGCAAATTGATCACTTATACAAATATCCCCCTTTCTTACGAAATATTAGGATGATAGTCCAAATATTTATCATCTAGGATGGGACAGACATGCATCCCTGCCCCATTCAGAATGGATTCCTATTAACCTGGGACAGGGTCCTGGGTGCCCCCTGCTAGCCAAGAATTTACCCTTCAGTTACCACACTGGGGAGATGCACGGGGCCAGGGTGGTAGTGATAGGGAGGGACTGTTTACTAAAACTTACAGAAATACTTTACTATTAGAATAAGCAAAGGACTATTCCAGTGCATATGTCCCACTACCCATCCCTAAAAATGAAACAACTTTTTTTTTTTTTTTTTTTTTTTACTGTCAGTCCCTTGCTAAATGGAATTGCAAATATCGCAACTGAGATACAATTTCACGAAGTCACTAAAAGTGATGTAGGAGAATTGCATGCATTGTGCTGCAGGCCAGTTGCTGAGCAGTGAAGATATAGCAGAATTAAACCAGTCGTAATTGAAGAAGATGTTTAGAAAGATGCTTCAAACGAGAATGATTGCTAACTGCCACGAGTGGTCTTGGACTAGATCCTAGAACAATATAAGGACGTTTGTGGGTAAACTGGTGTGATCTGGATAAAGCTTATTGTTTAGCTCATAGTCATGTACCAATAGGAAATTTTTCGTTCTACAAATGTGCCATAGTTATTTAAGGTGTTAACTTTGGGGGAAGCTGGGAGAAGGGCCAATGGGAACTCTCAGTATCGTCTTTGCAACTTTTCTGTAAATACAAAGTGACTCCAGAATCAAGAGAATGATCTATCAGTAAGTTAAGAGAGGCTCGTGGGGGTAGTTAATAAGGCTCCCAGATATTTTTTGTGAAATTCAACTTTACTGGCATGAATGTCCCAGGTGAATTGAAGGAGGACTGTTCCAATGGCTGGGGAAAAAAATATACCGGATTTTCCCCCTAAATCCTTACTGAAGTCATTTGCTGTTAGTTCTAAGAATTAGCACCCAGTGGCAATTACAACCTAAATTATGTTACATTTAACATAACATTAATTTTCATTTTGTTCTGTTGTTCAAGATGAAGTCCCAATCCCAATCAAACAACCTCCCATTGCCGCTTATTTGGGGGAAAAAAAAACATCGCACTTACCCCTGTATCAAGTGAAAGCATTTGAAGTCACCGTTCTGTGGTTCCAAAGATTTGTAGAAAAATGGACTCCCCCTCCCACCTCTGGAGTGTTAACCCCCTCCCCACTCAGCGTTCTAGGTAGGAGTCTCTCGTGCTGGGGGGAGGGGGGATGGGAGAATTCCAGAGAAGACTGAATCGATGTATGTAATGAAGGGATTGGCAGACCCTGGAAGTTTTGCTGAGTGAAGTATGATGTCACTTCCCCACATTGTTCCCAAAAGACCTTCAGTAAAATCGGTGTTTCGCTTTGGTGCTTTGGAGTAGGAATCTGTTTTGCTTTGGGTTTTTATGAGACATGTGGTGAGACTGGACTCAGAGGCAACAGCCAGATGGTCCAGTCACATATTGGGCACCCCATGAATCACCTTGTTTGGGGGAGGAGAAATGGAGGCTCAGGAAGAAAGCCTTCAGGCTGGGTGATGGGACCATAGTGAACTGGCAAAATACGCCCCAGTCCAAATCCAAACAGTGTACCCGATGCAAGAAGCCCCTCTGATTTTTCAGAAGAGGCCAGAACTGGACTTTTAAGTCAGACTGCTCCAGGGTTCTTCTTCTTCTTTTTTTTTTAAACACAGGACAAGTTATCAAATAAGACTGTCAGCTGCATACTTCCATGGGCAGCCCCTGTGTAACCTCTAGACTGGGGGAATATTAAAAGTTGGGTTAAACCCACATAGTAGGTTCCTGCCACTCTGGAAAATAAATTTACTTTGTCCAAATATAAGTGATCTCTCCCTTTCCTCTCTGTATTAGCAAAATCTGGTATTTTGCTCATGTATTTACATTTGCTAATGTATTTATGATACAAAAATGCATGTATATTTCTATCTAAAAAGAGAGATTCCAGATCCTGTGGTTTTGGGTCTTCTCTCTCTATTCTGTAAAGCCCCATTAATAATTAGGTCAATAAGGAGAGGAGATTCAGGTACATATCAGATGCAAATTATTTGCAAGAAGTTGCACTATTTCTAAGAAGTAGGCAACAGGCCCAGGCACAAAGTATTTACCCACTTACTCAAGTGTCTAAGCCAATTATCTTTTTCAAAAAGATATTCAAATGTAGCTCTCCAAGACCCAGCGATTTCCAATAGTTCTTGACTTGTCTGTCAACAGATATCAAGTTAAACTTGACCATTTATCTTATGGTTCTGCTTCCCCCAAGGACGAATGAAATAGCTACGTTAATAGCCAGTTTCTCCGGATGGTAATGGCAAAGCCAAAGCAGACACCCAGTGTAATTTATGGGATAGAAGAACGAAAAAGGAACTGATTTCCACGACAGTGATTTGTGGAGAGCAGTAAGTTCTTTCTTGGGACATATAAATATATGTTTTCCCTATTTTCATTCAGAAAAACATTAAGGTCAAGGCAAGTTCAGATCCATAGAGAGAAGGTCAATCTCAAACTTGCATTTTCCAGAGGGGCTGTGTGGAAAAGCACCTGGGGCCAGGACCCTAATCCAGACTTTACTAATGATGAACCAGGTAACCTTGAGTAAATCACCCGACCCTCTGTGCTTCCTCTTACGCTGCTCAAGTGTTTGGAGAATATAAAGGAGGTGTGCTCCAGGGAGGGCCTGGAGCATTTCAGAAGACCTGGCATCCATCTGGGCGAAGGGAGTTAGCTGCTTTCTGAAGCTACTCCTCTTACACGTACTCCTGTCGGTTTCCTGCCCCTGAGTTATGGGTTCTAATCTCTCTTGATCCTCAATTTTTAACCCACAAGAAAAAAAGACATTTGCTTGCCTTTCCTGAGGCTGGAAGGTTAGATAACAGTTCAGTGTCATCTGTAAAGGCAGACTTTTCTCTGCCACATTGAGACGTTGCATCTGATGGTCGGGAACATCCAATCGAAACTTCTGGTTATCAGCCTTGACAGCCCAAGAATGAGGCTTCGAGGCAGAGGCCCGCTGAGGCAGTCTCCAGCCTCTGTAATGCATCATAGGGCACTTCCTCCCAAATACAGGGATTGATGAACGAGCCTGGCCTGTGCAAATTTGTTCTGGAGAGCAGTAGCTCCGTGGTCTGCGTCTTCAGGGGTCCACTGGACTCAGAGACTCGTTTGGCTCCCCAAATCCCATGAATTCACTGACTCACAGACATGACATGCACTAAGTAATAGTATAATTAGGCAATAACTAGGTAATAACTGTAATATATTTATTATAGTTATATTTATATTATAGATATTGTATATTTATGTATAAATTTACACATATAATATAATGTATATTATATTATATTACACACATATATATATCCACTCTATGGATCCAAACTTACCTTGATCTATATATATGTTTTATATATAAAATAATATATAGTGATATAATATATAAATACATAATAATATAATAACATAATACATAATAAATCACAAATATATAAGCATTTAATGTATAATATTTATATATAATATTTATAATATAAATACATATTTATTATATATTATGTAATATGTAATAACTATTAAATTTATTTATTTATTACATAATACATAAATATATTTATAGGACTTAAATATATTTATATTTTTGAAATTAAATATTCAGTATAAATATGTAATATATATTTAAAGTAAGCATTATAAATATATATGTATTTCCTATTTTAGAGACCCAGAAAAACACAAATGAAGCCACTTTTCTGGGCCTACTGTTCAATGTGGTATCTACTGCCCTCAGCAAGTGAGGGAGCAGCAGACTGGGGTCTCAGGGTCACCACACTGCCCAGGTCCAGTGGGTGCTGCTCAGACTGTCTGCAGCCGTGTGTGGCTCAGCTTGCAGATTACCTATGCACTCACCTGTAGGTCCGTAGCGTGATGGGGAGCACAGGGTCATAACCAGCTCAGTGACCTTGACGTTCCTGACCTTTCTAAGCTTATCCCATGTTTTTAATTGGGCTTTATGACCTTTAATGTACTTTTAAAATCCTTTATCACAGAGGCTCCTGGGTGGCTCAGTCGGTTAAGCCTCTGCCTCTTGGTTTCGGCTCAGGTCTCACAGTCGGCGGACTGACCCCTGTGTCTCTGCTTGAGAGTCTCCCTCTTCCTCGGCCCATTCCCTTGCTCATGTGCGCTCTCCTCTCTCTCAAATAAATCTTTAAACAAATTTATTTAAATCCAAAAAAATTCTTAATCAAATGACATTCTTTTTTTATTTCCTCTTTTTTTTTTTTTTGAAGATTTATTTATTTATTTATTTGACAGAGAGATCACAAGCAGGCAGAGAGGCAGGAGAGAGAGAGGAGGAAGCAGGCTCCCCGCTGAGCAGAGAGCCTGATGTGGGGCTCGATCCCAGGACCCTGAGATCATGACCTGAGCCAAAGGCAGAGGCTTTAACCCACTGAGCCACCCAGGTGCCCCTCAATGACATTCTTGATGAAAATTCCTTATCGCAAACAGTGTGATCTGAGTGCGCACAAGTTAGTGGTAACGGACATCGGAGGGGCAGTTAAGTAGTATTTGAGAAGACGTCATCATGAACGCAGACTCCAGAGGTGGTCGCATCAGGCCTTCAGTCTACACCAGGAGTTGTTCATCAACAAATGGTGCTAGAAATAATTATTTTTATTTTTTTTTAAGATTTTTATTTATTTATTTGACACAGAGAGAGAGAGATCACAAGTAGGCAGAGAAGCAGGCAGAGAGAGCGGGGGAAGCAGGCTCCCTGCTGAACGGAAAGCCCGATGCAGGGCTTGATCCCAGGACCCTGAGATCATGACCTGGACAGAAGGCAGAGGTTTAATCCACTGAGCCACCCAGGTGCCCCTAGAAATAATTATTTTTAGCTGGTGCAATGAAGGCATGTCCTTGGCTAGGAAGAGGGAAGGGGCCTGCCACTCTGGCATTAATAAGATGCAAGAATTTGTCCTGATCAGTAATTGATCAGTAACTGATGAGGTTCTGCGGAGCTGCCCCAGCACCAAGCTTCAGAGGTCCTCTGGCTCTGCACTCAGGGCTGGTCCTAGAGTAACCCAATCCTGCCAGAGAGGCGGAGGACCACAGTGTCTGCACCACCCTCCTTACCTCCCCCGCCACTTGCATACAGTGGCTCACAGCTACCCTTAGAACATTACATCAGCTCATTAGAAGGGGGCCTCGGTCACATGGGTAGAGCCCCTTTATTGTTTCCTAGCACACCTCTTTCATTCTGTTACAGAAATTGCTTCAGACTTGCTGCACTGGTTCAGCGGCAAACAAATCACACGATTATGGGTCTTGCGCGATAGTCATTTCCATCTTAACGTGAGAGCCATCCGTTTCTGCGGCATCGGGTCATTGGAGACTGCTGTACTGTGAGAGTTTCATACATTAGAAATAAGAAAATGTAAAGTCATATATATTAGAGTTGGTTGTGTAAACAAATAAATTAAATAAGGAATCATATTATGACCAATTAAATGAAAGGACTACCCAGGCATTGTTAGTAGGATAATTAATTGTAGGCTTCCACCCATCTTTGTGCACTTTGTTGCCCTATTAAGATAATGAATTGATTCTCTATGATTGGGTCCAAAAACATGTTTAATCAGACTCTGCGAGGCAAAGGATCATTATTTTCATGACTTTGGGAAATGCATATTTTTTTCCCAACCAATTCTGAAACAGCCTTTTCAAAGGTTAGGAGAAGAGAGCTCTTATCCTTTTACATAATACCAATTGAAATCAGAAGTTTAAAGAAAATCTCATTATCAAGAGAGTAATTTGGGGAAACTAACACCGCAATCTTCCTTTGATTTGGAAAATGCTTTGAAAAGAGATTTTTGAGTAGAAGGTTTGGGGTTTTTTTGTTTTTTTGTTTTTTTTTTTTTGCTTGTAGATTTTCTTAGGGTTTCTCATATCCCAACAACTATGGTGTGGACAAACCACAAATTACCCGCTTTGAGGTTTGGGGACTTTGGGTTTGTTTTTATGGTTTCTCGGTCCCCTCTTCAAGAAACAACTCACAAATATGAAAGGGGGGATAGAGTGAGTTCCCTTTCATCCCGTGACTAAGAATATGAGTGGGTAGGATCCAAATGCACAAAAAAATCGTAAAGATACACAAGAGAGAAATTATAAGTCTTTTTTATGAAATTCAAAAATACCAGTATTTCCCTTCTTGCCTGGGAACATAAAAGAGTGTTCTAGGATTAATTAAAGGAGGCCCTATTTTAAACAACTTGTCTTTATGCAAGAGGTAGTATGGGCTAAAAATTCAACGAGCTTCAGGAAGAGTTTAGATAAATCCCTCTGAACCATATCCATGTCAAGGGATTGTGGAGGATCTAAGGATGCTCAGAGGACATCCCTTGTCCTCCGACGCCGGATCCCAGCCTCTCCAGACACCCACGCTGTTCAAGGGGTCTCCTGTTTGCCCAGCGAGTACCCCTCCTACAGTGTTTAGCATGTTCATGTACGTCTACCTCCCATACGCAGGGACTGTGCATTCATGAACATTGTGTCCATTAGCAAAGAACCTGATGCAGTAAATATTGGACCAAACCAATCATTGATGTCAGATTTTTCCCCTATGAAATGCCCTGAGATATTTCTTATGATCTTGTTATTTCTTTTGCAAGTTGCCCCTAGGAAGAAGCTCAGGCAGTTCTTCAGGGGCAAGACAGCTTTGCCTGGCCATTCCTGGACACGTTTCCACAGTGTCACTGACATACTGCCTTTCTTACGGGGGGAAGGCATGAGCACGGTAAGAAGGTGGGTGGTCAAAAGTTGGTTTTAAAGGATGTTCTTTTGGAGCGCCTGGGTGGCTCAGTGGGTTAAAGCCTCTGCCTTCGGCTCAGGTCATGATCCTAGGGTCCTGAAATTGAGTCCCGCGTCGGGCTCTCTGCTCAGCAAGGAGCCTGCTTCCCCCTCCCTCTCTGCCTGCCTCTCTGCCTACTTGTGATCTCTATCAAATAAATAAATAAAATCTTTAAAGAATGTTCTTTCTTATTCCCCAAGTGCAACACTCCAGCTTCCCTAAACAGCCTGTAGAATGTTGTGGTTTTTCATTGTCTACTCTGAGGACAGGTGGCCTGAGTTAGAATCCTAGCTCTACCATGCAATGACCTTGGGCAAATTACTTACTGGCTTGGTGGCCATTGCTGCTGTATCAGTAAAGGAGGGTAATTATCATGTCCACTTGACAAGGCTGTAAGACTCCAGTGACATGATCCATATGCCATTGTGGTGTTATTACCTGACCCACAGCAGGAGTTTAATAAGTGTGTATCTGTCAGTATAGGCCAGGTTATGCTACAGAACAAAAGGGACAAGCTCTCAGTGGCTTAAGAGGAAAAAAAGTTGTATTGTTTGCTCATACTGCATGCCTGTCCAGGTAGCCAGGGCTCTCCACTCAACAAAGCCACTCAGGAAACTAAGCTACAGAAGCATCCACTGGGGTGTCCCATCAGAGGAAAGGAAAGGGAAGGTGGCAAGTCACTGGCTTTTGAATCTTCCACCGGGAATGGTATAGGATATTTCCACCGGTATTTCATTGGCCAAGGCAAGTCATAAGACAGCCCCACTTTGGTCCACGGAGGCAGGGGAAGTGTGAAGCCGCCAGGTGCCTAAAACTTGGGAGACCCAGAGATATTTGGTTTACTTGGTAATTCAGCACCACAAGGGCCTGGCTGCTATTATTCTGATGGTGATTCGTACGCCATGAAGTGTCCTATGCTCTCAAGCAAAAATGTGAAATGTCAATGACTTAAAACAGGTTCTCACAACCAAACTGGACGATCGGTTCTCTGTTCTCACCCAGCACAGAAGGCAGCAAAGCACATTCTCTCTGCTTCCAATGTCTTCCAGTGTCTTCTTCCAATGACACTATAATTGTCAATAGCCAATCATTTTCAGCAAACTCATCACCATGTTCCATTCTGGCAGTGTGACACATGGGGAGAAAAGCTTCCAGAGAGAAAATGGAAGCAAACTTCTTTTTTTTTCCCCCTTTTCTTCCAAAGCTTACGAAATAATAACATGTGCTTAAGAAAAAGAACCACGAGGTCCTCAGTCCTGTCAACTCATTTAATGGGTCGGCTCTTTTATTTATTTATTTTTATCCTTTATGGGGGTGAGAGGTGCTAGAAGCAGAGAGGAGCCCTCCCCCATTCTAAATGGTTTCCTGAATGTTTTCCAGTGATTTACGTAACGAATAACGAAAACACACAAGGAAGCTGGTAACTTCTCATTTGATCTTTCCTGCAGTGAGAACTAAAAGGAAAAGGCTGTCTGTGAGACTTCAGAGGCCACTAAACTGCTTTCTATTGATTTTATACTAAGATACTTTATCACTCTTGTTGCTTTAAAAAGAAATGCAATCTGTGTCAGGGTTTAAATAGACTTTCCTAGAAAAATCAGGCCCCACACTCCTACGTGAACAGATGTGAAGGGTATTTACCAGCTTCGGCAAATCAACTTTGGGGAATTTTTTTTTTTTCAAGAAGCATCTTTCGTACTATAACATCCCACCCCTTGAAAGGGTGATGGCTTGAGTGTTTCTTCCTGAGATTAAACTCCCCCTTGGATCTGGTTTTTCAATTTTTAAATATTTCATATGTACAAAAAAGGGGGAGCAGGGCATAAAGAATACTGCAGTAACCATCCACGAAGCCACTGCTCAAATTAAGATCTAAATCACGAGGGATACACGGAAGCTCTGTCTGCAGCCCTCGCCAGGCTGGGCCAACCATCTCCTTTCCACCCACCCCAGAAGAAGCTCGAACCTTACCATCTTCCGCCTTTCTTCGTCATCCCACCACGTAGGATTGGGTCCCTAAACAACATATAATTCCATTCTGCGTATCTCGAACATGTAAGCGGATTCATACTGCACGGTTCTCTGAGTGACTTGCTTTTTAGTGGGACACTGTTCTAGAACGCAGCCTGTGGGCAGGTTTGCTGCATTTCCTGTTGTACAGTATCCCCTGTTGTAGATTATTTCACGGGATGACTATCCCAAGTGGACGTATATTCTCTTGTTGATGGAAACTTGACTGTTTCTTCCTTTTCACTGTTAAGAGAACGCTGCCGGGGAGAAAGCCTTTCATTGTTGACAGGACACACTTAAGTAAGAGTTTTCCAAGGTATCGCGTTGGAGTGGAAGTGTTGGGTGTTACAATCTAGCTCCTTCTGTCTTCATGCTGTTGACTTTTCCCACCCACGAGTATGATCAGTCTCTCCATTGACGACTCAGTGTGTGTCTCTGGATGGTTTTATGACTTTATCCATAACTGGCTAGCATACATATGGTTTCATTTATTCCTCGATACCTCAGTGTTTCGGTTGCTGTCACAAATGGCAGACCAGCTATAGGAATGCAATTAATTTTTATCTATCAGTCTTGTAAGAGCATACATGCTGGACTCACTTATTAATTCTAATAATTTTTCAGTGGCGTCTTTGAGGTTTTTCTATGTGGCTAATCATATGATCTTATCATTTTCATTTCTATCTTTCTGATCTTTATACCTCGTGTCTGATAAACATGCTTCTGATCCAGTGCCCGTGCCCCCTTCTTTCTTGCGAGCAGAATCCAAAATATTCCCTCAGCACTGTGCCCAGCTAAAAATACTCAGCCCGTGAGGCTCCTTGCAGCTGGGAGAGGGGAGGTGCCTGAGAAGTGGTTCTGGCCAGTGGAACATAGGTTTAAGTCCCTGGAGGCAAAGTCCTTTCTCAAATCCAAAACCAAGCTTAGGGAGGAGGCTTCAGGGGCTCCCCTTACGCACACCTGTGGTGCAGACATAGGACAGCACTGGCCAAAGACTGCTTTGCATTCCTTTCTCATCTTGAGGTTTCCTGGACCACATGGGTTATGTGAACTTGAACCCTGAACTTACAACCAAACAAACCATTGGTAGGAATTCTCTGGGCAACTCTTTAGTATCTAGGATAGGACAGACCATGCGCCTACCACCTCCCTTTGATGATAGGTAAGATTGCCCCCCATGATCCATAACCCTCCAGGAATCCCAGGTGGGCAGTGGCCTCAGTTCCATCTTCCTACCTCGGACAGGTCCAACGGCCACTTCCTGTCTCCACTAAAAACCAAGCCTTCTGGGTATGGACCAGCTTGCCAGCATCCTTAACAGCCATGGCCTCCGTCCCCATTTATGGCTCTGGTTTGCGGCTCCTTCTTCATTTTTGGTCCTTGGAGATTTCCCTGGGTCTTTACAAGGTCAATGAAGCATCTGAGAAGGGATTTATTTGGTCCGAAATTTCTAGATGTTTTGCTGTAGAAGAGTCTTCAGATGAGAAGTGGAAGTCCCTTCTCTATTTATTTAGTTCAAGGTTCCATTTACGCTCCTCTCATTCCACACATACCGGCTTAGCGCCTAACGGTGCCAGACACTGTCCAGGATCCAGGCGTACAGAGGGGGAAAATGACACAGCCGTCCTCTACCCTCGTGGGATGTGTATTTGATGGGAAGTCATACAATCTACAAGGAAAACATTAAAGTTTTCAGAGAGGGATAAGTGGTAGCAAACAAGGGAAAGCAGAGCAATGCCAGAGTGAATGGAACAGGGGAGAATACGAGGGAAGGTAATCAGGACATTTGACCTGACGCCTAAAGATCCAGAAGCCAGCCAGGTAGAGAGCTGGGTATAAAGGTTCTAGATACAAAGATCAGAAAATGCAAACCTCCCAAGGCTGGAAAAATACTGGTATGTTTTTACAAGACTGCAACAGAGTGGATACATTTTTCTTTTCTTTTCTTTTCTTTTCTTGTCTTGTCTTTTTTACCCTATTTTGTTTCTTCCAAAACTCTTTCTGACTCTATGCCAGAGTCAACAGTGGGTACAACTTATTCTTCCTGCTTGAAAGGATGTCTTATTTAGGCTAGGGAAATTTTTTGATTTTTTTTTTTTTATAATTAGTTCATTAGCAGCCACCAAAACATGGAACAGCCTGAGTTTCCTTCCTTTCATTTTAAGATAGCAAAAGAGAAAAGAGAATGCAATCCTTAGTGTATCCACAGAGGGGTGTCGGCCAGTGGTGGGCGCAGCACTGGCACGGCAGACCAGCCACTCTCTTTGCCCTAAAGTCTTCAGTCCCCACTCCGTGATGACAGTGGAAGAGAGAGATGGCTGTGGCTTGTCGGTGATGTTCTCCCCACATCCAAGTCTGGATGAAGAGGGTGAGGCTGGAGAGGTCTGAGGGAGGAGGAGTCGTTGGTGCTGAGTGGTGATGGAGGGCAAATGTTCTCGGGTTGGGGAGAAGCCGAGGACATCCCTGGTGCCCATCCTTGGGCAAAGAAGCAGGGGAGGAGGTGCCGGTGGAGAGAACCAGGACCACCCGGTTCTTGGTGACCACCCTCAGCCCCACCTCTTATAAGCTCTGTATCCTCAGGCAGCCCCTGTGTCTCTGGCCTCCAGACTCCAAGATCCTGCTGTCTTCGGTTCTGCTCCTGCCACTCCTCAGCCCCGGGGGTGACCAAACACTGAACCCCGCCCCCCACCAAGCGGAGTAGTTTCTCCTGTTAGGGGGTCATGAGACTGTCTTCCTCGTGGGGGCTTTGCCGTTAACTTCAGACAAGCCCATTCCCATTACGTGCCTGTTGAACACTGATTTCTAAATAAACCTCAGCCAGCGTCCATGTCATTGTATGTCCCGGGTGAGAAACCTGTCTGGTGGGGAGAGGCCAGTGTTCAGACTAAGGAGCTCGGGCGTGCCCCCTCTGATGGGGCATGGGACCGCAGAAGGGGTGGCAGCCCTGTCCTAGAGCTAGCTATTATCCGCTCTCTCAGCGTCCACTTGTCCTGATCCAGACCCAACCCCCAGGATCTGAAATTCTACAGCCCAGCAGACCACTCAGCCAGAGGGGATGGCTGTGTCCCCGCCCCATGCCTGGTTCTCTTGAAGCCACCTTACCTCTCCCCAGCTCTCCCTCAGCCAGAATGCCCCCTGCGCTCCCTCCAGTAACACCTCCCCCTTCTACAGCCCCCCCTCCTCCCCCCCCGGCGCCCCCCCCCCCCCCCCCCGCCCCCCCCCCCCCTCCCCCGGCCCCCCCCCCCCCCCCCCCCGCATCCTTATAAAGCATTCCTTCTCCCATTATTTCTGTTTTGTTCACACTTCTCTGCTCTCCAGAAATATTACTTTATCCAGCAAGTGTTCTGGTTGTAAATTGAAATGCAAATAGATAAACATAAATCTGAATGTCCATTTACATTAAATATATTACGAATATAAAAATATAAGGCCCCGTGGGTTTCAACTCATCAGCCCTATTACTCTTCTGCCCCTTGGCAATCAACTCCGGACCTATCACCAAGTCAGTGTTCATCAAAGCGCGGCGGCATTGACACGCACGGATCAGCTTGCGCTCCTAAATTATGGGGCGGGGGCGGGGGGGTGCTCGGATCACAGAGACCATGATTCGCCTTCTCTTCCTCACCATGAGAAACAGTTACTGGTGTGCCATTCTCCTTGTGAAACTTCGCACTCTCTAGAATGGGAGGAATCAAATTAAACCCCTGTAGAGGATTTGGGGCATCTCTATTTATGCAACTTAGTCTTGGCACAAATCTAATATCCCGTAAAGATGCTAAGCTCTGCACAGTGTGTGCGCACCGAGCCTGGCACAAAGGCGCTCAGGAAGTATCTGTCGACGGGTTGGCTACAAATAAAGCACCTCTATAGCAACTGTGTAGCGTTATGTGCTCAGGATTCCTTCCTTTCCCGTCGAGGCCTTTCCATAGGTTAACAGCAGCCTGTGTTGAGATCTCAGGGAGTCAGCCGGTGGGGGGAGTTACGTGGAGTGATTCTCCCATTCCAGGCATCGAAGCCCACCCTACCCGGTCCTCAAGCTCCAGCCCCAGCTGAAGAGCAAAGCCCTTCCCTGACGATGTCTAACCACAGGGCAGCTAATTAGGAGGGAGGGCAGTGCAGGTGTAATCCACCCGGGATTAGGAAGAAAATCAATGGCTACATGGGATGCTGCTCATCCCTCGTTTACCCCCTGGGGTGCACGAGCAGCCGACACTGTAGTCCCTTCCCCGGCCTCGCCCTCAGAACATTCAAGGGGCCTCGCCCCCTCTCTCGGTGTCTTTCTGTATTTTATTTTTTATTTCTTGTTTTCTTTTTTCTCTCTCCTTCCTCTGTTCCTCCTTCCCTCCCTCCCCCCCCCCACCTCCCTTTCTTCCTTCTTTCCTTCCTCACTTTCTTTTCTGGTCTTTTTGTCTTTCTCTCTTGCTTCCTCTTTCTTTCCCTTCTCTCCCTCCCTTCCTCCCCCATCCCGTCTTCCCTCCTTCCTTCCTTTTCCTTTCTTTCTTCATGCCGCCCTTGGTCTGAGCACCCTTGGCCAGAATTCCCAGGACTTGGTTGAACGCTGACGATCTGAATGCCTCCTGTGGTGCCCCTAGAATGTAATTTACCCTGGAGAATATAAACAGTTCAGAATGTTTTTTGCTCAGGAAGGGGCAGGAGAGTTTCTCGAGCAGGCAGCGTCTCTTTCTGGAAGACCATCCTCTAACATCCTGTTCACTTCTCACCTGGGAAGGGATTCTGGGCTGGCCAGCAGAGGCCACCCTGCAAGGGGCAAGGCCCTGCCCCAAGAGCTGGAGGGCAGGAGGGCTGGGGCCCCTCTCGGGGCCTGGATTCCAGCTCGGCCCCCTGCACCGCTGCCTCCCCTCCCGGCACCTGGCGGCGGCGTCGGGATGTGTTCTAAGGGGATTCCTTCCTCCCACTATGAACACTGGAGGAGAGTCCTGGGAATGCCTCCGTGCCAAACTGGACAGGAGCGTTCCAAGGAAGGCAGCGGGGCGAGAGAGGATAATAGTAATGATAAGATACACACAATAAGAATTTCTCCTTAAAACTGTTAACCATGTGCCAAGCAGTGCTTATCCTTTTAAAAAGATATGTTCCAGGGGCTCCTGGCTGGGGCAGACTGTTAAGTGACCGGCTCTTGGTTTTGGCTCAGGTCATGATCTCATGGGTTATAAGATCGAGCCCCACAAGGGGTCTGTACGGAGTCTGCTTGAAGATTCCCTCCCTCTTCCCCTCTCTCCTCTCTCTCTCTTAAATAAATAAGTCTTTTCAAAAATTAAAACACATGATCTAATGTAATGCTCAGTAGGGTGTCACCAGTTCACCCCTGGGGATGAAAACTAATGACACCAGCTTGTGTGCGGCAGCATGGCTAGTGGGGCCAGGCGTAAACCAGGATGACCATGCCCCACCAAAAGGGAAGAAGCTCAGGTTCTGCCCCAACTATCTATGCCTATCGGGACCACAGACCCCATTATAGAAATGACAAAACTGAGGCTCAAAGGCATGTCTGTGGTTTTCCAAGAGAAGCTGTCTTGGTAACTAACTCCAAATCATGTTCAGTTCCATGCCAGTGAGACTCAAGATGTCAGTGGGTCAGAGCCAATTCCTGGTTACCAATTTGTAATCTCAGCCTTGGAAGGAGAGAGAGAGTACAACTTCTGTTTTTCCACTGGGGACACCCAGCCTCAAAGTGCTCCCAGGAACAGCCCAGGCCTAGCTGGTGCTCAGTGGGCAAGTTTATCGGAGCTGCATGGATTGATGGATTGATGACCTGAACCCACCCCCCGCGGGGGGAGGACTCCCAAAATGCCCCAGTGTCCCACCGCTATCCACCTGAGCTGGTTGGCAACTCAGAGCCAAACACTATCTCACAACCACTGGGCTCGCTCCGTGGCTCACGGGCCAGGCCAAACCCTAGCCTCGCCCAGGGGAGCCGTTTAAAATTACCAATGCCTGGGCGTCATCTCCAAAAATTCTGATTGGCGTTTTTCAAAAAGCTTCCCCGTATGATTCTCACGTGCAACCAGGGGTGACAGCCATGGGGCCAGCCTCTTGCTTAAATGCCAAACCCAAGCTTCTGAGAATAAGAAAATGCAGGAGAATAATGAGGGGCGAGGGTATTGGAGCCAGCTAGGCCTGGTTCGAGTCCTGGTGCTGCCTCTTTGCAGTTGAAGAAGCTTGGAGAAATCAGGGCACCTCTCTGAGCCTCAGTGTGTTCTTCTGTATAATGGGGACACTAATGAGTACTCCACTGAGTTCTCGTAAAAAGTAAATGTGACAGTGTGTGGCTATGAACTAGCCTGGCATATAGGAGCATTGACTTAAAGGCAGCCTCTGACCACAGCCACACAGGCATAAGGGCAAAGAGCAGTGAACCTGAACAGAGATCTGGGGGCTTAAATACCCCTCCATCACCCAAGCACACATACCTAATGTGGGTTCACAGCTGAGCCCCACATGGCCATGGGGCCCCCACCCAGAGTATTTAGCTGCCTCTTGAAGGGGAGGAGTGTCCCCTGAGGAATATCTCAAAATTTCATTCTTCATTTCCCTCTGCTTCAAGCCAAAGGAAGGAGAGTTTGTAGGACAAGCTGACCCACGTACGTGGCCCCTTTGAAACTTTCAACAGATGGCCCTTTCCACCACCAACATCCTTGAAAATCTTACAGTAGATATGATCTGAAGGAGACAAAGGCAATTTAGAGTGAAGCACTTTAGAAATAGTAATCCGGTACTCAAGGGCTCTAGAAAGATCGGTGCAGTGGAGTCCATATTTTCACGAACGGGTAATCCCCTAAAATTAGATGAAAACTGCCATCTCTTGTCTAAATGGACTCATCTGGCAGAAACCCCTCCTGCTTCCTGACGCTTTTAACTAAGCTTCTGCTGTAATGACAGATCATTATTAGCAGCCAATTATCTGTACATAAGCACCGAGTCACAAACCAGCCCAGAACCGACAAACCAAGATGTTGCATCTTTGAATACACTTGATGGGCAAGACCACCTTCCCCTGCCCACAATCCTGCCACAGTGAGTTCCTTACCTCTTTTGAGGGGTTATGTTTATTTCAAAGAACAAGTTGTTAATAGCCTGCAGGTATAACCATGGAGGGTATATCATCAAACACCTCTCTGAGATTTCTGGGGTTGGTCTCTGACCTACTTGTCATCATTGACAAGGGAAGTTTTGCTGTTTTTACCCCAAGAAGGAAAGTCCCCTTTCCAAGGAGCAAACGAATGTGGCATAGAGGTTACACAGCAAATCAGTACCTGCCAGAGCTTCATACAAGAGAAGCTAGTGTGGTGTCCCTTGCAGTGGCTTTATCTGCCACAGACAAGCTTAGGGCAGCAGCCCAGGGGAACATGGGCTTTCAGCAACACCACTGTAGACAAAGGCGAAAAAGACCATTAGCGGTCACCAGTGTTTGTGATTGGCCATTGATACATTTGCCAAAAATGATAGAAATAAGAGATCTCCAACCTTATTCTACCATTATGGTTCCTCAGCCCTTTGTTTAATTTGGTGGGAAAAGCCTCCCCTCCTAAAAGTCTATAGGAAGCAGCTTTACTTTAGGAATTAGACTGAATGTACATTAAAGTCATTTGGAAGGGCTCCTGGGTGGCTCAGTCAGTTAAGCGACCAACTCTTGATTTTGGCTCAGGTCATGATCTCAGGATCCTGGGATGGAGCCCTGCGTTGGTCTCACCATTTAGTGGGGGAAACTTCTGCTTCTCTCCCTCTTCCTCTGCCCCTCCCCTGGCTCGATTTCTCTCTCTCTCTCTCTCTCTCTCTCTCTCAAATAAATCTATAAATCTTTTTAAAAAGAGTTTTTTAAAAATTTGTTTTGGCCATAGGAATATTTTCTGACATCCCTGGAGATCTAAATGTTGTGGAGGAAAGTTGGGGTGATTGTCTTCCGTGGAGGAAAAAAAAAATGATTTCTAGGCACATTAGAGTCCTTTGAGTGATGGGATAAAGCTGGTTGGAGATAAAAGGGCAGGTAGTCATCAAATAACAGAGTCCTTTGACTTCTGCTTGGTGGCCAGCTCTAAGCACATTAAGGACTGAATCTGTCCCATTCACCCCTGAATCTATAGGGCTTTCCACAGGTCAGACACACAGTAGGTCCTCCATCCACCTGTGCTGATTGTCTAACAACTGACCAGGGTGTTTTTACTGAAATGGGCATGTGGGCACTGGGCTCGCCTCCTGCTTCTACAACCTACAAAGATTGCAAAGCTGCTTTGAAATCAAGATCTATCTAGTTTATCTCCAAATAATAGATGGGCAGAAACAGTTACTGGGAAGGGTATGTGTGCAGAGTTTCCCGACTCTTCTGTGGGGAAAGGGCAGTTGTTACATTTATAGCACATTAATTCCTAGGTACATGAAAATTAAATTTTTTTTACGGGGGCTCCTGGAAGTATAGAGCTAAATCTTTTAAACCTCCAGCCAGTTAACTGGGTGAAGGTCCCTCCTTTTCTCTTTGCACACTTACCTATGCAAAGACCAAAATGTTTTTTCTCCATTACATTTTTCTTAATTTATATTCGCTTTTGCCCAAACTGATATTAGCTCCTTGTCAAGGAAGTAACTGTGCCTAGAAGAATCGCCATCCATACCTTCCTCTTATAATGGCCATGGCACTGAAGTGACTTCACCCCTTTGCTCCTCTCTACACCTGAGTGTCCCCATCTCTAAGACAGACAATGAGATTAGATGAGCTTCCATGGCCCACTTGTCTCTGATGATTTGATTCCTGGTTCTACTAACAGGTGGCTGGCTCTTTGTTCCCAGTTCTAAATATTCCCAAGGATCCTTGCATGGCTGTTCTAGCTTGTCCTAAAGAGCAATTCAGAAATCAATAAATGGTAGGTCATTTGGAAG
This sequence comes from Mustela nigripes, assembly GCF_022355385.1. Taxonomy (NCBI): domain Eukaryota; kingdom Metazoa; phylum Chordata; class Mammalia; order Carnivora; family Mustelidae; genus Mustela; species Mustela nigripes. The sequence goes on from NC_081570.1 coordinate 10,019,057, forward strand.
GTGAAAGAATCCATTTTATGCCCAAGAGTGGCAGGTGGGGACGAGAGTTTCTTAGCATTGCATCAGTCTATAAATAATCCACCCTGCAAGATAAAGCTATGAATGAAATAGCACCAGAAGGGGAAAAGAAAAAAAAGAATCTTCCCTAAGCCCAATCAAAGCAGAAATACCATGAGCAAATAGTAAAGTTGAAATTTTAGCAGACCACAGGAAGGAGAAGACATGAAAAAAGATCAGCGTGAATCTTAAATTAGCCCTAACACCAGCTAGGGCACTCAGTTTTAAACTAGAACAATATGGGAGACGCCTGCATTGACCCCAACCTTTATGCAGTCATTAAATGTAACTATTTTTAAAAGGCTCTTTTGTGTGCCCCAACTATCTAAGAGGGGGCCAGATACAGGGAAATTTTTGAGGTCACTGGACCAAAGATCAAAAACTCACGTGTCCATAGGGGCCAAAGATGTGATGGGAAGTAGTCCAGGCATCAGAGAAGTTGGCATAGACATGTTTCCTGATTACATATACTTATGATAATCAATATTTATAAATATACAAAAATAAATGTAAAAAGATAGCCTTTAGCTTCACAAAGAAATGTGATCTCGGCCATTTTTCTTGATAAATATGGTCTTCTTGGTATATATTTTGTTTACTACTTTTCATAAGGAAATAAAGGAATAGTTTTCTACCATAATTTAAGGAGGACCACATGGTGATGCCTATGATGTGACAGTTGGTCTTGGTGAGGACCCCAGGAGCATCCCTTCGCTTTCCTAGCTATAGGAAGCAACCATTACTCAGTACCAGCCGGCTACGGCCATTACATGGGTCCAGTGTCATCTGTGGCCAGATTTTCCCGGTTTCCAAAGCATCCTGAGGGCTAAATAGAGCAAATCTATAGGGGGCAATGGCCCTCCCCCACTACCCAAACCACCAGTTTTCAAGTTCCACCTTAGACTATGATTTTCACAAAAAGTGAGAAGTGACCTTCTATGTCTTACAAATGGTTTTATTTTCTGTCCCGACTGTAGAGACGGGCATTCAATAAACAGTTGGTGATTGGTTGACTCCAGAGTAGAAAACCAGCAAGTGCATTAATAATAGAACTTGACCTTCATGAATGCCCTCCACTGGAGAAACACAAACAGTTTAGCAGATCTGACTTGTGCTGTGAGCACCACCAGACTCTGATGTCTCCAGGAGGAGCACAGTCTCCCCAGACCGGGTGCCACTCTCACAACAACACACTGACATAGAAAATGATTCATCCTTAGTTATTTTCAAATTCTGCAGCCGTGTTCCACATAAAACAATGCCAGCCTCCTCCCGGGTAGCCTGGAGATGGGTGAGGACCAACCTCTTACCACGTTCTGCATCGTAAGCCCGGCCCTTCACTTCAGATTGGAGAATTGTCACCAGTTGTTGTCAGGACTAGTTCTACCATTGGGGAAGGGCCATTTTGCCTTTGTGTTACACTAGGCACTAACATGAACCACCATCAGCAAATTCAGAAGATAATTAGACCAGCAGAGCACACCCTCAAGCACCAGTCTTGTGCCTGCTTCAGGAGCCAGCAGCCTCCTGAGAGGCAGGTGCACAGCACCCTTGTTTCTACTGCTTCTCACCCATCTGCCTCTGTGGAGCTTAACGAGCATCTTTCTTCGCGCAGAGATGCCAGGAAGAGCCATGAATTGTGATAAATGCAAAGCGGCAATACTAGGCTTTATCTGGTTTCCAGTTTCTTTCAAACCTGGAGCCATGACCTGTTTCTGGGTTAGATGTTTGGGAGGAAGTCTTAGAGCCTCCATTTTCATCATGAAAGGGTATTAGGTTCACACAGCAGTTCGTGGACTTGGGAGTGTGGACATCCAGAGAGAGCTGTCTTCTGCCCTGTGCTGGAACGTGGGCTTCTGGACAAGCTCTGGTCCCCAGATCTCTGCACCCCAGCGTAGAGCTCAGAGCAAGCTGTCCTGGTTAAGGATCTTTTTGTTGCACAGAAGAGAAATCCATTCACAAACTAGCTCAAGATAAAAGTGGGGCTTCTAAAAGGTATCCAGAGTCTCCTGGGGAGTGGAGATTCGAGACTCTCTTTCTTCCGTGTTCTCACCTCACACTTCTCATCTTTCCTCTCGTGCTCTGCCTCCTTTCTGCCTCCTCTGCCTTCTCATTTTGCCCATGGCCCAAAATGGTTGTTCTAGTTCCAAGGAGATGTGAGCCAAGGACACATGATCTTTGAGCTCAAGCATCTGTTATTAACTGGAACTCCCTTTTGTAGCTTTTGGTCCTAAAGGAATCTGATTGGTCCAAGCCGGTTGCATGGGTTTCAAGTTCCACTGAGCTAAACCAGAGCCGAGAAGAGAAGAGCGGGGGTACAGGGTGCGCAGATCTGGCCCTTTGGGGGCCGGATGGAGAAAAAGGGAAATATATCTATTATGTAGGTATTTGATAGTAAATACATATTGAATGAATCAGCTCACCACCTGAAAGAGCATTTCTTCCTAAAAAAAGAGAGGAAAAGAAATAACCAGTTGGAAATGAGTGCATCCCGGACCCTGAGGCAGGTCTCACAGTCCATTCTCAGGACAGCCAAATTCCACCCTCAGAGTAGGTGACACTGGAACCTCTGGGAGGCCTGTCTACCAGTGGCACCCAAACCCTCTGACCTCAGCTGCTCCCTCTTTATGTCGAGAGCAGAATTCTCTGCTTCCCATGGTCGTTGTGAAGACTAAAACATGTCCATAGCAAAAGACACTAGAATTCTCAAGGTCAGCATCCCAGGCCCAAGGCCAGAGCTTCCAATCATTGCCATTGATGGCTCAGAAAGCACACTTTCATGAAGCTCAGTACTCACTGTTTGGAAGTGAAACGCACACACGCGCACACACACACACGCACACACATCCCTGCTCCAGGAGACAACACTAGTCAGGCACAGGAATCAAAACACACCTAAAACCAAGTTCTAGATCTGCTTGTGACTCCTTATGGGACCTCAGCAAAGTCTCTCAACTTCTCTAGGCCTTTGTTCCCTCACGGGCAGGTCTGGAAATTGGAAAAGAACCAATGACATGTCCCAATCTCATAGCCATGTTGGTCCAGGGTCTCGTTTGAATTGCTGTGCAGCCAAATTGGAAAAATAAGTCAACATGGAGAGCTTCTCATAGGGCCTGGTTTCTTTCGGTTCAAAGGACTGTATGTTATCCTGAGGCGATGTCCTACCCACTGGGGTTAAACGGCCTTTCTTCAGGGATGGTAAGGTTTGTACTTCGTTTTTATCTCCTCTTGTCCTATCTTTTGAAATCGGAAACTGGCAATCCTGTGTCCGTCGCCCCTGCTTATTTATTTTCTCTGGTTTGTGAAATCCCAAGTGTGGCAATTAGTGGATGAGACGACTTCTGTAGTCCCTTTAAGCTCTGATAGGATCTGACTCCAAGGGAGGCACAAGAATGCATGGCCTTGGGAGCCCAGCAGTGAGGGTTCTTAATTTTTTTTCTTAATGAACATAGAATGTATTATTAGCCCCAGGTCTGTAAATCGCCAGGTTTACACATATCACAGCACTCACCATAGCACATACCTTCCCCAATGTCCATAACCCAACCACCCTTTCCCTACCCCGCCCCCCAGGCAACCCTGTTTGTTTTGTGTAATTAAGAGTCTCTTATGGGGCACCTGGATGGCTCAGTGGGTTAAGCCGCTGCCTTCGGCTCAGCTCACGATCTCAGGGTCCTGGGATCGAGTCCCGTATCGGGCTCTCTGCTCAGCAGAGAGCCTGCTTCCTCCTCTCTCTCTATCTCTGCCTGCCTCTCTGCCTACTTGTGATCTCTCTCTGTCAAATAAATAAATAAAAATTTAAAAAAAAAAAAAGAGTCTCTTATGGTTTGTCTCCCTCCTGATCCCATCTTGTTTCATTTATTTTTTTCCTACTCCCCAACCCCCCCACGTTGCCTCTCAGCTTCCTCATATCAGGGAGATCATATGATAATTTTCTTTCTCTTATTGACTTATTTTGTTCAGCATAATACCCTCTAGTTCCATCCATGTTGTCCAAAATAGCAAGATTTCATTTATTTTGATGGTTACATAGTATACCATTGTGTATATATATATATATATATATATATATATATATATATATACCACATCTTTATCCATTCATCTGTTGATGGACATCTAGGTTCTTTCCATAGTTTGGCGATAGTGGACATTGCTGCTATAAACATTGGGGTGCACGTGCCCCTTTGGATCACTACGTTTGTATCTTTAGGGTAAATACCCAGTAGTGCAATTACTGGGTCATAGGGAAGTTCTATTTTCAACTATTTTCAACTTTTTGAGGAACCTCCATGCTGTTTTCCAGAGTGGTTGCACCAGCTTGCCTTCCCACCAACAGTGTAGGAGGGTTCCCATTTCCAACAGTGAGAGTTCTAGGTCAGACCCCACCACACAGAACTGTGAGACCTTGGACCACTTAGCCTCTTAGTTCCACACCTGAAAACAATGGGAATGATAACAGTACCCACCTGACAAGGCTGTTGTGAGGATGCAAGGATGTGATGTTCAGGGATAGAAAGTGCTTTGGGTAATGCCTGACATAAAGTGCTCATTAAGTCACAGTGAAAACCATAATGGGAAGGAAGACCAGGAGAAAGAGAAGGAAGGGGGAAGAGGCAGGAGGAGAGAAAGCTCCTCTCTGGACCCTTCTGGCAGCCGCAACGGAGAGAGGGTATCTGGTTGGGTCCGTCAGCATCATCCACTGGGCGGGGGGCCTCCAACCACGTTGCCTATGCAGTGGTCGCCAGCCCATGGATTGGCTGCCCTTGCCAGGTGTCCCTCACTGGTCCAATCAGTTGAGTTGGGGGCGGTGGGGGTTGCAGGGGTGGGCAAATCTTGAGCTGTGTCAAATCTCCCAAAGAAGTAAGATTGATTCCGGCTGGGAGACCCTCTGGGTGAGGCTTACTAATAGCTTCCAGGTAATGCCACAACTGAGAAGGAGAAAATGCATTTGAGGAGGGCCAGAAAGCACCCAAGAGCCCCAGGACTGGGAATAAAATAAAGGAAATAATGATTGGGAGGCTTGTTTCACATCCCCAGTTTGATTGGCTGCCGTGGGGGTCAGGTGCTCATACTTGGGCCAATCAGCTGTGTGGGGCGGGGCTGCTCAGGCTGCGGGAATCCCTGACTGCTGGTGGGAAACCCCTCCTTCGCGCAGCCAGAGCTGTAGTCAGGCCAGACAATCTGGGACGGGGCGGTCCTGCTTTCCCCGTTTCAAAAGCTCTAGAAAGTCCCAGAAATCCCTCCTTTGTTGGAAGAAAGGGAAAAAAAAAAAGTTGTCCCCCAAAAGGAAAGCGTTTGAAAAACCAGAGTCTGGGGAGCCTAATTCCTCCATCAAAGGCACAGAATTCCTTACCAGGTAAGTGGTAACATCTTAATCTTTTATTGGGTGAGAATCCACTCCTTGGGGGACGGGGGTCTGCCATTCTGTTTGGTGGGCAAATACACGGAAATCTTCCAGCTAATTCGGAGCTACCCATGCTACTAATGACCAATTTGGGTAAGAGTGAATTTGTTGTGAGCAACTGCCTGGGAGTCAAAGCCTCTGGGGCCAAATCCCAACAATAAGGGACGTGGAGGGAAACCCATGTAAAGCATTTGGAGTAAGGAAAAAAACATGTTGGCTTTGATTTTCTGGGTAGTCAATACTAGTTCTAAAGTCATACAGATTTTGTAGCTTGACCCACGTGGGTAAATAGACCTAGACAAACCTCAGTAAACCACGGGATTGGCTGGGATAAGCTTGTCATCTCTTCAAGGCAGGGGCGGTCCTTCCTGAGAACTTCTGTGGTGGGTTCTCACGGATGTTCGAAGCCGATCCAATTCTCTGGCCAAGTTTGCTTCCAGTGGGTTATCAGTCTCTGAAATAGCTCTAGAAGTACAGTAAAATGTGTTCCTCCCCAGTCTCATGAGCGCTGACACCATGCGTGGTCAGGTTCAACCTACTTCTGCTGATGTTTATTGAGCCCCTACTATGTACAAGGAACACCTGGTGTTTATTTTCTGATCCCTTGCAGTAAATGTTCATGAACATTTACTTGAATTCTTCCCACGGGTCCATAGGGTAGTGCCTTCCAGAGATGCCCGCTGAAAGCAGAACGTGGCTGGTTTAAGGGTCGGCGAGCCAAATACTCAATTGCATAGCACTCTGGAGTGTGTTCAGTTAAGACATCTTGTCTCTGAGGGGATTTGTGGAAGGCAGTGTTGTGGATCATTTGAGAGCCTTAGAAGTAGCACTGTGACATGTTTGTTAAGTGGCGGGTACAGGAGACCAGGATGAGCTATCGAATCCGAAGGTCCAAGGCAGACCCACCATGGCCGGAAGAGCCAGGTGATGGCTGCTCCCTGTGGGAATGTGAAGCCTGCCGGAGCGGGGGTTGCTGCTCTAAACTCATAGGGTTGTCCCAATCTAATGAGAACTTCCCGATGTTAGAATTTGATCAGCCCTTTGGTCAAGCACAGCTAATCCTCAGTGGCTCATGTGGCCCGTGACATCCCTCATGGGCACCTTTTTTGGTACCTACAGGAGTGATCTGGGAACTTGTTAAAAGTGATGACTCCACATTCCCAGAAATTCTAACATTTTTGGTGGGGCCTCATAAAGTGTCTGAACCCGTACCCCTAAGGGGTTCTGGCCAGGTGTTCCCCTAGACCACACTTTGGCATAATGGCTCATAAGATACTCCAATCATGTTCTGTCTCCTAAACACCTGGTTTCAGTAGTTGACATTTGTACAGAGCAGTTTCAGATCTATCATGGTGAACTCTGTGTTCCCGGGTTTACCTCATTGGATGGCACTCTCCCCACCCCACACCCAAGCCAGAGCTTGTCAGGCATCCCGCAGTCACTCTGAGGTCTCAGCACCTCACTCTCTCTCATTCTTAACTCCCCTCAGCCCCACCCCTTGAAGAGTAATCAGACCTAGCCATGCTCTGCCTCTTCTTGACCTTGCCAGAGTTCATCTGCGTCACTTCCCACTCGGATTGTTGTAGGAACTTTCCAACTGGTCTCCCTATCTTGGATTTGTGTGTTTCTATACAGCTATTAACACTATGCTTCGAAGTACAAATCTGAATGTCACTCTGGCTCAAACCCCTTATTGGTGCCCAAACATTCTCAGAACGTGGTTCAAACTCCTTACATGGTGCTGTGGTCTGAATGTTTGAATCCCTCTGAGATTTGTATGTTGAAATCCTAATACCCAATGGGATGGTATGATAAAGTCCTTTGGGATGTGTTTAGGGCATGAGGGTAGAGCCCTCACGAATGGAATTAGTCTTCTTATGAAAGGGCCCCCTAAGTGATTTCCTGCACCTTCTATGATGCGAGGACACAGCAAGAATGCTCAGGCTGTGGACCAGGAGGAGGGCTCTCATCAGAATCCAACCACGCTGAGGCCTTGATCTTGGACTTCCCAGCTTCCAGAACTGTGAGCAGCAAATCTCTGGTGTTTATAAGCTAGCCAGCCTGGGGTGTTTTGTTATAGCAGCCCAAACAGACTAGGGCCCTCGGCATCTGAGGGCGTTTCCTACCAACTTCCTACCCTCCTGTCTGTTCCCATCACCCAGGGGCTGGGTTCTCAGCTGTGATGTCCTGAACTCTACACTGTTCCCTTTGCACCTGGCGAATTCCTATTTATTTCCTTTTCTGAATGAGAAAAAGAAACTAGATACCTGTGATGGTGGAAGCATCTAGAGCACAGCCTGCTGTAGTGCTTGGAGCTGGACAGTCTAGGTTCAAATGGTAGCCCTGCCACTTACTAACTGGTGGTCCTGGGTAAGTTGTTTAATGCCCTCGTGCCTCAGTGTCCTCATCTCTAATAGGGTGTGATGATGAAAGTGACCTCATGGGGTTGCTGTCTGAATCAAGTGGATTAATGTCCATTAAGGTCTAGAGTAGTGCCTGGCACAGAGTCAGTATTCTAAGTGATGACTGTTCTTGTTGTTATTATATACAGTATCCATGGAAGTGAAACTAAGACCTGGTCAACAATATTTCCTACAGGAAGAGAATTTAGATACTAGGGATCCAGGGTAAGAAGGGACATGAAAACATTAATAGGAAGCTTTACAAACATCTGAAAGTATGTAAAAATAAAGGACAATGGCCTGCCACCTTGCAGCTCATAGAGCGTCACCCGTACAGGCAGAGTACCCTCCCTAAATGCATCAGATTTTCTTCCCCTCCACGACCCTCCCCGGGAGCCAGGCATACTTATTTCTCATGTATTGTCCCTGCATGTGCTTAGGTATTTTTTAATGTGTACAAGGTTCTCTTTTAAAACCTAGAACTGGTGTTTAGTAATACAAGTATCAAATGTCCCTATGAGAAAGCTAACCAACTTGGAAAAGTGGGTGTTTCTGACTTTGTTTTTATTTTGAGTCAACTACTTTTCTCTGTTAAAAATCACCCCCTCTGGGAAGCCTTTCTATCTGTCCCCTTACCCATTCATCAGTTAAAAGACCTCTCTGTCCACTCACAGGACCTTCACTCCAACATTATACTTAAAACATGTTTTTTTCAGGCAAAACTCTAAGACTTGGCCCCTGAGATCTCCACTCCTGGAGATCCCCTTCCCTTGAGTGTGGGCCAGACTTGTGGAGATAGTGGGATTCATGTGAACAAGTTGCATCCTATGGCAAAAGTAAAGGGATTTCTCAGATGTCACAGAGGTCCCCTAATCAGTTGACTTTGAGTTCATTCAAAGGGTGGGCCTGATCTAATCAGGTGAGTCCTTTTTAAAAAAAGGGGGAAGGGTCCAGTCCTTATTCAAATAAAGCAAGAGAGACTGCCTCAGTGGTTCTGAAGAAGCAAACAGCCATGACATGAACTGCTTATGGATATGACCATGAGACAGGGTCTGTAGTGGCCCCTAGGGGCTGAGAACTTCTGTTCTACAAACATAAGGAGTTGAATTCTGCCAACAGCCATATGTGCCTGGAAGAGGATCCCCACTCAAGATAGCAACACCCACACAGCCCACTGGCATTTTTATTTCTGCCCCACGATACCCAGGAGCGGAGAACTTGGCTGAAATGTATCAAGATTTCTGACCTACAGAAAGTATGAGGTAACAAGTGGCTGACTTTTGAAGCCACTAAGTTTTTTCTAGCAATAGAACCATAGTAGACCCTAAGTGTGTCCCCCATTAGACTCTGATCACTTCAGCCACAATCATTCATTGTGCTGCTATGTGTCTTGCATTTCTATTAGCCCTGGGGAAACTGAGGCATTAAGAAGCCATCATATCCCATCACTTCACATGTGGCTAGCACACAGAGGTCACTTAGTGGAGGTTTGCTGAATGAAGCAGCAGCGAAATATCCCACAGAAAATCCAACACTATTTGCTTGTGTGCCAGCTAAACTTCTGACAGCTGCCCAGTTTCTTAGTTTCTTTTTTCCCCCAAAGCTATCCCCTGTACAGGTGTCCTTATTTTTTTCCTTCTAATTCTCCTGACTATATTCAGGTGTGAAGCACTAGTCTTATATAACTTTAGTTGTTCCAGATGGGGGGAAACAAGTGCTCAGGAAGTGTGTTGGATATTATAAAATAGTTTCAGAAGTCCTACAGTACAAAATCGTATATAATAGAAGTTTCCAAACTTAACCAAAAACCACTACCACCTTTTTTTTTTTTTTTTTTTAAATAACACTATCCGCCATTCATCACAGTTTGGGAAATTGTCTGCCCCAAATCGCAAGTCAGTAACACCTCGGGACATCCCATCAGTCAAAAGGGTGCCATCATCCCTGGTCAGTGTAGCCAAAGGGTTGGAACCAGTCTGGAGCTGAATCCTCAAATGAGTTTTCTGCTTAAATCCAGGATCCCTGGCTCAGGCTCTCCCGTCCTCAGAATCGGGCTCACACCCCTAGGTTTTGTGAATTCGGTTTCTTCATCCCCCTGCTTTTGTTTTGTTTTGTTTTTTTTTAACAGCTTTATTGGGGTGTAATTTAAATCCCTTGAAATTCCCCCATGTTAAGTGTACATTTCAGTTATGTTTCATATATTTACCAAGTTGCGCAATCCTCACTCTGATTTTAGAACCTTGTCCTCACCCTAAAAAGAAATCTCATGACTATTTATTTCCTATTTCCACTCCCGCCCCCTAGCCCCAGGCAACCACTGATCCACTTTTGTCTGATTTTATCTATTCTGGACATTTTGTACAAGCAGAAGAGTACAATAAGTGTTCTTTTGTGCCTGGCCTCTTTCACTGAGCGTAATGTTGTTGAGGTCATTCATGCTGTAGCATGTATCGTGCTTTATTTCTTCTTATTGCCCAATGCCAACCTGTTGTGTGGACATACCACGTTTCCTTTGTTCATCTGCTGATGGACATCTGGGTCGTTTCCACCTTCTGGCTATTGGGAATAATGCTGCGTGAACATTCACATACACGTCTCTTTGTGCACATATGTTTTCATTTCTCCCGGGTAGATACCTGGTAGTGGAATTGCTGGGTTGTAGGGAAGTTCTATGCTTCACGTAGAAAATCTTGAGTAATTGCCAAAGTAGTTTCCAAAGGCGCTGTGGAAACTTGTATTCCAACAGGCATTGGAAGAAGGTTCCAGGTGCTTTGCAATACCTCGATTTGAAAGGACCAGCTGTCCTGGATTTCACATCACCTCCTTTAGTCCTGACCTCTGAACCGTTGCCCGCCTCCCTGGATTCCTCAATCCCAGCTCCTCCCTGTTCTTTATAAACTTGGAATTTTGAACTTCTGCCCACCTTCTGATGTACAAACAGGTTTTCCAAGCTCTGCCCTCCATTGCACGAAGCCCTTCACCCCAACGCTAGTGCTGTCCACGGCCAATGCGTGACAAAATCCTTTGCTCTACTTGGATTTTTTTTCACCTGAATTTGTTTTAAAAAACAAGACCAAATATAACCTTGCGAAGCATAAGTCGAATCCAAAACTAAGAACCGTGAGCAAAATTTTCCAGAATGCTTTTGCACTTTTAAAAAACTATTTTTAAGGATTTATTTATTTTACGGGGTGGGAGAAGGGGGAGGGGGCAGAGGGAGGGAATGTCAGGCAGACTCCCCACTGAATTTGGATTCCTGACTCAGAGCTCGATCCCACGACCCTGACATCATGACCTGAGCCAAAACCGAGAGTTGGGGGGATTAACTGGCTGAACCACCCAGGCGACCCTTTTCTAAAAACTATTACTGAGGAATAAAATTAGGTCTAGAGTTGAAAGGCTCCGTATAATGCTGCCTTCATGCCATAATCAGACCAGAGAAAGACACTAGTTGTTATTGTCCATAATCGTTCGCCTTTTCCACGTATTGAATCTCTGTGCCCTGTTCACCAAATCCACTCTGCCGCAATTTCCAAGCATTCGTAAACCTCTGTTTTCGCTCTGGCCCAGTTCACTAGAATGGCTCTTTGGGGGCCAGCGGGTGGGATTAGCTGTCCTGCTAAAGCTTGTTCGAATGAGATGCGCCCTACATGCCCCTACGCTAGTGAACCTTGCAAGTCTTTCCTCAGATTGGTTAGAGGCTAAGAAGAGCAGCATGAGAGCAGGGAGCACCCCCCCCCCCAACACCTCGCTCAATAAAGGCAGCCATCAGTTTGCATTCATTTGTGCTGCTTCAATTGGGAATCCTACGGGCTGTGGGAATCCAGGCCAGGGTGAACGGCAGGACCTCCCCTCCACCAGGATCCCACCGGGATCTACGCGTAATCAAACGATCCATCCCTCAAACTGGGCGACTAGACCTGGGCGATGAGGAGGGCAGAGATGGGGAGACGGGGCCTGTGTTCGCTGGGCCCCAGAGAGGGAGCTGGCGGTGAATTCAATGCAACTAATCCGTCTGGAATTGAATCCAGAGCCTCCCAACCATTCCCACTTCTGTGCACAGGGCCGAGAGGGACTTGGTTCTGATTTCCTGTAGACCTACAGGGATGCCCGTGGGCTCAAAGGACCCAGCCAGCTCTGTGAGAAGACCGTCCCCTGTGGTCTGAGGACATCATCCTTCTGACATCCTCCCCACGGGCTCTCTGGGACCAGCCCTTATGAGGCAAGCCAAGTCATTGTTATCATGGAGAGGGTCAGGGGGACCCTTCTGAATGACCCCATAGGTCACACTTTACATTCAGATGTGGTGCTGCAGGTTCTCTTAAACGGCAGCCAGTGGAACATTGGAGGCTTCCTGTTTCCTGACGTGTGGTACCAAGGCTGTGCATTCATTCGTGTGGCCACCTGTCAGACGTGGAGGCTTCAGGAAATGCTGACCCCAGTTTGGAACCCAAGGGAAGAAGAGAAAGGGCCAGTCTCATGCTCCTGGAGCCTTCCTGGGTGACCTAGGTCCCGGGCTTCAAGAGCTTTCTTTTTTCCTTCCAGTCTCCCAGGAGAGAGACTCTCGAATGCCTCCCTGTCCTCAGATCATCGAGGGTTTACCTGACTTCCGGCTCTGGGCCCAGGTCTGGAAAGCAGGAACATAGAAGCTGCCGAGGCCGTCCATCTGGCCTCCTGCGTCCAGCAACTCTTGTCACAGGGAGTCTGTTCCTCGGCTATGTAAGGACAGTAACAAAGCCACTGCCCAAGGCTGGGTGGACTCTGTAGAAAAGCCTTGAAGAAGTAGGTGTGCTAACTTTATGTGTGACTTCCTTGGTCCTGCTGAATGTTCCTGCTCTAGAAAGAGCAACAGGGACCATTGGAGTTGGAAGAGTAGGGACTCCCTGCTTGGACCTGCGATTTATCTATGTAAGCATATACCTTTACTGGGTGAAGCATTTATGTAAGCAGTAAGTGCTTACAGTATACCTAGCACTCTTCTGGGCATTGTTGAGTCACAACACAGAATAAATAGAGAAAATGTTCCCTGCCATCCAGAAAGCTAATCTTCTACCTCTGGAAACCCTTCAGAAGCAGTGATACAACAGATCACTCAAGTGCTCCCCGGCTCTGATGGATGGGAGAGAGGGTAGAAGTCCTGTTTCATGCATGAGAAGAAATATGCTTCTGATTCATTAAGTTCCTCTGTCCTCGGGGTCAGGAAACCAACCCACTTCTCCTAAATGGCATAGAGCCTCCCACACTCTTCATTTAAGCCCCCATGTGTATTTAGGGAAGTTTAGCTGAACAATTTGGGGAAAAAAAAATGCTTAGTGCACTCATCAAAAAAGAAGTAGTTTTATAAAAAGCCAAGCACATTTTCAGGAATCTACTTGAGGCTTTCCCATAAACCTGTTTTCTGCAAAATGAAAACATTAGAAATGATACTTACACTCAAACTAAATGAATACAGGTCAGAACTCAAAGCAAGCAAAGTTCAAGCATATTAAAACCCAGCAAATAGCATTTTTACATTCCATATATAAAGATTTTTTTTCCCCTTGAGTTGGGCAGTGTATTTTACCCCTAAGGTTGCCACTTTTGAGAGTTGGGAAAGAAAGGGAAATTCAGGGACCTGTACTTCTGCTTGAAACAGGAAACATCTTAATTAAGAGAAACTTTCTTCATTAAGATAAAATACATTATCAATGACAAAGGTGGCTTGGAGCTCAGATTCCATTTATCTCAGTCCAGCATTCCTACTGATCTAGCTGCTTTTCCATTAAAAATGTATGTTGTTATTCCAAGCAGCCATGAGTTCATGATCTAAGGTTTCCAATAAATTTAGGTGTGCATCTCCAAAAACTCTAAAGTGATCCTGGAAATCCAGTTTACAAGGTTGTGCATCTCACAAATTCTAAAGAGACTCTGGAAAGTTTCCTGTTTGGGAAAAATAAATGTGAGGGCTGAACAGGCTGGGAGCAAGTCACCAACTAGCTGGTTATCTGCCCTGGCCTTCAATTTCTTCCTTGCAGCACAAGAAAGCTGCATTTTGCCATGTCCCCCAGAACTTCATTAACAGCTAGGAAATGGAGAGTAGGCTTTCTTACAAATCCAGGCAAGTTATCTCTGTCCCCGTGGAGCTTTGCCTTCATTCAATCAACAACTGTTCATTGAGCACCTAGTGTGGGTCAGGCTGGTTGCTTAGGCAAGGAGTGTGCAAAGGTTGGGGGGGGGGGCGGATTCCTGTCCTCATGGGCTTTCAGCCTGGCAGAGGAAGCCAGCAGTTAGAGGGGAACAGAGGAGGTTCTACAAAGGAAAGTCTTCAGGAATGCTCCAAGGTAACAGGGCAGGAGTTTCTTCTATTCAGCCAAGACTTCAGAAAGGAACTGGCCTTAAGGTGCACAGAGGAAAAGGAGGAGGAAGGTGGGGGCGGGAGGAGGAAAAGGGGTTGGGGGAAGGGGAGAGAAGGCAGAGAGAAGGAATGGGGTGGGAGGTATCCAGGTGGGACGGCTTCAGCCGAGGGAACACCAGGTGGAAAAATTCAGGCATGTGAGTGCCTAGCACATTCAAGAGTTCTGGTAGGTGGGGACTGGGTCCTTTCTGCCACGTTAAGGAGTTTGGGTTTATTCCTAAAGATTGTGGAATCCCACTGAAGGGATTAAGCAGAAGAAAACGGTGATTAAAACAATAGTTCCTAAGGCCACTCAGTTAGGGGAAAGAGCAGGACCGGAGGAAGTGGTCCGGGAACCAGTGAGGAGGCTGTAGCTATAATCTTGGGGACAAGGTGGCAAGTAACCTGAACCCAGTCAGGAGCAGTGGTCAACCGAGGAGAGGACAGAGCTGGAAGGTGCTCATGAGGCAGAAGCTTAGAGAGCTGCTAATACATCAGTGAGAGTTCTGATTGTTCTCCTTCCCTACGGGTCATGCTTTTCAAGCTGCTAAGTAGTCGTCCGTTATGTGTCTCTGCTAGCCTGCAAGCTTATGAGGTAGAGGGGCAATGTTTGTGTCTTTCTTGTCTACCGTTTTAGCTCTAGGACCTAGCAGAGGGCCTGGCACATAAATGGTTAAATACTCATTCCCAGAAATAAACATGTGGTGGGAAGGAGTCATGTCCCTTTTCAGATATTAAGCTGGTGAAACTTTGACAATTCAGAATTCTTACCTGAGGTAGCCAGGTTGGAAGTAGTAGGGGAACCAAAGGCCTTATCTTAGAGATGGGAGATGAACATGAGTCCCTACCCTTCTTGTGTGAGCTGTGTGACTTGAATAAGTTAATTAACCTCTCTGGGTCTTATTTCCTTCATCTGTAGAATGAAGAGGCTGTAAATATAAAATGATGTTCGTATTGGACTTCATAGATTGTGGGGAGAACTGAATGAGGTTGTCTGCAACAAAAGTCTAGCAGAGTGTCTGACACAAAGTAAGCACTCAATAAATGCTAGGTAGGCTAGAAGGATGGGTGAATGGGTGGGTGGGTGGATGGTGGGTGGGTGGATCAGTGGATGGATGGGTGGGTGGGTGGTTGGGTAGATACATCAGTGGATGGATGGTGGGTGGTTGGTTGGGTGGTTGGATCAGGGGATGGATGGGTGCATGTATGGACAGATGACTGGCTGGCTGGCTGGCTGAATGGTTGGATGGCTAGATGGGTGAATGGATGGATATGTTCATGGATATATAGATGCAGTGACGATGAATGAATGGACAAATGAACATTCTGAATAGGATACATCTATTAGGTCATGCTCTTTCACAGGCCAGCCTTAATCCTCCTTTGTGGGCATCTGTATAATAATTTGATTAGTCTGAAAACTTAAAAAGCCAACTGGCCTTGGTTTCCGTGAAAGTCTTATGGCCTGGTGCCACTGAATGCTGAAGATTTAAACTTCTTATTTTAGGTTCTGTCTAGACACCTCTCTAAATAGGAACTTCATGCTAATCTGCAGGTGTTGCTTATGAACAGGTTATTTCTAAATAGTAGCTGGCGCATTACAAAAAAAAAAAAAAAAAAGCCAAGAGCAAATAATACTTACTGAGACCAAGGTCTCCAATGGGAAGGTTCCCAGTCAATTTGTCCACCCTCTCATACCACCTGGTTCCTGCCTATACCCTACCCAATTACCAGGGAATCAAATATCCACAGTGGGTATAATTAATTAAATGCATTTTTACTAATTAACTTAAGAACTGGTAAATAGGGCCTCCCTTTGGTAGTTTGAAGATGCAGCTCCTGGTGCTGTTGATTAAAAGGTGAAGCGAATCTGGCCAGAAAGTAGCAGGTAATGGATGGGGTCCTATCGCAACATTTCTTTTAAGGTTTGTCAAATCGTGTCCTACTGATATTGCTAAACCCCTTTAATCAGGAAGTATAAAATTCATCTGAGAGCATAAAACATATCTGACAATGGCATATATCAAATCCCAAACTGAACATTCAAAATAAATTGTATCGAGATTTTGTCACAATCATTGATTTCTGCTTTTCAAGCCGGTTTCTGGGGCAGCCACATAAAAGTTAAATACAAGCTATCTATGGGCTCATTGGATTGCGGTAATTCATTAAACCAACGGTGGTTTTAATAAATCTGAACATAAAGATTGCTTCCACAGACACCCTCAGCTTGGAAATGTGCCACTAATCAAAGAGGGTGGCAAAACTAATCTCGTTGGCTTGTAGGGGAAGTGAGAAGGAGCTTTAAAGGGTTGCTAAGGGCTGAATTCCAAGGGTAGTATCTCATGCCTATAGCAAGATCAGATCACGGGGGAAGTAAGAGCCCCCATGGCACCAAGCCCTCAGCCTCCATGGTCAGCACAGGCACAGCTCAGGCAATCAGTCAACGTGAGCCCACTTACTGAGTGACCTTCGGTTCCACCGGAGGACTGATTTCCCCCATTGTACTCACGTCCCAGTAATGACGCTGATCCCTGTGCTCTTAAAATTTGCAAAGTAACCTCACGCCCAGTGATTTATTTAATCCACAGCAATCTTGGGAGGGACGAGGCCAAGGTTATTATTATGCCCATTTTACAGATGAGAAAATGGAAGTTTGAAAGGCAAAGCAATTTGCCCTCAGTCCCACATTTGGCAGAGCTGGAACCCGTCACCCACTGTCGAAAGCCCAAGTTTGGGTTCAAATCCGACCTCTGGGGCGCCTGGGTGGCTCAGTGGGTTAAAGCTTCTGCCTTTGGCTCAGGTCATGATCTCCTGGGATCGAGCCCCACATTGGGCTCTCGGCTCAGCAGGGAGCCTGCTTCCCCCTCTCTCTCTGCCTGCCGCTCTGCCTACTTGTGATCTGTCAAGTAAATAAATCTTAAAAAAAAAAAAAAAATCTGACCTCTGTGACACACTACAGGTTATCCCACCTTCCAAAACTTCAATTCTCTCTACTGTAAAGTGGAGAGAATGAGACTGCCTACCCCTGACTTGGGCGATTTAGTGAGCCCCTATGGAATAGGAGCATAACAAGCACTTAATACATGTTTGCTATTGTTCATAGAGAGTATCAGGTTGTATCAAAAAGACAAACAGACCGGACAAGGCCTGGAAAGTAACTAATGGGAATTTCGAATTCCATTTCACACAGGTGGAAGTAAGCCTTGCCCTTCTCATGCCTTAGCCACCCCCCATGCCGCGAAGTACCCTCTCCCTGTTGGCGTTTGTTCAGAGAAACCCATGATATTTCTGTCCCTTTCAGCTGTGACTCATTATTGTAAATAGCAGTGCAATGAGGAGATGAGAAAAGAATTTAAATACACTGACTGACAGAATTTTTAGGGAAAGTGATACGCAAGAAGATAAAAAGCAATCAGGAAAATTTGCATACACCCTTGTGGTCTCAAAGGTCATCTATTTGGAAGTCTACTAATGGAAATACGTCTTTTTAGATTCTGGATGATTATTTAATTGAAAAGGAAAGACTTTAAATGAATCAAGTCATAGAAGCAAAGTAGATTTATGTCAACTGCAACAAAAAATTGCATGTTTCTTTGGGAGAAAAATTGGTCCATTCATATACGAGTTAAAATTTAGGATAGAGTAGAAAATGTGACCATATATTAGGATTTGGTTCAGTGCTATAAAACATGTTGATATTCATGAGCTTTATTAATTTATTTTTTAAATCGGACTCCTATTACACCTTTTATTCTATCTAGAAAAGAGGATGGTTTCATATCCGTTAATTTACTTGAACTTTATAATGACCCTTAGAGGTATTATCATTCCCACTTTATAAGACAGTATAATATCTACTTATTCAAGGCAGGGACCAAGACATTTTATCTTTTTTTTTTTTTTTTTTTTTAATCCTTGGTGCTCGACTAATAAAAATGTAAGTCAGAGGTTTAGCATGCTTAAGACATCAATCTTTTCTTAGAAGGCAGCGCAGGGTGGAGGTTTAGGGTCTGGCTTTACCATCAGTGGGGCCTGAGTTCACAAGCCCAGCTCGACCCATACCGAAGACTCAACCTTCAGAATTTATTTCTTGGACCCACAGCTTAAACAGTGTTACTAATACCTACCTTGTAGAGTTGTTATGATGATTAAACTTCAAGATAATAAAATGTGGGGAGAAATGTACTTAGCACAACATCTGACACATATTAATGCCCCCAAATTATAGTTTTCACATCTCATGAGTATACTCAGAAAGGCGAGGATAAGCATACTCTTTGACCATTGTGGGAGCTTTTTTTTTTTTTTTCCCCAAGCATGCCTTCATCTTTGGATTTGAAATTAACAGGCCCAAACTGAGGGGCTGGTGAATTGTTAGATGAGGAGCAGAATCCAGGGTTGTCCATAACAGCCAGGCACGAATTCTTAGCGCTCCTGTGACAAGCGTTGCCTCTGATTTAATGCAATGTGCTGGTATTATTAATAAGCAGCAGGGAACCCAATGTGAGGCTGCCTGCTGTCTCTCATACTGGGTTCATTCACTTTTTTATTTTCTAGGACATCATACAGTCCTTTAGCCACGTCGGGGGAGGAGGAATCTGCTCATTTCATTTCCAAGTAAGGGACAATTAGTGCCAATTGTGATGCCTGGCTGCAGGAATCCAACCTCTTTTTTGGGGCTGACTATTGGAATATTTGTACATTTTCTGGTTGTCTCTGGGACGTCCAGGGTAATTGCGCTGCATTGCAGTCAGCTTGGTGATTCACCATCCCTGGTGAATTATCTTTAAAAAGTATTAAGAGCATAGCCATGTACAATGAGGAATTATGTGACTGATATTAGCAGATGTGGGAGGTGACGATAGATAGATAGATAGATGGGCGAAAGCTGCGCATTGAACGCGTTGTGTGGTCAGTGGTGGGGAGGAAGGGGACTAAAATTTCATGAGCATCTGCTGTGCACCAGACTTTAAACCAGGTGCTTTGTGTCAGCCCCCTTGTCCTCTCATCCTCCCCACAAAAGCCCTGGTCGAGGCCACCAGCGAGAGAACATTGCCAGGTGCTGCCTCTGAATGACACGTCAATGCTGACAACTTCCAAATTCCTATTTCCAGCTCAGATCCACTGCCTGAACTCCAAACTCATGTATTCCACCTCCCACTTGACATCTCTGTTTGGATGTCTAATATGCATCTGAAAATTCGCATATACCTTACCCCCAAGCTGCTCCCCCCACAGCCTTCCCCAATCATGAGTAGATTTTTCGTTTTTCTAGTTGTTCAGACCCAAAACATTCAAGTCATCCTTGACTCCTGTCTCCCACACATGTGCCACCCTGAGCTGTCTGCAAATCCTGCGTCTCTCCCTTCAGCGTGTGTCTAGAACCCAGTCCTTCTCTCCACGCTCACCCCTCTCCTTCCATAGCTCACCCATCTTTCAAGCCATCATGACTTCCTGGACTTAGGAACGGGGCCTCAACTGCTTCTTGCCTCCGCGGCTGTCCGTCTCCAGTCTATTCCGCAGAGCAGCCAGTTATGGTAAAGCATAAACATCCCCCGTTGCACCTGTTCTCAAACCGGTCCGTGGCTCCATCCCACTCAGGGTGAGAGCGGAAGCACTTATAAGTCCTTAACTGTCTCCCACATAAGCCAAGGACTCATGCATCCGGGCTCTGTACTGTTTTTGTATCTGTCTCGGCCGCTAGACCATACATGCTGGAAGGGCAGGGACTGGGTCTCCTCCATCCCTGCATCCCCGGCACCTAACGCACTGCCCAGCAAAAACAGAGCAGCAGATGCCGAGAAGCACTTGCTCTGTGCCCAGGGCAGTTTTAAACCCTTATGCTCATCAACTTTTTTAGTCCATGTAACAACCCTAAGAGATAGGAACTGTTATTACCGCTGTTTCACAGATAAGGAAACTGAGGCACAGGGAAGCCAAAGTCACAGACCTGTTGGAGGTAGACCAGGGAATTAACCCCATGTATTCTGGTTCCATAGGCAAGTCTGTGCTCTTAGCCAGCACATATCCTCATTGTCCTGTCTTTTCTTTTTTTCTTTTTAAAGATTTAATTATTTATTTGACAGATCACAAGTAGGCAGAGAGGCAGGCAGACAAAGAGGGGGAAGCAGGCTCCCCGCTGAGCAGAGAGCCTGATGCGGGGCTCAATCCAGGACTCTAAGATCATGACCTGAGCCGAAGGCAGAGGCTTTAACCCACTGAGCCACCCAGGTGCCCCTCTCCTGTCTTTTCTAAGTGTGCCCGTGGCAAATAGGTGGCAGCCCAATGAACAAGTAAGTGAGTGCATGTTCCCAGTGGTTCTAACTAGCACACAGGAGCACTGCCTGCGTGTCAGTCCCCGGATGCCTTAGATTAGGTTCTCTGCATGCAGACAGTTTACAGGGGAGTGCTCTAGGGAGATAGTCAATATAAGGGAGTGAAGAAGTCCGACTTGGGCAGGAGGAAAAGTTGGCAGATCATGTGACTTTCCCCTGGTGCCTAGAGGGACCTCTGGAGCTGGGATGGCCCTTCTGGGTGGTCCAAATGGAGGCAGAAGGCCTGGGCTTTTTTTAAATTCAAGTTGGTGGCCAAGGGCTGGTCCCTGGGCGGGGGTGCAGCCTTGGGTGAGGGAGGCCCCAACCACAGCGGACACCTCTCGGTGACAGGTGCAGGTATGAGCCATCAGTAGCTGACATTCCTAGCTTTCAGCAGACGAGGGCATGGGCCCGAGGAGGAACCCGGGGGAGAACATTACAGTATCCCCCACATGGACTAAGGGTCTTGCATAATATCTCACTGAACCGCCGTAGCCCTACCATAGTGAGTCATGCATTTGTTACACCCACTTGATGATCAAGCAAAGTGCAGCTTGGAGATGTTAAGGCTAAACTCATCAGTCTCCTAGGAAGACGAGATGGGAATTCCAGGCCCCGGTGAATGATAAGTTCAAGTGAGTGGCTGGACCAGGCTCATCAGGTGTGGCTGGGGCAGTGTTGTCAGAGGCGTGGACCTCTGTGGCCTCCATCTATGACTGCTTGCCTCCTGCTGCTAAAATTTCTCCCCCAAGAAGCACTTGGACATGAGCTCCTTCCCGATCCTGATTCTTACATCTCTGATGGGGTCACCAGTGTGATTCTGTGGGGCTTCAGCTTTGGGCACACACGCCAGGCCTGCTCTGTCAAGGGAGCACCAGGCGTAGGCCATCTGGGACAGAGAGGGGCCTTTTCCTCGGAGGTAGCTAAGGTAGCGAACTGTAAGTCCTGAGCTGTCTCTGGCCGTGGTCCCCCAGCCTCCTCTACGGGGAGAGAGGCCTGGTGCCTGGAAAAGCATGGGAAAGGAGAGGAAAGGAAGGAACAGCAGACAGAGATCTGCTGGCTTGAGCTCCTGGGATCCCTGAGCTCTGACCCATCTCTAGATCCCCAACTTCCTGAGCTAATAAATTCCCCATTGGTATCTTTAAAAAATTTACTTAAATTCAATTTAGTTAACACATAGTGTATTATTAGCCTCAGAGGTAGAGTTTAGTGATTCATCAGTCGTGTAGAACACCAGCGCTCATTCCATCACGGGCCCTCCTTCGGGCCCACCCCCAGTGATCCCCCCCCCCCACCTCCCCTCCAGCAATGCTCAGTGTGTTGCCTAGAGTCTCTTACGGTTTGTCTCCCTCTCTGTTTTCATCTTGTTTTATTTTCCCTTCCCTTCGGCTGTGTTCATCTGTTTTGTTTCTTAAATCCCACAAGCTAGTGCGCACGGACACTCGGTCACCGGCCCGGGGGATGATAGCCTTATGGCAGCGGCTGGTGTCAGTGATGTGTTGGTCCATCTCTGGTGTGTAACAAACAGTCTCAGAATCTCCGGGGCTCACAGCGGCATTCATTCTTCCCGTTTATGGATCAGCACATTTCTGAAGGTGTGGCTAGGCTCAGGCTGGGCTTTTTCTCCAAGCTGAAGGTCGGGCTCAGGTTTGTTCCTGGTGTCTTCCTTCTGGGGCTGAGAATAATGAGGCAGTTGCCTGGGCC
>NC_081570.1:10046316-10310621 GCF_022355385.1 Mustela nigripes
CCCACCCCTAGAAAGCACAGCAAACAACTCGTGTAGAATGGAGATCACATGAACAACACTATCCGTGAGAAAAGAATAAATGACCCACTTAGGGTAGGTCTGCGCAGCATTTCAAACCCCTGGGGTACCATTTCATGAACCAAAAGAACTAATTTACCAAATGGGTCCCCAGGGCCTGGAGGAACTACTGTTCTGGCCACCAAGGAGCGGTTCCTTCCGTCTCTCCCCATCAGTGCCTCTGGCCGAGAATGAAGGGCCTGGGGCTCGGAGGGATGCGGGAGGTCCCTTGGTACACCAGGGCACACGGGGAAGAGACTGTTCATACATTGGCGTGAAGGGGGTTAAGGAAAAAAAGGCAGATGTGTTAGAATCAGACACACCCGGGCCTCACTCTGGTTTCTGCACCTGCTAGCTGGGGCCGCGGGAGTGAGCCTGAGCTTGGGGCTTCTCCTGATCTGCAGAAAGGGGACCCTCACACCCGCCCTTAGTGTTGGGAAGACTCAGCCTTGGCTGCTGGAGATGAATGGATGAGCGCAGAGGGGTCATGGTGACACCCGGAGGATGGGGGCCGCCCCCTCAGCCCTCGTCACCCCCCACCGCCTCTCCAGGCCGTCCTGATGGTGTCTACATCGCTGATAACATCTACCGAGTTCTCCCAGGCCCCAGGCACCTGGCCAGATGCATCATGTGCCGTGGCTTATTTATTTCCTGCACACATCTGCGAAGTAGGTAGTCACATTGTCCCATTCTGTTCCTGGTGAAGTTGGAGCTCGAGGAAGTTAACTAACTCTGCTCGTGTCACAGAGTAAGTAAGTGGCAGGGCTGGGACTCGACCCCTCGCCTCACTAACTCCAGAGCCTGTGCCTGGACTGCACTCTCGAGCTCAGACAAGAGTCAGAGCATTGGTGACGTCCGTTAGCATCGTCCTGCCAGTGGGCTATGGGCAGGGGGCTTCCCTGAGACGAGGAATTGGAGCTGGAGACCCAAGGGCTGGAAGCCTTGACCGTGTTCTCTTTAGCCTTCTTGAAGGAGCCTCCCAGAGACTGCTGTGTGGTGCTGGAAAATACCACAGCGCCGGGCCCTTGCAGAGAGCCAAGACCCAAGACGGCAGGAGGTCTGGCAAGATACCTGGGGGTTGGGCCAGTTCTTTGGGGAGTACGGATGGTTTTCTGCAGGTGGACATGTTTGTCTCAGGCTTCTGTATTCTGCTTGGCCGGTATTATTTGTCCCCATCACATAGGTCAGGACAGAGCCGAGAGCCAAGAGCCCAGGCCATCGGGCACATCCCTTTGTAAGCCCTGCAGCACACCATGTAAGGAACACCAAAAACACAAGGAACATTCGAGAAGGAAGAAAATTACATTGCTATGAAGAAGTAGAGGCTTCAAGCCTGGATGTTTGTGTGTATGAGTAGGTGTATTTATACTTCTCTCGTCCATGCATGGGGGCATCTGAATTATAAGTGGTTATGGAAGGACTGTTTGGAGGTGGAGGATAACTGTGCTCTGTGCTGATTGTGTGTGTGTGTGTGTACAGATGCCTATACATACATTCTCACTTACAGTTCCAGGCTATTTCTCTAAACCCCACGGCCCTCTGCCCTGTTGTCCCCTCCCCGTGTCTTTCTTCTCTGTCCCTTCATTTCATGACTGTGGGTATGAGGGTGACTAACGGCATCAGGAGAGCATTGCCAGGAAGAGACGACAGCTTCACCGCTGGGGCTCCGGAACTGCACGCTCCCCTCGATGTCCACGGCTCTGTCCCCCTCCTGGTCTCGCCCAGAGGCCCAAGTTCCGAGTGCATCTGGCTGAGGGATGCTTTGCCCTTTTCCCCAGAGCACGTGCTAAAACCCGCTCAGCCCAAGTAAACTGCATCAATGGACAAAAGATACAACTCCTAGATTGGCCGGGATTTGCATGTGACAATTTGAATAAACAGTGCGTCCGTCTGCAGGGAAAGAGGGAGGGTGACTCCCTGGGGACTCTCGGAAGAACAGGACCGGCGGCAGCCAGAAGGGAGGGCCAGGGAACCCTTGCAGACATTCCCGAGGTCCATCGTGCACACGCACGCACAGTGCGCTCTGAGCACCGGCCCCGGCTGCCTGGGGCAGGGAGTCCCAAACTTCGCACGCCAACAGACACTCCTGGGAAGCTTGTTGCAGATGTAGATCCTGGCACCGCCTCAGAGATTCTGGTTTGTTGGTCTTGGGGCTAAGGATCGACATCTTAACAAAGCAATTAAGTAAAGGGAGGGTAGTGAGCAAGGGGAGGGGGTCCTCGATGAAGTCAGAGGCCAGGTTGCCCAAGCCCACGAGGTCGCTCTCAGATCTAGAGCTTAGGAAGTGCCCCTGCAGCAAAGGTCCAGTCTGACAGTCTCTGGTGCTGGGTACACATTAGTAGGATGATGGGTCATTTCCTGAATACTCTGCTTTTCATCCCTCCCAACTCCTTCCTGTCTCTGGCTCTGTGTTTCTCCGTCCACCAGTATACAACAGGAGTGCTGGGATAAATGACCCCGATGTTGCTTCTAGGAGCAGATAGCCTCATTTGGCTGCAGGGTGGGCCAAACACATACACTGGGTTTCCTGGGACAGTTCCGATTTATGTCACTGGTCCCAGCTTCATTATTCATAACACCCTCTTCCGCTCTCAAAAGTGTCCCAGTTTGGACATTAAATTATAAGGTCATTCTATTTATGGGAGAAGGGAGGTGCATAGGACATGGCTATCAGCAATGGGCTAGGCTCTCTGCCTTGGTTCTTCTTAGGAGTTCTCTTTTCTTTGAGCGAGGATGCTTTTGCAGACTTTCCAAAGTGCCCAGGTAAACGCTGAAGGGCACCCAATGCACATGGCGTATTCTGCTCAGGAATACGGGGCGCTCAGCGAATCCTGGCAGAGGCTGGTGAGTGCACAAGGACAACCAGTGCACTGCCTGAGCTGTGAATGGGGGGGGGGGAGAGGGCAACTGGGAACACTGGGAAATGGGAGCACATCCCTATGCAGCAAGCCCATTTCTGGCACGGTTCTTAATGTCAG
Organism: Mustela nigripes; assembly: GCF_022355385.1. NCBI lineage: Eukaryota > Metazoa > Chordata > Mammalia > Carnivora > Mustelidae > Mustela > Mustela nigripes. The sequence continues at coordinate 10,049,352 of NC_081570.1, forward strand.
TTGCCTGGGCTGTGAAGCTGGGGCCACGTTAAGAATATGCGCGGCCCCCATGCTCAGAGTCATGGATCCCAAGGAGAGAGGAGCCCTTCCCCCACTTTTATATGTGTCTCCCAATAAATGAGCTATAAAGTACATCAGCCTGCAGATGGGCAAAGTGGGCTTGCAATAGGGTGTTAGGTAAGGGGGCAGGACGTGGATTCTGTGACCATTTTGTTCCCCGAGATCACCTAGGGAGGGGCGGTGGCGGAAGTTGGGGGGTAGACTAGTAATCTTTTTGGCTTAAATCGAAGGGATGCTAGAGGGTAATTGATCCCAGGCCTTCTGTCTGAGATCTGGTCCTGTTGCATGTGGGTAAACATAAGGCGACACAGCTGGGAAAAGCCCCCCCCCCCTTTTCAGGTTAAGAAGCAATCTCTCAAATAGAAAAATCTTTAAAATCCTAGGAGGCACCCCAAGAGTTTCTAAAGTGAGTTTCTTGACATTTCAATGGTTGTATTATAAAGGGGGTTAAAGAAGAGGCAGAGAGCAACGAGAAGGAACTCAAGGAATGGGTGTTTGCTTTCTGTTTTCCTTGTTGGATTGTTTTGTTTTGACTTGATTTTAAGATTCTGGTGGGTGGGAATAATCTCACCGAAGAGGAACATGAGTAACACTTGGTCATTTTGTTTACTGTACAGACACGTTCACACAAACTCATTTGCAGAGGGCTTACTACGGGCTAGGTAGCAAGGTTGCAAAGACAAATCATGCGTGAAAACTGGCCACCCTCCTTCTCCCGGGCCGAAGCCGAAGCCCTCGGTGAGCTCTCCAGATAGAGCTGCTCCTGTTCGTTTCCTGGGAGAGTTTGTTCCCAGGACTCCCCTCCCCCCCACCCTTTTATTGCTATTTGCATCTGTGCTGACTTTTATTTTTATTGAGGTGAAATTCACATAACATCAAAGGAACCTTTTTTCTAAGAGTGGGAGGGGTAGAGGCAGAGGGAGAGAGAAAAAATCTTAAGCAGGCTCCACACCCAGCACAGAGCTGGACTCAATCTCACAACCCTGAGATTATGACCTGAGCTGAAATCAAGAGTCAGATGTTTAACTGACTGAGCCACCAGGGGCCCCTAAAACGCACCATTTTAAAGCAAATAATTCTACAGCCTTCAGTACCTTCACGATGTTGCACAACCACCTCCTCGACTTCCAAAACATTTTATCACCCCGAAAGAAACCCAGTATCCATTAAGCAGCCATTCCTCATTCTCCCCTCCCCCAGCCCCTGGCACCCACATCTGTCTGGATTTAACTAGTCTGGCTATTCCACAGAAATGAAATCATGTTACCTTCTGTGTCTGGCTTCTTTCACTCAGCAGACTACTTCCGACCTTCACCCACACTGCGGCAATTGTCAATGCTTCATTCTTTTTCATGGCCGAGTAATAGCCCATTGTATGGATATACCTCCATTTGTTTATCCAGTCATCTGAGGTTGGACATTTGGGTTGTTTCTACCTTCTGGCTATTGTGAATTGTGCTTCTGTGAACATTTGCCTACAACCTTTGGTTGGGGGTATCAGTTTTCAACTCTGTGGCTCTATACCCAGGAGTGTGACTGCTCAGCCATATGGTAATTCTGTGCAAAACTTTTTGAGGGACAACCAAACCGTTTTCCATACTGGCTGAACCATGACAGCCCCCACCTTTTGAAGACTCAACAGTTAGGTTCTCCCGTAAATTAACCAAAGGTCTTCAAAGAACTAAATCCTGATTTACAGATACACCAAGCAGCCTAAGTTCCTTGGTTGGTCCAGTGGGTCAGAATTCCTGCTAATGAGACTCAGGTCAGGGGTTCAGTCCCCAGCTGACCAGTTAGCTTGGTAGAACAGACAGTGAAAAATTGTGTCTGCATTCACACGTTCCACCAGTACTGCCTTGCCCTCTTACAAAAGCTTGTTAGTGGCCCCAGGGGGTTGGAGCAAGAATGGGTTTTTATGGTTCCAAATAAAAATCTAGCATCCACGGCACAGTGGGACTAATTGGAAATCAGATGACTGCTTACTTCCGGTCTTGGTTTCACCTGATTTCTGCGGGGCCCCTTGGGTCAATCGCTTAATCCCCCGCCCAGGGCTTCAGTTTCTTCCTCTCTCAGTTAGAATTCCTGATCCTCCTCCAAAGAGATGATAGTGCAGCCTAAGTACTTTGCACACAGTAGGCTTCCTACTTAGTAGATGCTGATAAATTTCAAGGGTGGGCACCCTCAGTCTGTGCCAGGGCTCCTGACCAGGTTCTGCAGTGGGCTCTGAGCTACTCTGCCGAGGTTGACTGACCTCCGGTGGTGGTGGTGCACTATTGTCCTCAGGGTTACATTGGCTGTTTCAGATTGTCCTATTTGCATGGAATGAAGCTTGCTATGGTAACAAGGTCTGGTGGCTGGAATCCAGGGCCCCAGTGAAAAATGCAAAGCCTGTACTCTGGGAGAAAGAGGAGCTGGATAGGTTTAACAACTTTAAGGTCACCTCAGTTCTCCTTTGAAGAGGGAATGGGTAAACGGAGGCAGCAGGGCCTCCACACTCTCGCCCCTCCAGCAGGAGGAGAAAGAGAGACGCTCCTTGGATGCCTTCAGGTCTTCTCTCCTGGTCTTCTCCCTTTCGACCCCCAGTATTTAGCCCAGCCAAGGAGCTTAGGACCTGGCTAAGGCCAGCCTTCCACCTCGGGTGCACACGCGGGGTTTGGGTCTGTGGGGCAGCCAGAGCTCCAGTGGCCCGCCATGGGGCCGGGTAGAGAGCTCCTCCCGGGAGGGGCGCACAGTGCAGGTTAGGGCGGAGTGCTGGAGGGTGGTGGAGATGGACTGGGGGGGAGAGTGAGAAGCACTCAGGGCACTAGCTCAGCTCCCTGCTCGCTGCACATTTCCTACCCGCATTTTAAGGACGGCAAAGCTCCACTCCTGAGATCGAGCCAGCTGCCTCCTCCCCCCCCCCCCCCCCAGGAGCTCCATCCCGGCTCCCCTTCTGGGCCTCTTTGCCGAGCACCCCTCTCTCCCGAGCACCCACCCCCTTTCCCGGCCCCGGCCCCGCGCGCGGGGAGCCTGCTAGCCGGGGCGGGGGCTGCCCCACCGCTTCTGGGAGGGGACCGAGGGCCCGCCGTGGAGCAGGCGCCCCCTACCTCTCGCCGGGGGCGCCACCTCGGCCCACTCGCGGCCGCCGCCCGCCGCCCCCGCCCCCCGGGGGGGTGTGTCCCCGAAGTGGGGGGTGCGGGAGGCGGAGGGTGCGCCCCGCTCCCGGGGCCGGGCCCCCTCCAGAGCGCGCGGCGAATGGTAGGCTCCAGTGAAAGAGTGCCGGGCGGCGCGCGGTGTCCTTCCCCGAGCCGCGCTCGGCGCCGGGGTCTCGGCGATCGCTGCTCCTCCTCCTCCTTCTCCTCCTCTTTCTCCTCCTCCTCCCCCCGCCCCCCCACGCCGCCTCGCTACCGCCGCGGCTCCGGCTGGAGGCGCCGCTGTCATTCCTGCGCCGGAGGAGCCGGCGCTGCGGGTGCCTGGGGGTCGGGGCGCGGGGGAGCCGGGCCGCGGGGGACCCAACAGGTAGAGCCGGGGGTGCCCGGCCGCGCGCCCCCGCGCATCATGCAGCTCTTTGTCACCTCTCTCGCCCCCAGGCCAAAATCCTGAGCATGATGGAAGACAATAAGCAGCTCGCGCTCCGCATCGATGGGGCGGTCCAGTCGGCCAGCCAGGAGGTGACCAACCTGCGAGCCGAACTCACGGCCACCAACCGGAGACTGGCGGAACTGAGCGGCGGCGGCGGCCCCGGCCCGGGCCCGGGAGCGGCGGCCAGCGCCTCGGCGGCGGCGGCGGACTCGGCGGCGGCGAACATGGAGAACCACCAGCACGGCGCGCAAGGTAGGGCTCCCCCGGCGCCAGGGGCGGAGGGGAGGCGAGCGAGCGGGACCCGGGCCGGAGGTGGCCGGGGACTCGGAGCCTCCACACCCCGGGCGAGATCGCCGCGCGCACTGTGGCTCGTAACCCTTTCCTCCCGGCGGTGGCCACCGCTGCACCGCGGCTGGGAGTTCCAGGCTGCTGTCATTAAGGAAAACCCCGGCGCAGTGTGCACGGGTTCACACGGTCACACCGGCCGCGGCCAGCGGGAGCCAGGCGCAGCCGGCGGCGCCCCTCCCGCGGCGGAAAGTGCCCTTTAGGTGGCACGCATCCCCGGCTCCGTGGGCAAACTTTTTGTGCCTGGGCCTTAGCCCCGACCCCCGGCAGGGGTGAATGCCACAGCTCCCCCCTCAGCCTCCCGCCCCGGTTCCCGAGGGCGGCTTTTCTGGGGAAGATTGTCTCAGAGAGTGAGCTCCGGGCTCCGCTGCCTTGGTTGGGGTAGAGGATTGAACCGGCTTGCACTTTCTCTCCGAGGATGCTAAACCCCTTGTCTCGATTGCATCTGGACTTTATTTTCTCCCCCTTTGAGATCGCGCGGACAGCGAAATATATCGTTGCAACAGTAGTAGATGGTCTGCTCAGCAGGGAGTTTAAATTTCCAGCAACTATAAACACCGAGAGCACTTTCCAGGGGGAAATCTTAGACCTCAAAGGCTGAGTGATGGGCTGCTGGCGAAATGATGGTGGGTTACGGGGAGCCGCTGCTGGAAAGGACTCTTTGCACTTTGGGGGAGGGGGAAGACAGCTGGACCGTGTTGACATTGACAGTGATGCAGCCCTGAAACCCCTGGGAGGGGTAAAGGTGGAGGAAGCATCCAAAAATGTCCTGTTTGGTTTCTGTGAATTGAAAAGTCAAAGGGTAGACTGGCTTTTCAGTCTTTTTTTTTTTTTTTTTTTTTCCGTTTTGGCCTCATTGCTCTTTAAGAAATGGTATCATTGATTATTAATATCATTCGATTAATTAACTGCTGAAGTCCCGAATCTGGCAGAGAAAAATGATCCAGTCTAGGGGGCCACTTGTATAAATATGTCACTTGATGAAGTATGAGGTACCAGTAGCTCAGCGATTCAGAGGAATTTTCTGGTTTTGTTGTTGTTTCAAGAGCTTCTCCTAAGTGTTGCGAGAGAGTGTCTGTGTTCGTGTTAATGTCTTCTCCCATCAGTTTCTTTTGCTCCTTACCTCCCTGGGGAAGGTGTGCTTTTCGTGGTGCGAGGTGTTAAAAAGCCTGTACGTTAGTTTTATGCAGAATTCCAAGTCATGTTGACTTGGTACTTGGGGAGTTGGTCAGAAGTCTTAGGAATCAGGGTGGGAATTTGGGACCAAGGTAGCCATGATGTAATGGTGGGAAGGTGTTGTCAAGCTGTTATTTGCTGCAGTTTTCAAGGTGAGGAGCTGGTTATTGTGTCATTTATCCCTTGCGCTGTCATTGTGTGTGGAAGTTACTCTACTGTGGCATCTGGAGGGGAAAAAAAGTGTGTGGGGGGGGGAGCCGGACTGCGTGGTGATGCTTTGTTCTTTATAGGTCCAGGTTCTTCCAACATTAAAGAAATCACTAAGAACTGGCATTTGGCTAAGAATCAAAAGCCATGTTAAGGAGCCCTGAACAGTGCTGGTTTATTTCCCACCGTCTGCCCCCTTTCCTCAGCCAAGGAAAAGTTAAGTGGCTTTCATTTGTGTCCCGGGTCCAGCTGCGGACTGAGCACGCTAAGGAGGCCAGTACAGCGCTGATCCTCTCAACCGACTTGGACATTGAGATACTTAGCTAATGGTCCAGTTGTTGTAGTGAAGCAACAGTGGGCGGTTTCCTTCTTCTCTTTTCCTACAAAAGTGCCCAAGGCTGTGGACATGACTTTTGGATCTCTTGATAGCCTTCAAAACTCCCGAGACCAGCATCTCCCTCACGCTCCTAGGAGTATGCCTGCCCGGGTTAGTAAGCCATCTGTTGGGTGGGGTGGGGGGGGGGGGTTGGATGAAGGATGGTCTTGATTATTCCCCTGGGTAGCCTTGTTATTTTTGGACACCTTTATCGGGGGAATTAGTGATTTTATAATCAGAGAAGAAAATGTTAAAGGTTTTAACTCAACTTCATTGTTGGCTACCTAGCCCTCTTAAATTGATGTGATTTCAAACCAAGGTGATGGTTGAAGAGAAAACAAGCCCCCCCAACCCATAATCCAGTAGAACATCATTTACTTTAACTCTACAGGAATACCCTAATTTAGTACTTTTTACATTAGTTGGCCTCTGCGAATATTTTCCGTTTTGTTTGTATTTTCTTGTTTTGGTTTTCTCTCATGACCTGTGGTAGCATTCTCGCCAGAACAGAAACCCTCTGTAGATGTGTTCTAGTGTTTTCTTCAGCTGGTGCTTTCCTATTCCTAAAGGAAACAAAGCATGGGGTTCTCCCAAGTTAATTCTAAAGCATGGTCTGTTGGTTTCCTCATGCTTCTTCGTAATACAAGTCAAGCTCGGTTCCTGGGGGTTAATGACCATCTTCCAAATGCGTCCTCTGTTTTAATTTTGTCTGTGTTAGAAGATTTAATGGCCCCGAGCCCTAGGACCGTTTGGTGCTATTGAGTTGTCCTTGTTCAAATCAAAGTTTTGAATGAAATGAGTAGCTTTCAAAATGCATCTGCAGAAGTCATATTTTACTAAAGGGCATTATGCAGATTAAATGAATGCTAATGTACTTTTAATAATATTAGCACAAATGGTTACGGGGAAGAGTCACTCTTGCTCTCCCTGCCAAGAACTTGTTAAATCTGTTTTCAAATTTGGGGTTAAAAAAAAAATTTTTTTAAATGAATTACACAAGTACATCAATTCACCGTGGGAGTTCTATTCCGGCCGTGGTACCTGACCCTAGGTAAGTCGAGGAGGAGAACTTGGGTTTTCCTAGAGAGTTAATGCAGTGTTTCATTTAAACAAAATATTAACTTGGTTGGTACCCTGTGTGAGCTGGCTTGGTTGCTATGTAACAGAGTCTAGAAAGTGAACTGGCTGAAAATCTGGGCTTTCGACACTTTGCAGGATCTTCTTTCGGAATCTGTGTTGAAAGAACACTTGGCAGCCGGCCCATCTCCTCTCTCCCTGCGTCGAGTGAGTTGGATAATCCCTAATGAGGATCCTGGCATCCCGTGCAGAGGGCATCCAGGCAGGGTGGCACATTTCACAGCTCCCAAGTTGCCTCTAGGGGTGAGGGGGTGGGAGGGCTCAAAACTGCCTTTGACAGGTGGACAGAAGGAGCCTCGGAAAGAACAGAGCCAAGCATTTGTTCCAATTTGTCTTGTTGTTGGTAGCCAGAGAACGGATTTGTTTAAAGTAACATTTCTAAGCTGTTTTCCTCGGCGTAACATCTCTGGAAAATGTGTTTAAAATGCTTGCTGTTCTTTGAGGGGAAAATATAGCAGTTTGTTTCCCTGAAAATGTTTTATCTGATGAATGACTAATATTAGATTCAATTGGTTGCTTTGCTATGCGTAGAATAAAACAATTAAGCTTCATTGTACGCGATTCAAGTAGGTGTTAACTGTATATACCATAAAATACTTGTGCCTCGTAGGATGTGTGCCTACTGCTATTAGTCTGTTGGGTTTTTATTTTTTAAGGAAGTAATTGTATTTATATGCCTATACAAGTGGGAGTGCTGATCGCATCTTTTTGGGGTGTTGAGGACCCGAAGCCTACTGCATGTGTTAGGACGGGGATGAAGAAAAGGGTCATTGTCCTATACTTTGGTCCCCTTCCATAAATAGATGCAAGCTTTATTTCTTTCTCCCTAGGTGCTAACATAGGCTGTTACTTCCGGTCTGACTGTTCGTATCTAGCATCACTACAACAGTGGAAATTCTGTGGTGAGGTATGAATTACCTCCGGACTGAATTGAATGTGTGAACAGTCTACAGAGATGCTATTACTGTTGCTTTGCAAAATAAGTTCTGTCTTTTGGCATCCCCTTCCCAGTTCATCCTACCTGCGATCTTGTTTCCCCAAGTAGACTTTTATCTTTTTTTTTTTTGGAGAAAGGATTTTCCAGTGGTAGAGAAGATGGAGCAAGATGGGGCGGAGTCTCAAAGGTCACCTTCTGTTAGCTTGTCCCCAGCTGACGGAGCTCGAGTCACGTCCGTCTTGGTTTTCCAGCTGTATCAATGGGCTGAAAGAGACGTGTGTCTGTTCCTAATCTGGTAGGCTGTCATGAGATGGGACTTCAGAGTTCTTCCCGAAAACCACCATGCATGGAGAGATTACTTACAGATCAGTACAGCATGGTTGAAATTAGTTATTGATTGGCTATTATTTACTGTCTTCCCATTGTCTTTGGAAAATGTCTGCGGAGGACCCCCGAAGTCAAGTTTCTGGCTCTGATTAATTCCATGCTTCCAACGTTTCAGGATTTATGGAAGCTTTTCAAAACTCCTTTGCTATTAACCAGAAGTCTAAGCCAATCTGATTTTTATAGTAGGAGCACGGTCCCATATCGTCCCAGGATAAGACAAGGCATGTTCTCCCGATTCCTTTACGCCGCAGCTCCCCAAGACCGCTGGCACTTTTGAGGAATCCTGTAGGTCATCATTTGTGACTCACTGGCTGCCCGTGAACTTGTGGCAGATGGGCCTGGCAGGTGGGGTGTGCTGGTTGGAGTGTTGCCTGCTCACTGTGCAAATCATGTGGGGCCCAGAAGGTCAAGCTTAGGGTCCTGGCCATATTCATTGCCTATTTCACCTATATTTATTACCAAGTTATATAGCTAAGGAAAGTGAAATCAACATCAATTCCCCAGTTCTTTTCAGATGTTTTCTTGGGTTGGTTTGTGTGAGGTTTAGTGCTTGGCTTTTTACCCCGTGCCATCCATCAGGCAAGAACGCTGAGGCCAGGGAATGGGTTTTTACAGGATCTTGTACATGAAATTAGTCTATACCATTTGGGGCTGGGTACCGGGGTCAGTAACACGTGGGATGTTAGGGTGTCACCAACAGCAGTCATCACCTTGTCTCCGTCACCTGAAATGCAGGCAGAGCCAGTGTAGGCAGGATCATTTAGGAAAAGACAGCTTCCCTGAAGCCAAGAGTGGGACCATCCATTGTGGCAGATTGTATCTGACATTTCACAGCACGTAAGAAACCTGCTGGCCCATGTCATCATCCTCAGGGTCCCCTGCCATCCCCAACTCTACTGTGAAGAAGCTGGAGAAAGGCCAGGCCAAGAGATCCCCATGCGGTTGGATGAGACCAGAACATTCTTGCTTGTTGGACGCAGCTCAGATCTAAGTGGTGGAGTCCAGGTTGTGCTCTGTGGGCATTCCTGCTTCGCCCTTGGAGTCCTGAGCTGCTAGAAACATGAAAGAAGCGGAACAGACTTTTAATGAGCTTGGCAAGAACAACTGTTTGGGCAGGTGGCTTCTGTGTGGTGGGGAATCATTGGTTCTCGATTTGTTTTGGTGTCTTTGTTAACTTGGCCTTGCCAGACCTTTGGATCAGACTTCTGAAAAGCTCCATCCCCTTCTCCCTCTGAAGAATTGAGACCCAAGCATGAAAGCTCATATGGGGCTGGTTAACAGGCTGTTCTGTGGGTAGGGCACCCCCAAGGCCTCTGTGCTCTCCTATGAGGTGCATTTGAGCCAGGAGGATGGAGGAGAGTGGGAGAAGGAGTCGCCTTGCCCAGCCCCCACCCCCACCATCTTCTATCAGAGTGAGCACTGGAGTAGCTCTGGGGGTGTCCTTCTATTACCAGGACCATCTCAGCCCTGCAGGTGGTTCGAAGTGATGTGACTCATGAAGAGTGAAGTGCCCTCTCGAGGAAGGTGGGTCCACAGCTAATATTTTACACTTGCCTTTGGTGCGGCATAATGGTTCTTGGAGCTCACCTCTTGAGTATATCAACCAAACGTTAGGCATTCTGGAACCATCATGACACCGTGTCATTCTTGCCTGGCGGAGACTTCAGCATAGGACTAAATGAATGGTCGTTTCAGTGCTTTTGTCAAACTTTTCAGTAAGTAAATATCAGGTGTCGTCCCAAGTGTTTCACACACATCATTGAATCCCATGCCCAATGAGTTGACAACTCTAACGTCCATTTTTCAAAAGAGGAAGCTGGGACCGGGAGAGTTGAAGTCACATGACATTATAATGACTCCGATGGTGCTGATGACAGCAATTTTTGATGTAGTCTCCACTTGGAGCCACGTAGACTGTATTAATGCTTTGAATTGATGCGTTCGGTCCTTGTAATGACTTACGAGCCAGGTACCATTCTGGTACCCATATCATATATAAGAAAACTAAGGCAAGGGAATGATGCGTTACTCCCACAAGGGCATTCTGCTGTTATTTGACCAAGCTCTGGCTCTGGAGCCCATGCTCTCGCTCATTCCCCTTTGATGCTGACGGTCGCTCGGTTGGTGGTGAAGGAGCCAGGAATCCAAACCCCCCAGGTCCCTCAGCTGCTTAAAACTGGGTTGTCTCCTAAGTCAGAAGCATCCTTTGATTTGATATGTCGAGAAGGTTGAGGGAGCTGTAGGCTTGTCTCTCTTCTCGAGTATTACTTCCCGAGGCTGCTTGTAATTTCTGAGTCCTTGTGATGAAATCATTGACTGAGAATGAGGGGAACACCGAAACCTGTCACTTGGGTGTGAAATTAGCTGACAAAGAGGGAACCAGATCCTGCTTGCAGGATCCACAACCCAGGGGTCACTTGTCACCAGTGAAAAGAACCATCTGATCCTGGGCTTGGGGCCTCCTGCTTCTGGACTTTACTTTCTCTGTCTTGGGAGGCATGAGTCCTGGCGATGCTGCAGTCTTGTGGTCTCCCTCTTCTGCAAACACCTGTGTCCTTCCCTTCGCCCGCTTCCCTCCCTGTGGTCTCAGGAGCCTGCAGTTGCCCAAGACCATGCCCAGCAAAGGACCTGTTAATACTTTACAGATACTTTTATACTTGAGTTTCCCAGCCTCGACAGCTTTGACATTTAGGGCAAGAGGATTCTTTGCTGGGGAGGGAGGCTGCTGTGTGTACTGTGGGATGTTCAGCAGCAGCCTTGTCCTCTGCCCACTAGATGCCAGTAGAACCCTCCACACCCCAGTTGTGGGGACCACAAACATCTACAGAAGTTGTCCCACGTCCACGGGGGACCAAAACGGTCCCCGGCTGAGAATGGCTTTTTATGTCAGGCAGTAGGGGAGACCAGGTTGTGAGTCTCGAATGATGGCTGTATGAGAGCAGAGTTTTGTCTATTTTCAGCTCCATTTATAGCACCTAAAACATTGCCTGGCACATAGCAAGGGCTCAATAAATAGTTGTTGAATGAATGACTGAACCCATGATCAATCACTAATTACAACGTGTGAAATTTGGTCTGCTTATTGCATTACATGTGGTATCAAGAAGAGCACTGATTTAGTAATCGAGGACTGGCATTGGGCATGTGCTTGCCATTTTCCTGGGGAGACAGTTGAGTCCCAGAAAGGAAGGTTGCGTGACTTGTCCAGGGTCACGGAACCAGCAAGTGGCAGAGCCAGGATCCAAGCAGAAGTGAATGTGACTCCGGGGAGTGCCCACTGGCTTGACCAGTGATGCTGTAGGGCTGTGCATAGTTTCTCCCGTTCCTGCCCAGGAACTCATTTTCATTCTAAAGCTGGCATTGTGGCAATTATAATTAGGATCTGCGTGTCAGACACTAAGTCATTCATCATAAATCCTCAGAGCCTCACTGTATGAAATATGCTTTGTCACCGTAGAAAGGACGGATCGGTGTCTGGCCAGAGGTAAGAGGGTGGACTAGTGGCTTAGCCATATTCAAATGTGAGAATCCCTCCCCACCACACCCCCCTTTTTTTCTTAAACCAAACTGCTGGGCTTTGACTCTAGAGTGTCCTAGAGAGACCTTGAACTTCTCTCTTTTCTGGGAAAGGGGATAGTGGACCCCTCTTAGCAGGGGTTTGACTCATTCTTAGGAAAAGGGCTGCTCCCGGATCAGAACTAGGGGGCTGGAAGCCCTTTTGAGATCATCCGAGAGTCGTAGGGACAGCAACACCTGGAGGTGATGAGCCCTGTCTGGCTTTCCCAGGCACTGAGGATGCACTTGCCGGAGGCTTTTCCGTCTCACTTCTGTATTGCAGCCCATGAAGTCATGCAATCACCTCCCTTCTACGGATGAAGAGGTTGAGGCTTAGAAAGGCTAGGTGGCTTTTCTAAGCTCTGGAAAGTGGTCATCTGCTGAACCAAACAGGGCATTGGAACCTGGTCTCAGCTGACCCTGGAGTCCACCTTGTCGGCTTCACCGCGGCAAGAACATGGCAATGCTGTGTCTGAAAGTGTAAAGTCATGCCAGTAGGATGGTTTTACCTTTTGCTTAAATCTTACCCCACCCACCTCCCCCCTTTTTCTTTCTCTCCTTCCTTTCTTCTTCCTCTCTCCTCTCGGTGTCCATCAGTCTGACAGATTGGACACATAGCTTTGGGGACCGCAGATTTAATAAGATACGGACTAAGTTCTCTTGGAGCTCATGGACTAGTAGGTATGACTGACATGGACATATAATTACATTTTCTAATAAAGGCCTACACAGATATAATGGCAAAATAGAGCAAGTGACAAATATAGACGCCTTCACAGATGCGCATGACGGCGGTGAGCGTGATAAAGCCATGCTGTGAAAATGCATCAATTTTGCTCCTAAAGGTTAAACTGACCATGAGAGATTATTAAAAAGTACGCGTTTTTTGGATAGATTGGGATTGGGCACTGCAGGGAATAGCTTTGGGCTGGGACCTGCTTCCACAAAGAGCACTCCTTACGGAGAAGGAAGATGTGGATGATGCAAGGCTTGGATCTTGATTAATAGCTTTCTTTTTCTCCAAAGAGAACAAGAAAATATATGAGTTTCAGTAGGTAGAGCCCTTCGTCTTTTAAAAGAAGCCCACTCTTTGTCTCAGTCTCCTGGCCAAGGCTGGGGCTCCTTGTCAGCTGTCACAAATGAATTAGTTCATTTTCTTTGATTAACGTGGACTTTTTTTGTGTCTTTGTTTAAAACCATTGAACGTGGTGTACTTGCTTTAATTCAGTAAGTACATCTTGGAACACGGTGGGATTTATGTCTCTCCCCCGACCTCCACCCCCAGTCTTGCCATTTGAAATTCCGTGCTCACCATTTCTTGATGATAGTTAGGTATGAAATTTGGAAACTTGATACTGACCCCGGAGAGTGCCGTCATGGTACCTTAGAGCATGACGAAGAATGGCTAGGGAGAACGGACCCGTGATCGTATGGATACTGATGATCTTTATTAATGTGTTCGTCAAGTAGATTGGTTTTCCTGTTCCTACAAGATTTACTCCATGAAGTCAGAAAAAAATGGGAATATTTGAAACCTCTTTAATTTTGAGAGTTAATAGAAAGGCCGTGCCTGGCTGCCATTTTGTGGAGGCTATTGGCCCGTTAGCTAGCAGATGTATCCGGTTGCTCTGTGTAATCTGGTGTGATGCCAGGCAGCCCTGCTGAGGCAAGGAGGTACATTTAAGTCTTAATGGAAGTCCTGTGGAGAAGGATCATGATTCCATGGTTGACTGTTCTACAGAGCAGGCCATTATCATTGGCCAATAGAGTAGAACCTCGTTAAAAGTTGGCTGGTCAACACATGGGTTGGTTCCACCATAGGATAACTCAGAACACACCCCCAACACCTTCAGTGTATCACCTTACCTCTAAACCAAAAGCCTGGTCTAGTATCCTCAGGCCACAAAGCCAATGCTGGGTCCCGCTTTCTGGGATTCCACTGCATTTATCCACTCTTCCTCTTTTCTTTGTACCCAGGAGGGCACCAGGGAATCTCTTAATTTTATCACTACCCAGATCTTCACTGTATAAAAAGACATTCACAGGCAAGGTCTCTATGGATTCTACCAACTGGCCCATATGACTGAATTGAGGTAGACACAACACTCTATTTCTTAAATAAGGAAACTGTGGCACAGTGATTTAGGCTAAGTTATTCAAGATTATTGAGCTGGTCATTGAATTAAATTCCCCCCGTCTGTCTCATGGCACAGCCTGGTTACGTGGTGACAGAAGAGGGCTGCCTATGGCTTATGATTAGGTGAGATCTGACCTTGCCTTGGCCACTCCCTCTTGGACCTGGGCTGCACTGTCCTAGAAGGCGTAGATGGTGACACTATCACCCCAAGCTTGTGTTGGCCTGCTCTGAGCCCCCAGGTCCACCCACGGTGAAGGGAGATTAAAGTTTTACAAATGACTTATCTTCTCAATGCCTACGCTTAGAGCATCTCTTCCAGCTTCCCTATCAAGCAGTTGGGGATCTAGAAGCCAGGGCAGGGCTGTATCAGGGACCTTCCTATCTTTGAATGAACTCTCCTTTGGAGCAAAAGATTTTGCACCCACCACCACAGTCATTTGGGATTTTTGAATATGGGAAGTACATCTGGTTAAAGGCCTATATGCTCTTAGTGTCTGGATATATGTATTCTCCAAGTGTTGGAGGCAGGATTTAGCCGCTTCCATAAATCTGCCTAATTTTGGTCTCCACGTCCCTTCTGGGAGACTCCATTAAACCTTTGGGGTCTCTTTCATTAGGGCCTTTGGGTTGATATACAACCAAAACGTGTTGGTTTAAACTCTCTACCTAATGTACTGATAATGTAGGTGCATGTTTTCGCTTCTGCTGTGGCCACAACTCTCTGAATAGTATGAGGACCTCCTGCTGCTCCAAGTTCTTGCCTAGACTTGAATCATCTACGGACCAAGGGGCAAGTGTGTGGCAGAAAACTCAGAGAAAATCAAAACAGGGTATTTTGCATCTTAGAGGAACGGAAGACGGTGTCAACTTGGAGGTCTCTGTATTGCAGCAGACAGGCCAGCTGATGCAACACTTGGGGTCCGATCTTGGTTTTAATTTCAGTGTGATAAGAAACATTCTGTATGGCTTCCCAAACCTCTGACAGCAACATAGCCATAATACACAATTGAACTGCATTTGAAGACATAAGGGACTCTAGAATAGCAGCAAGTATTTTTAAGGACCAAAGTGTTCAGGTGCTTTTGAGTTGTAGATTTGTATTAGGGTTAAACGTTTAAGATTCCCCCACTGCCAGTAGACATTGTAGCTGCTAGTTGCACGCATTCACGGAAGCGTTTCCTGATTTGCTCTGGAGTTCACTTTCATAGCTGCTCTGTGGCTTGGATGATGGAGCTAGTGTAGGATGGGTCAGCTTTTTCTGCCAAGTGCCTGACAGCAAATATTTTAGGCTTTGGGGGGCATCGGGTTTGTGTCACAGCTCCTCAGCTCTGCTGTGGTAATGGGCACAGCAGCCATAGATGACAAGTAAAGGAGAGGGCGTGGCTGTGTTCCAATAAAACTTTACTTATAAAAACAGGCGGCCCTCCGGTTGTTAGTTTGTCAGTCCCTAAATTTGTAGTTCTCCTTCCTTTGCCTTCTGACCTGTTTACTTCTAGCACCTTCATGGTGCTCAGCATACAGGAGGAGATTAATAAATGGTGATTGAATGAGTAAGCTAGTGGATTAAATGTGAACAATAAAACCACTCGGTTAGTGTTAGAAGAGCAGAAATAAGAAGTTAGTCGCTAGGGGTGTAATGGCTAGCGGACAAGAGAAGGAGACATTTGTGTCAGAACCTCTGTGGTTTGAGGTGCCGTCACCTGTGTTTGGAGATCATTATTGACCTTAAAAGGTCAGTATATAGCAGATATGTGGGTTTAAGGGAGTGAGACAGAACCAATCCAGATCCTGGCGCTAGGACTTCTATGTGGGACCTTATGGCTCTCGGTGTCTACATCTAGAACGGGAGCCTGCTAACACCTCCTTTAGAGGGTGACTGGGATTCTTTCATGCAGAGTTTCTCAACCTTGGCACCTGGGCACCAACGACATTCTGGGCCAGAAGATTCTTGACTGTGGGGGTCTGTCTTGTGTACTGTCAAATGTTCAGCAGCATCCCTGGTCTCTTCTTCTAGATGCTAGTGATGCTCCTATAGTGTGACAACCAAAAAAAGTCTTCAGGTGATGCCTGTGGTTTTTCCCTGGGGGAAATTACTCCCTGGGTGGGCACCACTGCTTTGATGGAATAACACATAGGGGGCCTGGCACAAAGCTCGGTAGACTCTGGAATTCAGTGGATAGATCTCTTCATTATTAATAACACATTGTATTATTGAAAGCTGAATTCTCCCACCTTTGAATGAAATTCCCTTTATTTCCCCAGCCGATTTTTGTCTCCCAGAGGCAAGAGTATTTCTGTTCTACACCCCAGGTCTTTTTCCTGATATTTCTGTGTTGCCTAGAGGCCCTGCTCCTAAGAGGAGCTATACTTCCCATGGTGTCCTTTGAGTGTGGTTTCCAGTTCTTCTCACACACATGTACCTTAGACTTGTATTTGAGGCTGTGGTCAGTATCCAGAAATAGCTCATTTAAGAAATCATCCAGATGTCTGCAACATGAGTGGACGAGGAGGTTTAAGAACTGAAAAGCTTAACTCTCAAAGGCTGGCAGGCTGGGGTAGGAGGTTATACTCAGAGGAAACAGGTAATGTACCCCAAACTAGCACCAACAAAACGATCTCTTCCCTACGGAGCATGCACATGCTTCTAACATTAGCCAGGGGCCAGTTTTCAGTGGTTTAAACTTCAGCCAACATGGCTGTTTCATACCATCAATTTTCTTCTGGATTTAATGATTTTGCTATCTGTATTCCCACTGCAACAGTGGTTCCCAGTTTTTATATATACCCTTGTTAATATTGGAGAGAGAGAGAGAGATTTTTCTGAATGGATGAGTTCTGGCCCCTAACATTAGCAGTTGTAATTTTTCAGTCTATTTCAAAAAAATACATACATGTGTAAGAGTACGGTGAATTCTGCAGCTTCTGCATCTGCATACACTTGGCAATGACGGTGCATCCGCGCAAGAGAAAGGATTCATTCCGTACACGTTAGAGACCTTAGAGCACGTTAGAGACCTTCAGACTTTCTCTAAGCTGCTCCCTCTGGTCACCCAGAGTCTCTGTGGCTCACAGGTCAGGGCCTGCTGCTACCAGATGCATCTGGACATGTGCGTTCAGTCCTGTCTAGTGGCCCTCAGTATTGCCATGTGTGATAAGGTGCCTGAGAACTGCCTTGGAAAATTAGGGCTGCTGTTCCAGAACTCTGACTACTTCACCGATTTTAAAGGATCCTTCCTCTATACCTCAGTGTGACACAATCAGATTGATCTATGGGTTGGTCCCTTGACTTTAAGAAAAATCCTCCATCATGTAGGCAGACATTTCTCTAGTAACTTCCTGGCATGAATATTGGAAAGCACCAGTTATAGTCAGAATAGCAGAACTGGCCCTAAACTAGATTTCGGGCAATATGATTTGATTGGCCAACTGCCATTGCTAACTAGCGTCATCCTGCCCCATCTCCAGCTAACTCCTAAAACCCCTCAAGCATGTGATCCATCATATCATTTTCTCATTTATGCCAGTGCTGGATAATGGCCTCATCTCTCCAGAAGCATTCAGATTTATTAGAGAAGATGGCATTTACAAAATCATTTCACTGTTCCACGGCAAACACCCGACGCGGGTGTGCACTTTCTCGTTATAAACCCTACTTTTAACCGTGGTTTATAACCTGCGATTCAAGTCACCCGGAAGACGCAAGTCCACGGTTTTCATTTCTTTCTGTTTGTGTTTGGTTGATGTCTGGCTGGTGGACCACCTAGGACGTAGGAGCGAACATTAGAGAGGGGCAGAGGCAGCTCCGAGGCGGCCAACCTTGCGAAGGAAGAGAGCTGTCCGGCGGAACAGGGTCAGCACCGGAGCCTGGATGACCATCCGGCCGGGCGTGTTGACAAAGCAACTCCTGCCCTGGAGTCTGGAAGTTCAGGAGAAAAAAAATAAGAGCAAGTGTCGTCTGGCTGAGCAGAATCTTTTCTTTATTGTGTTTTCCATCCAGATTGGCCAACAGAGGAAATGTAGGTTTTCGTAGCCACTGTAGGCCATCATTTGGGTATAACCTAGTGGTACGATGAGACCCAGTAATTCCTAGAGAAGGGCCACACTGGCTTTGGCCGTAGTGACTTGTTTGCACCTACGGAGATGCCGACACGAGTTCAGTGTTCCAAGTGTAGGACAGAAATCTCTTGAGCCTGTTGCCTGGATGCCTACCCTGTTCTCAACACTTTTTAGCTGTGCGAGGTGGGCCAGTTGCCCTACAGTCTAGTTCTCACTTCCTCCCGGGCTTGATACTAACCCCGACGTCCCGTGCTGTGGAAGACCACGGGACGAGTGTACACCAGCCGCTGGGTGTAGCACCAGGAACTTGCAACACCCTCTCCAAGAGTGTCGTAAAGGTCACAAATGATGGCCATAAAGGTCGTACATGGGTCGTAAATGCGCATACCTGAGTAGCAGCCCAGCAGGTTCCCGGTGGGAGACCGAGTTCTTTTTCTTAATTCACCCAGTTAACATTTATTAAGCACGTTTTCTGATTGATGAGGCACGTGGTGGGCGCTAGGGTTACCAGGACAAGAAAGGTGCTCGCCTTCTGCTGGAAACCGGAGCGGGGAAAGAGCAGCAGGGGAAGGGCACCGTGAGGGATTCCAGAAGACTGATGGCAACCCTGACTTCACGACCGAGAGACTAAAGAGGAACAAAAAGGAAAGGGGTGGCCCAGCCGCCACAGTGCCTTGCAGTGCCAGCTGTGTGCCCGTAGACATGGGCCCCGTCACTCCCACCTCCACCGGCCACCTCTGCTGAGAGGCGTCCCAGACAGTCGCTCAGGAGCTGGGACGTGGGGTGGGCCAAAGTCACTGCGTCGGGTGAGAAGTCTCCCATTTTTAAATTCCCACAACTTGTGAATTTTAACATCACTCAGCCAACAGGTTCACTTTAAAGAATGTCTTGGAGTAGCCTGGTTGTTTAATTTGGGGAATATCATCTTCCCTGAATTAAGCAGGACAACGTAAGCCCGTGATTTTGCGATAGATGTGTGAGAGAGAGGGAGTCGGAAAGGGGTGGAGGGAACAGAGAACGCACCAGAGAAAAGCACTCATGTGGGCTTACGGAATCACAGAGTGTCTGTATTACGTTGGAAGGGACGTTGAAGACCATCTCATCCAGTTTTTATTTAGCAGCTGGGGAAACTGAGGCCAGAAAGCACCAGTGAGCTGACAGAGTCGGTATAGTGCTCTGAAGCAGAGCCCGGGCTAGAGTGGGGATGCTGGCCTCCCGGTCCAAGGTATGTCCCCCTGATCCAAGGCATGTCCGCCTGATACGCAGGTGTCCGCGTCCGTCCTTCATGCCTCATAAACGTGTCCTTTCTGTGCCCTCAAGGAACTTCCATTCTGAACTGGGCGGGCGGGAAACAGAAGAGCCTTCCAGGACAGGGTGGCGGTGTGGTCTTGTTCTCCAGTGAGCATAGAAGACGGTGGGGGGAGAGAAGAACCCACAAGCCAGATGCCCAAATTAAAACACTAAATTTTCTTGGAGTTGATGTGCTCTGAGCAATGTAAATAAAGGTGAAGGCTGGGCCACTCTGCTCATAAATCAGCCTCAGCCAAAGGCTCACTCAGAGTTCGTTCAGGTATTTCAGCTCTCATCACCCATCGCTCTTGGCATTTCCAAGATACAAGGGGGAGGTTCCGTTTGTCATCCTGATCGTCCTCCCCCGGGCTCTCTTGGAGCAGCGATCTCTGCGCTGCCTTTTGCATGAAATATTAAGCTCAGGGATAGAAGCGGGCGTTTCAGTGCAGGCGGGAGACACTTAGGAAGCTGGTTTTCTGCCCTCATGGTCTCATTTGCATTTATTTTGCTCCTGATCATTCGTAATATAGTGGTGGGTGCCTGTCAAATAGCTATTCGCTCTTCAGCCGGCTCCTGAGGGGGCTGTCTGGGCTGTCTGTTGCAGGTTCGGTGGATAAATAGCATGGCCCGTACTTTGGGCCATTCGGTGGTGTCAGGAGTCACTGAGGACGTTGGAGCTTCCCGTTGTGTTTCTGTCCCGTCTCTCAGGGACCCTACAAGACAACACCCTCTGTTGTGTGACCACCTTCCTTTAACTGAAGCTGGATTCCTGGACTTAGTGGCCGGTTCCCCCGCTCCTGGCATGTCGTCTTGTCAAGTCCTATGACAGATGTTTTCTTAGCTGCATAGTGGGGCTGATAATGGTTTACACCTTATAGGGTTTTTACAAGGATTAGATTAATGCTGAGTTAATATACAGGAAACCCTGTGCTAAGTGCTTTATATATGTACGCTGAACATTCAATAATATTCCGCTGTGAGTATTTAAGACTCGGGGTCAGAGTGTCCTATGAAAGACCTCTAGTGCTGAATGAAGAGTGACTTGGGATTGGTAAGAGAATCGTTGAAGGAGAAGCTACTTTAAGTTGCAATCTGGGTTTCTCAAATACAAATCCCAGAGTGTTTGAAGGCTTAATGTCCTCATTTATTTTGTGGTTTGATCTGTAGGGTTCCCCATTTGGTGCTGGCAGAAGGGACTCACTGGGCGTCCCACTGTTGTCTGCACTTACCTTAAATATGCCCAAGCAAAGTCTTATCTCCGACAGCTCATGCATCATCCTCCCTGGGAGAGGGAGCCCCACTGACTCGTGGGCAGACCCTCCGTTAATTTCTGGATTATTTTCTTCTCAATTATTTATAGCTTGTCTGCTGATTCTTCCAGCTCTCGTTGTGAGGCAAAGAAAGGCCTTGAATGTGGAGAGGGGGCAGCTGAGTCCAGCACTGGCCTCACTCTCTGGGCAGTTTTGTTTGGGCCACGTGAGGGGGTTTGTAAGAAGTGCAGCCCGTCTCCATAGAAAGACGCTGGAATATTGCTCCGTCGTGTCTTAGTGGTGAGCGAGGACCCAGCGGGGGAAGTTCATGACCTCCTTCTGCCTCCAGCTGGTTGCATGACTGGACGAATCACTTTCGTGGTTTCCCATAAAGAAAATGAGAGGAACTGAGTAGATGGCTCGTAACGTCATTCAGCGTATGGTTCTCTGGCGTCTGCTCTAGGGCAGGCCCCGTGCTGGGCTTGGGGGAGCTCATAAGCTACTGGGGTAGAGGGAGGATGATGGTGACGGTGAGGATCCTAATGACACGGACATTGGCTGTGTGCTTGGGAGGGACAAGGTGCCATTCTAAAAGCTGTGTGTGTGATTCTGTGTTTAATCCTCACATCACTTATTTTTAGCCTAATTTTTTACAAAATAGGCAACGGAGGCACCAGGTGGCTAAGTAATTTGTCCCAAGTTCACACAGCAGGTAGAGTTGAGAGTCAAACCACAGCCCAATGACCCCAAAGCCTGTGTTTGTAACCAGCACAGGCTCCTCTGTCGTGTGGGAGGGTATACCTATAATACGCTGTGACAAGTACTCTGATGGTACCTGCGAGGCCAAGCCAAGGTGAGGGGCTCAGCGAGAGCCTCCAGAGGACATTGTGCTCGAGTTGAGTCTTGGAGGACAAGTGGATGTTCTTCAGGCAAAGAGAAGTGCGGGAGGGGGCTCTGGGCTGGGCTCGCTACAGGTAGACAGCAGAACGGTGCAGGGTGCCACGGGCCTTACAGGGGAAGGGCTAGTGTATGCGTTGGGCTCCCGGTCTGGGTGTGATTAGGAGAGTGGCGGCCACTCTGGGAGTGATTAGGAGAGAGGGAGAGCAGGTGGAGAGGACACATTTGGAAGTTTCTTGAAAATGAACCAGAAATAGGGATTTGACCCCATGTACAATGAAAGAGGCATTGAATCATTTTTTTTTTACTGTAGTAAAAATACACGCAACATTAAATTTACCAATTTAACCATTTACCATTTGTTAAACTTTAAATTTTACCAAAATGTACCATGTACCATTTTAAGGTGTACAATCCAGTTGCATTAGTGACATTCATAATGCGTGCAACCTCTGCCACCATCGAGTTCCAGAACTTTTTAAAAACCTTGAACCCAAACCCTGTACCCATTAAGTAGGCTCTCATCACCTCCGTTACCTAGTTCCTGACAATCGCTCATGGACTTTCTGTCCCTGTGGATTTACTTATTTTGGACATTTCATCTAAGTGGAATCATACAATATGTGACCTTTGGTATCAGGCGTCGTGCTTTCAGGGTTCATCCATGTTCTAGCAAGTGTCAGTCCTTCGTTCCTTTCCATGACCAAGTAACACTCCTTCTTCACATGTATGTGTCACGTTTCATTTATCCATTCAGGATTCGATGAACCTGTGAGTTGTTTCTACCTTTGGGCTATTGTGAATAGTGGCACTGAATCATTCTAAGTTAAGTTTTGGCCTCGGCTCAGCTCCGCAGACCAGTTTACTGTAACCCTAACCCTCAGACCAATTTACTGTAACCCTAACCCCATTAAGCGTCAGTTTACCCATTTGTAGAATCGGGGGATCTGTGTAGCTATGTGCATGTTTGTATGTGTGTGTATGCTGCCTACAAGAGTGGGCCCTCTGCTTCTCCCTAAATTATAAGCATGAGGGAAATATCACGTAATTTGGAAATGGTTTGAAACTCTGAAAATTCTATTTAAAACCAAAGCAAAAGTTTCCTGAGATGTAAAAATGGGGCACCCGCTTCTGAAAGTTCTCAAGGTTATCGAACGTGTCCCTTTATAAAGGCACTCATAACAGTGCGCCGCAGATTGGAAGCCCCCAGTGACCACTGGTCATGATCATGACCATAATTATAATCATGGTTATCAATGATACAGTATCCACTTTGCTCCGTATTCTCTTGGCGGCAGGAGGCGGGGATGGGTTTCCTGGATCTCAGCCAGTCT
The DNA here is from genome assembly GCF_022355385.1 of Mustela nigripes. NCBI lineage: Eukaryota > Metazoa > Chordata > Mammalia > Carnivora > Mustelidae > Mustela > Mustela nigripes. The sequence continues at coordinate 10,072,057 of NC_081570.1, forward strand.
CTAAAGAAGCTCTGCTGTGGAGACTTTGGGCACACACTGCCCAGAGATTTGTCACAGTGTAACTGCAGAAACTTTCCTCTTCTTTCTGCCTGTTTTTTCTAAAATACTTAATGAGACTTTCATGCACTGGGTGGCAGAGCCAGGTCGGGGTTTAGACGTTGGCCCTGTCTGAGGTATTAATAACCTTGTACTTATCAATAAGCAGGGACAAACCCAGGCTCCAGAAGGCATGGTGGGAACTTGACTCCTAGCCTCGCTGTCACTTCCTGCATGGCCTGGGCAACTTATTTAAATGCTCTGGGCCTCAGTTTCCTCATCTGTAAGATGGCACACACCATAGAGTCTATCTAGCTCATCTCAAGGTTCAGACGAGGTTCTAGCTTTTTGTTTAAGGAGAAAACATACTCAGTCATCAGGCTTATGAATTACAAAAGGATCTGTACCCCTGAAAGGAAAGTCACATTGTGTCAGCTACACTCGAATAGAAACATTGTTTAAAAAAGGAGAAAGTCTGTGTGCCTTATTTATGTAACACAAGTTGGAAAGAGAATTTCTAAGTTTAACACGCTTTAGAAGTTCAAAGGGGAGATAACATCTCTGGCTAGAAGGGACTGTGAAAGTTATATTTGGGACCCTGTGAAGAAATAGTAGTAAGCTCTGAGTTTTTAGCGCTTACTGTGTTCCAAGAATTGTGCAAAGCGCCTTGAATCCTTATTATAACAGTGGCGTCCGGTATGAGCGTGGATGATGTTTTTAAACCTTCTCAGCAATCCTGTGAGGTACTCAGTGGATTTATCCTCGGTTCTTAGAGGACAGCAAGGCCTTGCCCGAGGTCAGCCAGCATCCAAGGGGTGAGGAAGGAATTCGCCTAGAATTCCTTCTGGCTGCCCCCAGTCTCCATGGGCAGGCCACCTGCTCGTGAACCTCGGTTCCAGGTGAGCAGTTCATGGCGTTAGGCAGCTGTCCTGGGGTAGGTGATCCACAGGGCAGTCCCCTTCCTGGGAGGACTCTAACTCGTGAGCCCAAAGCACCACAACTTCAAAAGGAACGGGTCAAGAAGGCTGTGGGGTGATGGAAGCTAGCTAGACTAGCACAGGGCCTGAGAGCCTGGGGGAAGCAAACCGTTTTGGGTTCCGGTCCCAGGTTGGCCTCTTACTGGCTGTACATGACCTTGAGTAAAGTCTGTTGTCTCCTGAGTCCTCTGTTTTATCGTGTTTAAAATGCAAGTGATGATAGTGCCTCCATTTGGATCCTAGGAGATGTCCCCCAGCATGTGCTCAGCCTCAATGAAAGTGTCCTTGTCCTCCTGTGCTGACAGTGTGTCCTTATCATCCAGTGGCACAGATGGGTCTTCACTGCGTCTGCTTGTCTTGAAAGTTGGAGCCATCTCATCACCCTTTCTGCACAGGGACTTCCTTGCTGGCCTGAAGGTGGCCACAGAGCAGACAGGCAGCTCCAGGGGGAACCCTTTCTTGAAGCTTCAGCCTCCCTCGGGAGCCACCAAGTGAAAAGACAATTACTAGAGATGGAGGCTGAATCCTTTGTGTGCTGCTCCATCAGGGACTGGACTAGGGCCACCCAAGTCATTTGTCATCCACTAATGGAGCTAATCAATGGTGGCTGGGTGGAAGGGGGGAGCTTACTGCCCACAACGACCAGACCCGCGCTGGGGTCTTTAAGAGGACTGTGCTATAAGGTTATTTTTTTCTCAGAAATGGGTGCTTTATTTCATAGGCTTTTTGTTGCTTCTGAATGCAGAAAGGTCGTGGGTTTAACACTCATGCTCATTTAAAGATTTTTATTTAATATTTATTTGAGAGAGAAAGAGAGAGAGAGAATGGGCATGGGGGTGGCAGAGGGAGAGAGAGAAATCGACTCCCTGGCTGAGCAGGGAGCCCGACTCAGGGCTCCATCCCAGGACCGTGAAACGACAACTTGAGCCAAAGGCTAATGCTTAACCCACTGAGCCACCCACGTGCCCCTCCACATGCTCATCTAAGTTGAGTTCTGACTAGTACTTTAACCCGCTCCATTTTTAAGGCGGTATATAAGGAACCACTGGGGCCATCCGTGCCCTCCCACAGCTACCTCCCAGGACCACCCTGACATTCAAAGACCTCTTCGCCTGGCTCTGATTCTCCGGGCTCAGTCTGCTTTCTGCACCTGCCACTGCCTAGCGTTTACCCCTGAACACTGGCTGCAGAATGGGACCATGTCTCCGGGCTTCCCTGCCTAAAGCTTCTGAAGAGCGTGGGGCTTCGCTCTGGGGAACTAGAGAGAAGACAAGACAGGAAGATTGCAAACCCTAGGAAACCTTACAAAGCCCGACTTCCTGCTTAGGACACAAAGTGTCATTGCAGGGACCAGACCCTCCTCACCTGTGCATGGCAGACGGTCCGCTGCTGACTCAGCATCTCCCTTCCTGACACCAGTTGAAGGGCAATTTGAGAAGAAAAGTACACAGATTTATTTGCCCTTTTGCCCTGTGAGCTTCTTGAGGCCAGATATGCTGCTGACTTCTTTCAAAACACAGTGGGCGTTTAATAAATGTTGACTGACCAAAAGCCCCTGCAGTGAGCCCACTGGGATTCCATCTTGGAAGGAGTCTGTATTTTGATTGGAAGGTATAGGTTTGATTAAAAATAGGCTCTCCTGGGACATTATAAAAAACACAACAGTGATAAACGGTATCGTGTGTAATAAAATAAGGTGCCTTTGAGATTTCTTACATTTTCACAAAACGTTAATACTTGTCAAAATCTCCACTTCACCTTTAAGCCTTACCTGAAATGGAATTCACATCATGCATATACCTGTACATTCTGATTTTTAAAGCATTGTCTTTGGAATCCAACAAACCTGGTTCAAATCCTCTGTTCCTTAAATAGCCGAGTGACCTTAAAAAATTGGCTCAACTTCTTCGGGTGTGTGTTTTATTTATTCATTTTTTAATTACAAAGAAAAATAAAGAGTTTTGAAGATTCAACAAAATCTTCATGGACCGTACACGGCTGACACAGAGCACTGTGGACAGCTAAGGACCCAGCAGAGAGTCCTTTTATATGTTCAGCAAACATGTACTGAGTCTTTATCATCTACGCGCCATAGCTGACCGTCTGCAGAGTTTATACTCTAACGGTGGCGCTTGAAGTTCTGTGCTAATTAGCACGGTCAAGTCTAGTCTTTCACAGTAATGTTATTTCTTCAGGTGGGTTAGTGACCCAAGAGCAAAAGACTTTCTTGTTCCCTTCAGATCGCTCCTCCCCCCTACCCCACCTGCTCTGACCAGACATTACCAAAAACTTTATTTGATCAAACAGGAACAATATTTAGGTTTTGATGAGGTGATGTCTGGGTTTTTTTTTTTTTAATTAAATATCACAGGTAAATTGGTAGTCTGTGCCAGAAACCAAAATACAGACATCGCCACTGCTTCTAAAGAGAACTGCGTGAGCCCAGCCCGTGTCCCCTGGAGGGTGCCCTCCACCCTCTGGTAGTAATCAGGGAAGAAATTAGCAGGAGCACCCAGGATGTGATGCGTGGCACTTTATTACGCATTCTTTGCTTTCCCCTCGAGCATGTTTTCTGTTGAATTTCTTTGAGTTTCCGCACACAGTTCAGAGGGTAATACCTTTAATTAGACCAACAAGGTAATGTAATGAAAGGTACGAGCCTTTACAGTATACGAGATTCATCCCTGATTAACAGAGGAGCCCCTCCCATTGTGAAGCCTTGCTCGGGTACTATCTGAGGATAACACTCTGATTGTAATTAAAACTGGGGAGGAAATTTCACTCTTCCCCGCGAGTAGAGAATGAGCAGTTTAAAAGCAGAGGACCAAACTAATCGCTTAGAGAAATCAAAGAGATATTCCCAAAAAGCCCCAAAGAGGCTTGGCTTATAATTAGCTGCTAAAAGATTTTAGTGATATTGCATCAATCTTTGTTTAAGAAAAAAAAAAAAAAAAACTTTAAGATTATTTTGACAAGGTAGAGTTTTGACTGAAGTTGAAGGAAGCTAAAAGCATTGCTTTAAAATGTAATTATGCGAAATTTCAATTATCCTCCTCCCTTTCAAAAGTCTCTCGATCCGGCAGGCAATTAGACATGAAAGAGGACGGGCAGGTTTGCGCGGTGTACAGTGTGGCTTCTTTGCAGGGGCAGATACATTCGGTGTTTCCAGCTTCCTTGGAAATGAGCGGATGCGGGGTGGGAAGGGTCAGTCCGGCTGGAGAAGGATCTAGACATTTCCAACTCTGCCCTTTCTCTCTGGCTGCGCCCATATTCCCACCTGGACACCGGCTGGGTTTGCAGCTTTCAGGGGACCTAAGAGACGCTGGGCGGTATTTGGTATGTGTCATAGATTTTTGATCCTGATGCTGTTGCCCTCTGATTGTAGACTTGAGCCAGAAGAGCCGACATAGCCCATAAGCATTCTTTCCCTCCCCATCGTACCTGGTGGAGCTGGGGAGTGGAAGGCCTCAGCCAGCTGGACTGGGCCCCGCTGGGAGCACGGGAGTGCCATTAGACGCCGCTCATTCCAGCCCGTTCCTCTCGGGCTGTCTGTGCACGGTAGACGGAATTCACAACTTTGGGCTGTCAATCAAATGGCACCATTATTTAAATTCATCGGAGTTTAAGATTCTGACACCTTCGCTAAGTGCCAAGCGGGGATGATAATGGAAAGCTTGAGCCATTAGCCGGTGACGCTGGTTGTCATCTTCACAGCCCGCTTTTGTGGAAGGCTTAACCTTGCACTCCCCCGGAGGCAGCATTATTTACACGGGTTCTCACAACAGACCGCTGTGCCGTACAGTACGCCCATTTGGCAGAGAAGAAAGTGGAGGGCCAGACAGGTCGGGCGGCGTGCCTGGGAGTGCTGAGCTCTCTCTTGGGCCACCGCCTTGGCTGGGGGCACTCAGCAACTACCACCCCCCGCAATGCCCCCGTGTGATGGTACCCTCCGGCCTCTCATCTCATCTGCGTTCTCCATGCTGCGGCCCCAGTGGGCGTCTTAAATGCAAGCGTTTCTGTGTGCTTCTGCCTCTGGAAACTGTGTCTCTGGCCATCCGTGGTTCAGGATCAAATCTGACTCTTGGCCGGGGCTCCTGACGCACAGTCAGGCCTGCCCTCCCCGCCCTCCTCTCTTGCCGTGGCCCCGATGGCCTGCACCCCAGCCGCACCAAGGTCCTCGCGGCCTCTCCCCGGTTGCTCTGAGCGGCTCGTTCGGCCTGCAGTCCTCTTTCTTATTCTTCACCCAGAAAACGCCCACTGGCCCTTCTGGGCTGCTTCCAAGAGGCCTCGCAGACTCCCGGAGACTGCGCTCCTACTGTGTGCTCCATGGTGGTCTCTGGATACCCGCTGCACTTCTCAGTGAATATATACTGATCCTCCGCTCCGTTCCAGGTGCTGCCGGAGTCCTGGGGGATAAAGCGGTGAACGGTAGGACAGGTAGCAGGGAGACCCTGAAAATAAATGTGTCTGTAATGTGTTGGGGGATTCGAAGGAAAATCAGCAGGCTGAGGAAGACCGAGCGTGAGGGTGGCGTGGGAGCTGCTTCAGCTCAGGGGTCAGGGAGGGCCCCCTGCAGAGAGCGGGGAGGAAGTGACAGATTGAGCCTTGTGGGTATCCAGGGGACAAACCTCCAAGCAGAAGGAAAAGCAGGCGCACAGGCCCGTGAGGCTACAGCCACTTGGTGTGTTTGGAGATGGAGGTTCAGCAGGTGGGAGGGAGGGGGTCAGTGAGAGATGAGGTCCAGTGGGCTGCTGGGTCAGAGGGGGTGACCCAGAGCGGGAGATCTGGGAAGCCACGGGAGGAGGTTTTGCACGGGCTTGATTCACCGTGCTCAAGATTTAAAGGACTCAGTCCTCTGGGCGCCTGGCTGGCTCAGTCGGTTAAGCATCCGACTCTTGATTTTGGCCGAGCTCATGATCTTAGGGTCTTGGGATCAAGCCCTGTGTCCAGCTCCGCGCTGACCGTGGAGTCGGCTTGTCCCTCTCCTCTGCTCCTCCCCCCACTCATACTCTCTCTTTCACTGTCTCAAATAAAGAAATCTTTTTTTTTCTTGGATTTTATTTATTTATTTGACACAGAGAGAGAGAGATCACAAGTAGGCAGAGAGGCAGGCAGAGAGAGAGGAGGAAGCAGGCGCCCTGCTGAGCAGAGAGGCCGACCTGGGGCCCGATCCCAGGACCCTGAGATCACGACCTGAGCCAAAGGCAGAGGCTCAACCCACTGAGCCACCCAGGCGCCCCTCCAATAAAGAAATCTTAAAAAAAATCTAAAGAACTCAACCCTCATTCCCTGTTGCACCTGGCTTCATGTGCCGGCTTCCTGCTGCCCATCAGCTCTGTGAAAGCAGTGGCTGCTTCTCTTTGGTCACCATGGAATCCCCTAGAGCTTCCACAGTCTTGTCTCCTAGAAAGTACCTACCAGCCCCGTGCCAAGTGGTCCCCAGGGCAGCTTACTCCCTCTTAGACGCCACTGCCATTAGCAAAGCCAAGGGGCAGGGGGTTCATGCTCTGGATCATGTGATCCTCCTAAACACTCCAACCAACCAAGGGAGCGCTGTGTACCTAAGCCCCGGCGTGGGCTGGGGGTCTTGGGTGCCTGGGAAGGAGGCCACAGTCGGGGGCACAGGCTGTCCTCTGCCCATTGGCCCCCTCCTCAGTGTCTGGCCGCTGATGCCACCATGGGCAACAGGACTATGAAACTGTCTTCCCCCTTTGTCTCCCTCTCTTGCCCTCTCCTTCCCGGGAGGTGGGCAGCATCCGTCCTCCCGTAAACAAATTCCGTGTCTTCACTAAACTGATTTTGTCCTTGTGCAGGGCACCCCCCCCATCCTGTCCCATCCGCGTCCCTGTCCCCGCTGCTCTGGATTAGGCACCAGACACACCCAGGGTCGTGCTCCTGGTGCGGGGGCTCTGGGGCCGGTTCTGTGCGCCGCGGGCGCGTATGGATTCTGTGGGTTCATTTGAAAGGATGACCTTTTGTCGGCAGAGTCGTTTTCGTTTGAGTTGGCACCGCAGACAAAGCGGTCTTTCACCATGCCCGCAGCATATAGACAGCCAGAACTTTTTCAATGAGATTGTAGGAAATTTGCCAAGTCGTTCGGGGCCTGTAAATTAGGCCTTGTTTAAAAATTTAGATAAAGCCCAATGTGAGAGAGAAATGCTTTCATAACATTAAACGTGAATTACACTGAAAACCCCTTTCAAGTTAAATGGAACCGTTCTCTGCGCGCACAGAGACATGAAATGCTTCAAATGTCAAAAGAGTTTTCATTTATTGTCCCAAGTGAAACGAAGGCATTTTATGTGGCTTAACAGTTCAGACGCACATGCAAATGGAATTCATCTGGAGAATGCTGGGCCTGTCTCGGAATCGATTTCCACAAACCTGCCTGCTGCCGTCTCGCTGTGGCTGTCACCCCACGAGGGGTGGGTCCCGCCATCCTGGTTTCCAGAGGAGAGAAGAGCCGTGTCTCTCGGCTGCGCGCCTGCCACCAGCGTGTCCTGCTTCCATCTTTAACCCAGAGCAAAACTGGAAGTATTGTCCCCTCCGAGACTTTCGTTCTTAAAAGGCCAATTGTTGGACCATCTGGAGGGACCTCGTGGATAACCAGCGAGAGGTGTTGGGGTTGGCTTCTGTGGGTTAGGGTCTGACATTGTTGAGAAGCCTTTGTTCTCTCTCTGAGAGCCTTTTTGTACCCTGGTTTTCCTTATTAACCTTGGACTCTGTTGAGCTCCCTTCCCCGTGAGCTCCCTGATCCCTTTGATGTGTTAACGTGTTGCTAAAGACTTACCATGGGCAAGGAACAGAAACTCCATGTGAAACTGGCTGAAATGGTGAGGGGCTGGCACGCTGGAAAACGTCCAAGACTTCCAGCACATTCTGTGCACTTTCAGCACACCGCCTGGGCAGCTGGGCTCAGCTGACCAAGCCCCGCCTCCTCTTTGCATCCACCGTGTTGATTCCATCACCCGCAAGGAACCCTTGGTCCTTCCTGCCCCAAGACGGCTGCCCCTGGCTCCAGGGTACATTGCTTCTTTGCTCACATCCAGTGGGTTAAGATCTGACTCTGACGGATTTTCAAGAAAACGTCCTGGACGTAGGTCTGATGGGCTCAGGTGCAGTGCCTGGAGTGGGGACCGGGGACACGCGACGGGGGAGTGCAGGTGGGGGCCGTGTCCTTCCACCCGAGCCGCGTGCTCTGGACCCAGAGCTGGAGCAAACCCAGTGGCATGCTGGGAAATGTTTAATAGGGGACTCTCCGAGAAACCAGAAAAGCAAGTAACAAGAATAATAATAATGAAGATGATGATGATGCATCATTTGCCCGTTTCTGTGGGCTAAATCAATCTGCCACGGATGATTTTAAGCAACCAGTCCAATGCCTTTGAACACGCACGTGGCTGTGAGGCCGGTAAACACAGTGACATTTTCCCTAACATCTCTGCACCCCAGATGGCAGGATGGATCCCCACACCAAAAGCAGAGAAAGGGAAAAGACGTGGAGGCGGGGCTCCTCAATCCGGCCATCCCTAGCATGTCCAGGCTCTCTCCTGATGCCGCATCAGACCGATCCTTCCCAGGCAAGTGTTAAGCCCATTGCTCGTCTCTCTGCAACCATGGATACTAGAGACAATTTAACTTAGACTAGATTTAACTCAGGCTGCATCCCTGGGGCAAGTTCTTTGACCTTTCTCAGTAGCTTCAACCACCAAAAGATTGTAGAAATAACCTTTCCCTCAAAGGGCCATCCTGAAGATTAAATGAATTGCCAGCTGTATGTCTAGTGTGTCTCCCACAAATTCAATTGCTGTGTTGTCCAGGCAGGCCTCGGTTCAGATCCCAGCACTGCTGTTCATGAGCTGTGTGACTATGAAGAAGACACTTAACCTCTCTGAAACATTGCTTTCTCATCAGTAAAAATGAGAGATAATAACGTACCTTATCTGGAAGTGTTGTTGCCCAGACTGAATAAGAAGAAGCATATAAGGGCACACTAAATATAAAAGTTATTATTTTTATAATGTAATTCTGTAGCTAGTACACATTGATTACCCGCACTCCCCCCAGATCCACTGCTTTTCTGGTGATCGCCCCCAGTTTTGTTTTGGAGATCCGTCTTTCCCTGACGTTTAAGGCTATGAGGTTTGTGGAACCTCCCCTACCCCTCCACCCCCACCTCCAGGTCCTGCTGCTTAAGCCAAAGACTGTAGTTAAGTCCCCTGACCACTGTTCCTAGTTTACAGGGCCAGTCAGAATTCATCCAAGAGCTTCTGTGGAAGCTCCTAGAAAGTGACTCCCCCTGCACCGGGTCCTGAAAGATGAAAGGAGTGGAGCTGCCGCATCCATTTTGCCACCATGAGTCCGGAGCCAAGCAGAGTAGGAGCCAACAGATGGTGGGAGCTAGAATAGTTGGAGCCCGGATTGAGAGCCTCATCCTTGGATATTTTTATTTGCATAAATCCATATATTCTGTTTATTTTTAAGCTACTTAGGGTTGGGAATTTCCATTCGTCGCAACCACAAGACTTCTGTTTGAGACATCACACCTGGAGAAACAGAGCCTGGGAGAGTGGTGCAGGCTGGAAGGAGGGCTGGCACCGCTGGGAGTGGTGGAGCAGAGACACCAACCGGCCGGGCTCTCTGGCCCCGATCCTGTTTCCTCCCACCCCAGGCTCTGCCGCTGCCTCCGCAGGATCTTTCTGAAGCTTCCAGCTGGCGACTCTGGCACACACCATGGAGCATGTGTGACTCCAGACTGTGCACACCACAACTTCTCCCGTCACACCGTGTCCTTAGAAGAGAGCTCCAGCACACCAGCCTGCAGCCTTGGGCTGGTTGGATTTTCCCCAGGGAATCATACTCCCTGCATGGTGGAGGGAGCTTGGGGCTGTAATGCCCCTTTGTGGGTTGTGGGTCTGCAGCACTGGGCCGTGTTCAAGAAAGAACAAAAAGTCAGGAGAGAGACTCGGGGTTCGACCATCTTCATGTCACACGGCGAATTCTGGCAAGCACCCCCAGGTTTTTAATAAATGTTATTTTGATTGGATTTAGGAGTTTGGAGACGACAAAGTGACACATTTTCACAGTTCCCTGTCAAACCAAAGCATGATTGCCAAACTGTTAAGTTATTAAAAAAAAAAAAAAAAAAAAGGGAAGGAAAGGAGCAGCTTGTGTGAAGCATCATTGCAATTTTGAGTTTCTTGGGGGGCTTTGCCTTCCCCCCATTATCATTTACAGGGAAACTTAATGTAGTGGGGTGCTCCTGGGGTGGCGGACGGCGGGCCTGGGATCTCAGGAGAATGTTCGCAAGAGTATGAGACATCAAACAATGCTTTAACACATTGAGGGGGGGTACCTCATTTTTAAAATTTTAAAACAAACTTTTATGAAGCGTAGCATCTCTCTAGTGGTTTCTTTTTAAGGGAATTCAATGTAATGCCTTTATAAATAGAAGAATCCTTCTATTGGGGAAGTATTATCTACATCAGAAAATGTTTCCATGGCAAAGCGAGATTTGCAACATACACATAATGAAGAATTGTCTGTGTTGAGAAGTCAGTGGCCTAAAGATTAATGGCGGAAGTTCCAGAGTGTTCTGAGAAAGTTGAACAAGCCCCCAGCAGGAGAATCCTCCCTTTGAGGCTTTTATTATTTTGTTTTATTTTATTTTATTTTATTTTATTTTATTTTATTTTATTATCGGTTAGGTTTGCTCATTTCAGGTCTGCTCATTGTCCCACCCCCTTGAAGGTGAAGGTAATCATCTCCCCCCACCCACGTGATCTTGCATCGCTCTCAGCCGGGGCCAAAAAAAGATGCCAAGACCCCCCCAAGTGCAGACCCTGTGAAGAATCCTTGTTTGGCTTCGTCTCACGGGCTTCATCTGCATTCCTGACCTGGACCACCTTTGCTGAGCCCGGTGTGGTGTGTGGCCGGACCTGAACGAATTCATCACCAGTACTGGACTGAAGAGAGTATCTCAGGATACTCACTTTTTTATAATAGCAGATAGTCCCCTGTTTGGGAGGGAGGGTGAGATTCCTCTTCACATGATCGTATCTCCCGGGTAGGAGACACTGTGTAGGCAGGATCACGACTCCCCAGCAATGTCCACGTCCTCATACCCCAAACCTCCCATGGCAGGGAGGTTTGGGGGATGAGGACCTTTGCAGATGTGAGGTGAGGAGATTATCATGCATCGTGTGGGTGGACCCAGCGTCACCACGAGAGTCCTTCTAAGGAGGGCAAGAGAATCAGAGAAGGAGGTATGTTGTTGGGAACAGGGCAGAGAGATACCGTTGCTGGAAGGGACCACAGGCCAAGGAATGTGGGTACTGCCAGCACCCAGAATCCAGGAAGTGGATTCTCTCCTGGGGCCTCCAGAAGAAAGCAGCCTTGCAACACCTTGATGTTAGCCCTGGCAGGTGCATTGGTGGACTTCGGACCTCCAGAATTGCAAGATAATGTGTGTGTGTGTGTGTGTGTGTGTGTGTGTGTGTGTGTAAGCCACAGAGTTTGCTGTAATTTGTTAGAGCAGCAATAGGAAATACATGTATCCACTGTCAAAAGCGCTACAGTAGCACACAGCCCTCTGCTCTCAGAGCACAGAAGGTGACTCCTGCTCTCTCTGAAGATTCAGAGGATACGTTAGGTTCCTCCCATGCCTTCAGGACATGATTATGAAAAAAGAGCTTGTGAAACTGGTCTGCTTTTACTGTACTGTTTCTATTTTATTTTATTTTGTTTTTTTTAAGATTTTATTTATTTATTTGTCAGAGAGAGAGAGCGAGCGAGAGCGAGCGCAGGCAGACAGAGTGGCAGGCAGAGGCAGAGGGAGAAGCAGGCTCCCTGCGGAGCAAGGAGCCCGATGTGGGACTCGATCCCATGACGCTGGGATGATGACCTGAACTGAAGGCAGCTGCTTAACCAACTGAGCCACCCAGGCGTCCCTACTGTGCTGTTTTTAAAAACAACCACCACCAAAAGATTATTTGTAGTGGTAAGAAAAATACTTCGATCGCTTACCCTGGAGCCTCACAAAATCATGAGCTGTTCAGAGGTCCGTGTCGCCGTGCCTGCTTTTCTCACGCTCTGAGGGTTCTTCGGGTGCGTCTGAGGCTATGAGACTGGGGCCCGTGGTAAAGGCGGGGTTTGCAGAGGGGACCCATTCTTTTCCCTCTCTTCTCAGGCCAGGTTCCTATTAACGTCACGAGGAGCTAACGCGAGTGCATCCGGAAGGCAGTGGGTGCTGCGTACACCAGCAGGGGCCCATGTGCAGCATCCTGGGCTCACACTGGGCTCACACTTGATCTGTTCCCTCCCAGTGAACTGGGGAGTGTATCCTCTACCTCCCAACTCCATTTTTTATAAAGTCTGGCTGAAAAAAGATGAACAGTCACTAAGGCTTTTTTTTTTCCTCTTAAGATTTTCTACTTTGTAACATTTTATAGGTGGAGAATCTGTATCCATTAACAGGAGGTTGGATACTTAGGTGCTGTTCTGTGTTATTGCAGGAAGCCACAGCCCTGTAAATAAAGCCTATAATGATGTCTTCCAGTCCCTGGTCATTCGATGTCATAGCAATAAGATGGCAAGGTGAGGGTGGACAGGGACCCGGCTCTTGGGGGCTGTTGGGGGAGCTCTGCCTGCTTTTGGGGCTGTGGATCTAGACAGCTCAGCTTGCTTCCCACCGCACCACCCCCCCATTCAAAGGTACGTCCTGTTTGTGGAGCCCAGCACAGGCTGGCTTTGTTAGTTAAGTTGCCTTTTATAAGGAATGGCCAGTCCAGCAGCGCAGGCCAGGGCTCTCTGGCCAGCCGACTCCGGGCTTTGGAGGGGCTCCTAAAGGTCACCCAGTGCTGGCAAGGAAAGACAAGTTCTAGGGCTGTAATGTGCGTAATGTTTCCAGCCCATTTTTCTTCTCCTGTGGTCAGCCAACACCTCTTCCTTAACAGGAGTCCACTCAAGAGATGGGTTCATTTGCAAGTTTGCCGTTGCTTATTGGTGCACATTAAAAAACAAAAAAACAAAACAAACAAACAAACAAACAGCATTTAGAAGGCAAGTGGTTCAGAAATGACTGTGAAGTCCAGCTGCTCAGGGTAGAACTTGGCTTTGTCTTGTCGTAGCCGAGTGACTTTGGACGAGTCCCCCTGCCTGCATGTGTCACGTGGTGGGGGGACAAGTACGGCACCCACCCCACAGGTATTAAGGGAAGGGTGATGAGGGGGATGGGGTGAATATCAAGTTGTTTGGATTGGCTCATGCTAAGTGTTCAGTAAACATTAGCTTCCGTTGTTGCAACTGTTAATTGGGGGAGATGAGATAATAGATTAGTTAAGCACACAACCCCGACATCTAGAAATCCTGCACCATGTCCTAACGTTGGGGCTTGGGGCCAGTCCCTAACTGCCCCAACGGGGTTCCCCTGTGCAGCCGTGTGGGAACGATATGGCACCCAGCCAGCGCTCAGTCAGGCTTCCTTCTGCTGCTGTTCCTACACCCTCTGCTGCTGCCTCTGTTGTCAGTGATGGGGTGTCTCTTAGGCCTCCTCGAACACTCCTGTGTCTTTGTCCGTGTTCTCTGTGGGGATTTCAGAAAACGTAATTCCGTTCATACTTATGGGTTCTGCCTGTATTGTAGCTTGATGTGAGATCATCAGACCAGTGATTCTCAACCAGGGCGATTTGGCAACGTCTGGAGACGTTTTCAGTGTCACAACTGGTGCAGGGAGGTTTGCTGGTATCTAGTGGGATGGGCCAGGATGCTCCTGAAACCCCTAAATGCATAGGACGGACCCTGGCCCCAAATGTCAATAGTCCAAGATTGCGAGACCCGGAATTAGATGATGTCACAGATGATGTATTGTTTCTCCACGTGTTGATTCGTCTCATCCCCTTGATCTGTCATTTTCTCTGATTCCCATTCCTGTTTACTTTGAGGCTTGTTGGCATACTGAAAATCACGGCTGTCAGGTAGGTAAAGGGTTGAAATATACTCTCTGCATCCCCCACACTCTTCAAAATTAACCTCAGTTCTCTTCCAAAGGAAAGAGGAAAGCAAACAGTGGCCATGGAGTGCAAGCGGGGAGGGTGTTGGCATGGCCTGGACCCCAGGACCCTGGACCCCAAGACTCTGGTCCCCATTTCTGATGCTTCCTGCATGAGGTCATTTGGGGCACTCATGAACCAGGGGCCCTCGTATGGGGAAACAGAGGCACAGGTGTTGATCCCAGGTGACAGAGCGGGGCAGCCCGAGTCCAAGAATGCCGTGTCTTCACCACAGAGGGAGACATGCTCACTCCGAAGCTGCTCGTCGCAGTCCCTGTCCTGGCAGAAGCCTGGACACGCGCTCTGCAGCTTGGCTCAGACGAAGAGAATCTAAACAATTTCATTTTCAGATGACACTGATTGGCAAGATGCCACCCTCCTCAGGAGGGGAGAGACAGGATGGCAGGACACGGACAGGGGAGAAAGCAGAAGCTGTACATCGCTTCCTCCCTCCCAGCACCCCCCCCCCCAACCCTAAATGCACACTGATGTGCTCGTGGGGAAATCTGACCTCAAGTTCAGACATTTCACAGGAAGGCAAAACACAGAGAGCTCTGATTTCAAAGGGGACCCTCTGGACAGGCTGGACACCGGGGACGCGTTATGTGGGCTGCCTGGAGAGCCCGTCCTGTCCTGACTTTCTTATTAGCCGACTCTGACTTTCTTTGGGAGTTGACTCTGTGTCTCTCTGTGATGGGAACCCCCACAGCCCCCACCCCCATGGCCTAGGTTGTGTCACAGGAGATGTGCAGTGAAAACAGAACCAGAATGACCAGGGTAGAGCGCATCAGAAAGCGGGAGAGGGGCTGGCAGTGGGGGTGGGCGGGGTCACACGTCACCACTGACGTAATTATATGCAAAGGACTGTCCCAGCATGAGCTGGCACACTTACTGAGCACCTGCCACATGCCAGGGAGGAAGCTAACCTCTTGGCTTGCATTCATTCGCCTCAGTGCTGCCTCAGTCCCCGTGGGCAGGTGTGATCACTGATCCCTAGTCCCCAGAGGAGAGCAGCTGAGGCTCATGAATGTCACAGGATGTGCCAAGGTCACAAAGTGGTAGGTGGTGGAGACGTAGGTGGCTTGACCAGAACCTGTGTTTCTGGCGGCCGCCCTCCTCAGATACCTCTCGGAACGGTGGTTCTCCAGGCTGGCTCTCCGTGGAGAGACCCCGGGGACTTCTGTAAATGATCACACCTGGGTTCCACCTGATAAGATTCTGGTTTAATTCCCCCTGGATGGGGCCTGGGCATGGTGTCATTTTTTTTTTTTTTTTAATCCCTCAGGTGATTGCGTGGGGAGCCAGGGTTGAGAACCAATCGTGTATAAATGTGTGTGAGTGTGTATATAGGAAAAGGTGTGTATGTGTGTGTCTCTATGAACACGTGTCTGTGTGCAGTGTATTAGTTTCAAGGGCCACTGTAACAAAGCCTTACAAACGGGGAGGCTTAAAAGAATAGAAAGGTATTCTTTCTCAGCTCTGGAGGCTTTGAGGGAGACTGTGTCCCAGGCCCGTCTCCAGGCTGCTGGTAGCCGCTCGCAGTCCCAGGGTCCACAGCTTGGAGGTGCTGTCCCTGCCTTTATTTCCATGTGGTGCCCTCACTGTGTGTCTGTGTCTCTGTGGGTCTGTTTCTCCTCTTCAAAGGGTGCCAGTCATTTTAGATTTCGGGCTGTCATCTTAACTGATTGTATCTGCAAAGACACTATTTCAAAATAAGGTCACATTCTGAGGTTCCTGATGGCCATGAAGTTTGGAGGGACACTCTTTCACTCACTCAGTGTGTGTGCACGTGCATGTGGTTGTGTTAAGGTTGGCTATCCCGTTGAGATGTGCAAGGGTGAGGCTCTGCCCATAGTAGAAAACCATTGTGTGTTTGCAGAGAGTCCACAGGGAGACGGGTCTACTCTCCAAAGACAGGGTCGAATGTCGCTCTTGAATAGGTCTTGGGTCCTTCTACTTCTCCATCCGTGCGGCCACTCACCCCGTTCAGGCTGCCATTGTCTGTCATCTGTGTAGGCAGTCAATGTCCCCACGGGCCGCCCTGCTTCCTGCCTTCCGTACTCCGCAAGCCCCCCGCCCCCCCACCCCTCCCCACCGCATTCCTCCCAGTTCACTGTCAGCTGGAGCTCAGTCTTCTTGTTACTTCTCAGCCAAGGCCCTTGAGTGGATCTTCCTGTCTTCCTCGGAGCCTCTCCTGGCTCCCTGCCCAGTGTCACGTAGGGCTGCTGTCCAAGAAGCGCACCTCTTGGCTTTTCTCCAGGCTGTCCTCTGTGTGGCCCCTCTGCCTAGAAGGAGGGAACAGACACCATCTCAGGGATCCCATAGGCTATGGCACTCAGTCAGGGCCGTGATCTCCCAGGGGGCTCCTGCAGACACACCATGGAGCAAGACAAGGAGACTCCTGCTTGGGCCTCTCCTTTAAGCCTTGACTCGGGCGGGGAAACTAGTAAATATCCCCACTAAGATTCCTCCAGCCAGTTTCCAAGCTAGAAATGAAATGACCAGCTGTAAAAATGTGATGCATAATACAAACTAGCTTAATGGTTTTCTGAAACATTAAAAATTAATGTTGACCATCAACACTTTTAGTGGTCAAATGTCCCCCCTGGAGCCCGATGTCTGGAAATTGTCCCCGTAGGGGGCGTTGGGAACCATGGCTATGGGCCTATTTGGGATGGTATAAAGGCCCTGTGGAGTAGAGGCTGTTTTGGGGTGAACAAATCTTAAATGGCCCAGACAAGGAGCAGAGAGGCTTTCTCCCTGATCTCTGCTCTTGCCAGGAGTCTGCAAACCCCTGAGCCTTATTGCGAGTCTGGCTTATTTCTTCTGTGCTGATCCCATATGCAGCATGGAAGGGAGGCCCGTCGAGGAACAGGAGTCAGTCAGTTCCTATGGTTGCTAGATACTCAGCCCCAACTCCCATGATTTGTTTAGATTTGTTTAGGGCAGGGAGGCGAGGCTCACATTCCCAGGGCTGTCCCATTCCATAGATCTGCTTTGTAGAAGCTTACTGGGCTTCTGGGACTTGTAATTCCCTGCCCACCCCCGTGCCTCTGTCCCCTGGAGGGCAGAGAGAAGGTGGGGACTTCTTTCTGTAACTTGTGTGGTTGCTAACCACCTCCGGTGGAGGTGGAGGGAGGAGCCACAGGCATTGCCTGGAACCTGGAAAGCCAGGAATGAAAGGTGATTGGAGATATGCTCTCAGTCTGTTGGGCCTGACCTGAAACAGTAATATTTTTAAAAACCCAATCTGCCGTTCAGCTAAGTTTAAAAATACCTCTTTATATGTTAGATAATAAAGCCCCAAATTACTCACTGTATTAGATGCTGCTTGATAAAATTATGGTCTAATGAGCTGCCTAATTTGTATGTCCAGGTTTCACCTGCTGGGGTGTGCTTCAGTGCCGGGTGTTTCCATGCAGGTCGAATAAGACTCTGTCCTGTTTCTGTTGGGGAGGCAACGGTTGGGACTTTTATCATTCTATTAAAGGGCTCTTCAGTGCCCATGGCCTCTCCTGCTGGCACAGGTGCCGGGGCAAGGGGTCCAGAACAATGTGTGCTGACCGAACACTCTCTAAGTGTAGGCAATCCCAGGGGTAGGCATGGCACAGACACCTGATTTCTTTTCTTTTTAAGATTTTTGTTTATTTTAGAGAGAGCACAAGTGGGAGGGGCAGAGGGAGAGAGAATCTCAAGCAGATGCCACATTGAGTGCAGAGCCTGATGTGGGGGTTGAGATCATGCCCTGAGATCATGACCTGAGCCAAAACCAAGAGTCAGGTGCTTCACCAACTGAGTCCCCCCCACCAGGCACCCTGAGACACTTGGTTTCTCTGCTGGGTTTACATAGCATCTCCCTGGGTAATTAGTAACTTCTTGTCTTGATACTTTCCGGAAGTGTGCATCTGGTGCTTTGCAGTTTATTTGGCAAGAACTGCGAGAGCTGTAATTTGGTAAGGTTCCTACCCTCTTGCTACAAAGCTCAGCCCAAACAGAAAGTCAGCAGCCTGTGCTCTGATGTGGTCATGCTGCCCCCGGGCCTTTGCACATGCTGTTGGCTCTGCCTGGTAACTCCTTACTCTCATCCTCCTTATCTTCACCTCTATCCCCTTTACCATATTCCTCTTATTCTTGCTTCAGGTCACAGACTAAATGCCTCTTTGCTTAGAAAGGCTTACTGAGCTCCCAGGCCCCTGCTCTGAGTCTTGGTGCTTTAATCAGTGCATTTTCATCCATCACTTTGGCTGTTCTTTTCTTTGATCTGACTGTACTCTCAAGAAGGCTCTCTCTTTAGTGGCAGATTGGCCCACGGAGGACTGTGAACTCATAGTCCCCAGATGACTCACAAGACCTTATTCCTAGTGGTTGCTGCAGAAGTCCTGAGTCATTTGCCCATCACTGAATCAGTTCCACTATGAATCTGATTGGCCAGGCTTGGAGCGTGGCACTAAGAAGTAGAGTCAGCCTATCTTAAACCACATGATTTGCAGTGGTGAAACCAGAAGCAGGAGGAATACACAGATAATTAATACTAACATACCAAAATAAGTAGGTATAATGGGCAGGTTAAAAACTCCAGATGACCACTGTAGCTCCACACAACCCACACTTAGGTGAGTCAGTTGTGTGACATCCCCCTCTGTCTTGCTGTACCTGGCCAGTCTAGATTTGGCCAATGACAGCAGAAAATCTGAAATAACAGTAGCCCGGATAAAAAGGAACATAATTATTTTTTCCCATGAAAGTGAGATGTGAGCAATCCAGGACCAGTGTGAGGGCTCCACTCCTCAAAGGACTCAAGCATCTGATGTCTTTCAGTTTCTCACTGTCCCATCCCTGCACCGTGGTCCCCAAACTTGAGATCCAAGATGGTGCTCCAGGAGAGGTGAGAGGAAGGAGCAGACCAAGTGTGACCACAGACATTTAGGGAGGGTTTCTGGAACATGTCCCTTCATTCACATTCTGTTGACCAGAACTTGGTCACATGGCCACCTCATTGACAAGCAAAGTTGGGTGTGCCCATGAGCCACTGGACTTGGATGTGACAGCAAAAGCATAGTCCATAAACGACAAAATTGGTAAATCGGATGTTATCAAAATTAAAACCATTTCCATTGGGAGAGACACTGATGAGGAGAATGAAGCAACAAGCTACAGACTGAAACAAAGAGTTGTGGTCACACCAAGGACTTATACCCTGGGTATACCTGAATCTTCAAAACTCAGCAGTAAGAAAATCACCCATTTTTAATTTTTTCTATTTTTTATTTTATTTTTTTAAAAGATTTTTTAATTTATTAATTTGCTGGAGAGAGAGAGAGAGAGAGAGAGGGAAATCACAAGCAGGAAGAGAGGCAGGCAGGGGGGCGGGACGCAGGTTCGATCCCAGGACCCTGAGATCATGACCTGAGCCGAAGGCAGAGGCTTAACCCACTGAGCCAACAAGGTGCCCCTTAATTTTTTTTAAAGATTTGTTTATTTATTTGAGAAAGAAAGAGGGTACATGTGAGCATAGAGGAGGCAGAGGGGTAGAGGGAGAGAGAACCTCTAGCCGACTCCCTGCTGAGCATGGAACCCAACATGGAACTAAATCTCACCACCCTGAGATCATGACCTGAGTTGAAACCAAGAGTCGGACGCCCAACGGACTGAGCCACCCTAAAGAAAACCCATTTATTTTTTTATGGCAAAGGTTTGAATGGACACTTTGTCCAAGAGAATGGAGAGATGGCTGGGAAGCCCACAAAACGGCGTCCCACCTTGTTAGCTGTGCAGGAAATGCAAACTCAAACCACCGTGAGACCCCACTCCACACCTTTTAGAATAGCGGACCTCAAAGAGGTGGACCAGACCAATATGCCAGCAAGTCTGGACAGCAACTGGCCCTCTTAGGAGAGTGTAAGATGGTACGTCCAGTCTGGAAAGCAATTTCTCAAGCCTGTAGCTCCTCTATAACCCAACAGTCGCACCCCTGGGTATTTATTCTAGAGAAACAGAGGCTTATGTCTGCATGGAAACCTGCACACGATTGTTTCTGGCAGCTCTCATCATAGCCCCATAGAGGAAGCCACCCAAATACCCCTCTACAGATGAATGGGCAAACAGATGGTGGTACAGCCATACAATGGAGAACTGCTCGGTCGTCCAAAGGAATGAATGACTGATAGAGGAAAGGACTCGGGCAGATCTCCAAGGCATTGCACTGAGTGGAAGGGAACAGACCTGCCTACTGTCAAGTTCCATTTATAGGATATCCTCCAGAAGACACAGCTAGAGACTGAGGGTAGATTCCTGGTAACCACAAGTTGGGACTGGGGAGGGTTCCACTACAAAGGAAGAGTCTTAAGGGAGTTTTGGGGGGTGATGTAACTGTCATGTGTCCTGATTATGGTGCTGGTGACATTCTAGAATTCCACAGCCCCCCCCCCCCCAAGTCAATTTTATTATAAACAGTGTTATTACTCTTGTGGACGGGAGGTATGGGTTGGAGGGGGGTGGTGGTCAGTGGCAATCTGCTTACCTGTGCCTCACCTTCTAGCACATTCCCTGCATTGGCGTAGGACAGGGTTTCTCAAATCCTAGTGTTTTGCCATTTAGAGCCAGATAATTCTTCTGTCGGACAGGCTGATCCGTGTGCACGGAAGGATATTTACAGCATCCCTGGCATCTGCCCTCGAGATGCCAAGTAGTGTCCCCGATTCCCACTGTGACACCAAAATGTCTCCGGACGGCGTTGAATATCCGTGGGTGCACACAGTTGCCCCTGGTTGAAAACTCCTGAGTGTCTGAGTGTGTTTCCGTTACTTAAAACAAATAACCTCCTGTTGGTTGTTCCTTTTCTCAGAGACCCTGTTACTGCACTGTGTCTCCATTCCCGGTTCTGCAACAGGTACCGGAGAACTTTCAAGGTGTAGTGGGATACCCCTGAGGACAGGACCCCGGGGTGTGTGAGGCTGTCTGCTGACTTCACTTCTTGCAGTCTGGGGCAGCTGTCCACCACAGGTCCCTGCCTTCCCTGAACCCTCTCTCCATACCCTTGTCACCCCCACTTTGTCCCCATATCCATTACCTGGCAGAGGAAGACGGAGTCCTGGGCAGTGATCAGTGCCGAGTGGTGGAGTGTGAAGCCTACGTTTTAGTTACATCTTAAGCCATAGGTATTTCCCTTGGCTCATTTTAAAGCTCAGGAAAGCCATTTCACTATTTAAATATAGAAGAGTAACATATTTTAATAATCATACCCCGGGGCACAGTTTTTCCTGTTGCGTGAAAAAATAATGATCAAAACAGCCCGCGGCCAATTGCAAAATTATGTAAAAGTAATGAAAAGAAAGCCAAGCCCACATGCCTTCCATCATGCCAGACCACCTTTGCTGCCCTGCCTCATTTCCTGTTTCATACACTCCCCAGCCCAGGATAAAGATCATGGAATCATTTGAGTATTTCTTTTAAAAGGGCTTTACTTATTCCAAAGGTGGCTTAGGAGATTGAGCTGGAAAAGGACTGGTCCACTTCCATCTTTAACTTAGGGACCAGCAGTGGCATTTACTGAGCTATCTTACAATCAGGAAAGATGAGAGAATCAGAGTTAACTTTAGGACACAGGGTGACACACGCCAGTGCTCGCTGACCCTGGGCTGGTAAGTCACTAATGGAACAAGCTGGGTGGAAACCACAAGGTCCCAGTTAGAGAGAGCATGCTGGGTCTAAAGACTAAAGTGCTTTCTCACTTCTATGGAGTCGTTGTCAAGTGGGAATTGGCCTGGTAGTGTCAAATCTTATGTGTTCTCAAGGGGGGGCTACCAACCCAAGCCTTTGTTCGATCCGTCCTGATTTATAACCGCTGCAGTAAATTCAGATGGAAAAGAAGGGGCCCGCAGGCTATGTCTGCCCTGGGTGTGACTTCTCCCCCACCCCAAGAGTTGAGTTGCACCAAGAGTTGTCCTCTGAAGGTCAACTCTACGGGCTCCCTTTGGGGGAGCAGGGGAGGAAGTTCATTGTTGTCATAACTGCCACCCTCAACCTCCATTGGTGTCCTACCTCCTCCTGGTCTTCATGGGTCATTTCTTCCCAGCTGGCTTCTTGCTGTCCTCTGCTGCCCCAACTCTCCACCCAAGAAGAGAATGGGTTCCTTCTCCCCTTCACTGCTCTAAATCAGGATGGAGGTTTTCCATGAGAATAGTTGCACTGTGGCCCGAACCACAGCAGCACAGAGAACACGGACAGGCAGGAAGTCCCCGTGATGAGAGCAGGTATGAAGTTCATGGACAGAATGACCACATGTTTGTAAAGATCACAACCAAGAACTTGGAAACAGTATGGAGATGCTTCAAAAAATTAGAAATAGAAATACCCTACGATCCAGCAATTCCCCTGCTGGGCATATATCTGAAGGAAACAAAGTCACTCTCTTGAAGAGGTATCTGCACTCCCGTGTACATTGTAGCATTATTCAGTACAACTGAGACATGGAAACAGCACAAGCATCAGTGGATGGGTGAATGGATAAAGGAAAGGTGGTATTTATTTGCAGTGGAATTTTATTCAGCCATGCAAAAGAAGGAGATCTATTTGTGACTACAGAGATGGATCTTGAGGGCATTATGCTAAGTGAAATAAGTCAGAAGGAGATAGCAGATACGCATGATCTCACGTATTTGAGGAATCTAAAAATACCAAAACTGAACAGAGTGATGGTTGTCAGAAACAGGGGGTCCCCAAGGGAAAAAGGTGAAGGTGGTCAGACGGTATATACTCTTGGTTATAAGATAAGAAGATTCTGGGGATGTCATGGACAGCATGGCTCCTATGGTTAACAATAGCGTATTGTATATTTCAAAGTTGCTAAGAGGTTAGATCTTAAAGCCTTCATCACAAGAACAAAAATTGTAACTGTGGAAGGTGATGGATGTTCACTAAACACTGCAGTGATCATATTGCAATATATACATATATCAACTAGTTATGTTATATACCTGAAACGAATACAATGTATTACACTATATGTATTATATCTCGCAACATTATATCTCACTAAATCTTGGGGGAGAGTAAATTATGCCTCGAAAAATAGGCTAGAAGGAAATACAGCAAAATATTGACAGGAGTTTACTCTGGGTTTGGGACTAGAGGTCATTTTCTTTCCATCAACTTTCTTGTATTTTTTAAGCTTTTCATGCTGGGAATGTGCTATTACTAATTTATAATGGAAAACATGTTTCAAGGAAATCTTATTTGGAGACTAAATGAGAAACATAAAGACAGTTTAGTAATGACACTTAGTGAGCTTGGATTCTTTGGTAGATACCTGTGGGTTCATTTAACTTCCCTAGTGGCCAGGGGTTAGCTCTTAGTTGATCCCAAGAGAAACCAGCTTGCCCTGCCACCCACCACCAGAATGCATCTTGGATGAGGTTTTTGGAGGGGAGACTAGAATTGCAGAAAGACCAGGCTGGACGTTGCCCTTGGAGTTCTAAGAAGGAGGTGCAGGATCTGACCCCTGCAAAGATGTAATTCCCAATCCACCTTTAAACACGAGGACAGAACCCTCAATTTGGAGAGTTTTTCCTTCCGTGGATATTTACAGGACAGAAGGGATGGGAGTCATTGTTGTACAAGTGGAAAAATAATAGCGTTTGCTCATATAAAGTGCATGCCTTAGGTCCTGTCCCACCAGGAGCTGGTCTGGCCCCTGGGTGAGTTACAAATGGCTAAAGTCACTTGAGTCTTTTGGACATGAGGCCATTTTGTCCTGAGTTAGACAGCTCTGTTCATCTCATCACATTAAAAATAGGCAGCTTGCTGCATTCAGTTCTTTTAGGTTGGCGGCAAAGAAATTTGAATGCAGACATCCATTCTGTCCACACATTTAAATTTTCCAGGACGGTTTCCCAAACCACTGGGAACAGTGAAGTATGCCCCAGTTTGTTAGCCATTGGGTCTGAGCACAGAGATCAGTTAACGCTGGAGCAGGCAAACATTATTTCTCTGATGGTGGTCTCTCCCTGAGTTCTTCAGCCAGATAAAGGTTTGTCCTGTTCCCAAGGCTGTTGGACAAGGAGCTCCCCAATCTCTGATTTATATCCTTCCAGAAGACCTAATCTTCAGACCACTGATAGGGCACTTACTTTATGCCACACCCAGCCTTAAATTCTGTACATTTAAGAGTGGAAGAAGGCACTGCTGTTTTCCCAACTTTATAGATGGGGAACTGAAGTACAGGGAGTTTAAATTATTTGTCCAAGGTCACACAGCAAGTAAGTAACTGGCAGAGCTGGGATTTAAACCAAAATAGTGTTCTGTAAAGTCCTTGATCTTGAGGAAGTGGTTTGCATTCTGTCCCAGAGCCTGATTAGTCCATTGCCATAAGCCAGGTTCACATTTTGCCTATTACTGGGATGAAGTGTGTTTATAAACACGTGAAGCCCAAGGAAAGTCTTTAGGTCTGCCTGCTGGCACATTGCAGAAACACTATCCTAATAAGTAGCTGCTTTAACACAGACCAATCCTAAAGGCGACTAATGAAGCCTGTTAATTAGGAATGCTTCTCAGTGGGTGGCTTTTAGCTCAGATTTAGGAAAATAAAAGATACAGCATGAACAAAGATGAGCTGAGATAGAAAGGCGAGAAATCCCACTCCGACCTGATTTGATTCTAATAATCATCATGATCCCTTGAAATCCAAAAACATTTCGTGTCTGATTGCTTTTCATTTACACATTTTAAGGGATTGGGAGTTGGTGCAATGACATTAAAGAAAAAAGGATAAACATAAGGGGGATGCCGTTTGCAGGAAAACCCACTGTGTGCCCAGCACAGAGCTAGGTACCTAAAGCTTATGCTGCCTAATCCTCTCAACTATCAGGGGAGGCTAGGTGCTGTCACCTCTATTTTATTGATAAGAAAGCTGAAGTCTAGAAAGGTTTAATGACTTTTCCAGGGTCACTTGAAAAGTAAGTGATGAAGACAGAAATTACTGGGGGGGGGGCAGAGTAAAACAACAGGTTTTGTGAGATGTCCACGGTCATATAACATTACACCAAATACATACTAAAAAGTACAAGGAGGGGCGACTCAGTGGGTTAAGCCTCTGCCTTCGGCTCAGGTCATGATCCCAGGATCCTGGGATCAATCGCCGCATCGGGCTCTCTGCTCAGCAGGGAACCTGTTCCCCCCTCTCTCTCTGCCTGCCTCTCTGCCTGCTTATGATCTCTGTCAAATAAATAAATAAAATCTTTTTTTAAAAAAAGTACAAGGAAACATTAAATCAATTGTGTACTAAAGAATTACAATGGGACCAAAAGTCAACAAATTCTTCCTTATCATTGTATATGAAAACCAACTCAAAGTCAAAACGCTTCCCATCCCCTGAGACCTAGCTCTACCTCGAACATCTTTTGACTGATAACACAGAGACTGTGAATTCAGTCATGTTTAAAATAAATTTGTACTTTATTAATCAGCAGTGTCTTCATACAGTTGAAAATTCTGTGGCCACGCAGAAGGACTGTTTGGTGCCTGAGTGAGTGTTGGGACCACATAAACCACACCAAGGACCCCCTCTCCTCTTTTGGTGCCTGCCCATGGCTCACCAGATCAGGAACAAGTGGTTCAGGGAATCAGGGAGAGGACCGGTCAAACCTTCAGTCTCCAAATGCTACCTGTGCATAGCGGGCTGCAGGTCAGGTGATTTTCCTAAAACTACCTGAATTTCTAATTCAGAGAAAGGCCACTCAACACATTTTAAAACCAAGAGCATCGTTAAAACCGTTTGCTCTTTAAGTGACCAAATTAGGCATGACCATAATTAGAGCTGAAACCTTTCCTGGTGTTCCTCCTCTCGTGGACAACTGGCCGTGTTGGGCTTTGTGAACTTTGGGAAAGAAGCTATTGTCGATTGTTCTCACTAGCTGCATTGTTTGGAAGAAATATTTGGACTTGCTTTAGTGGCAGGAAGACCTAGCCTGCCTTTATTTCTGGATGTGGGGGAGCTCTCTGTACCCCTGAGCATCTTGTCAGTTTCTTGGCAATGACTGAGGAGGTTCTCTTTAACTTGCATTGTTGTCTTCCCTGTTAATGAGTGGGGACCAGAGGGTCAGTGCATGGTTAAGTGAGAAATCAGCCTCTCTCCTCCTAACCTTTTCTATCAAACAGATGGTGGATGGTGGGGGGCCTTGTGTGACTCCCGAAGGGCAGAATTCATCTCCCCTCCAACCTCTAGAATTAAGAATGCTTCTACCAACAGGCAAGAATCAGCTAGCCCCAAACCATTAACTCAATCTTGATGAGTGTTATTCTGTGAAAGCATCATTGAAAAGAACAACATTCACTTGATTGGATTTATTTCCCAAAATTTTGATTGGGGCTTTTTTTCCCAAGAGGATAATTGTAGGGTCTAAATGAACCATTTGAACTCCAGCATTAGGAGAAAAAGACTATTCATAATGTAGCTCATGATGTTTGATGGTTGGGTGATGTGTCCTACTCGGTCCTGATCAAAAGGCCCATGACAGCCTGAATCCGGAGCCCCCTACTCACCTTTTCCACGTCTTTGTCTAGAACAGGGGTAGCTTGGATGATGCTGGTGATCCCAAGAGATGCTTCCGAGATGGAAATAGTCCCTGTAAGAGGAAAATCATTTCTTGAACTTTGCCATCATTTGCTTTAAATTAATTCCTACAGAACGAGACATTTTGGTCCTGGAATGAAGGACCACATCAAAAGTAAAATATACTAAACAGTAGAAAAATTCTGTATGGGGAGCTGCAGCTTTATGTGTGCAAGGACTTACCCTGACCGTGTAATTTTGACCCTGTTTTATCTATTCCAAGGGTTCTGTACTTCAAATAACTAGTAGCAGCCCTGAGAAGTTGTTGAAATTGGGCATTTCAGCCCAATTTACTCTCGTTTAAAATTGCATTTTGGAGCTATTGTATTAGCTTCACTCTTTGTTATGTTTCATCTGGTTGTGCCTTGAGTTTTTCTACCTTCTTCTACCTGCTCCTTAGTCTTGCTATCATATATTTATTTTTTGGTCCATCCATCCATCCACCCACCCACTATCCATCCATCCATCCATCCATCCATCCTTCTACCTACCCAACCATCCATTCACTCACCTGTCCATCCATTCCAACCCACCCATTCATTCATTCATTCACTCATCCATCCACCCATCCACCCACCCATCCAAGTATCTGTCCATCCATCCATCCATCCATCCAGGAAACATCATAGACATCATTGCTGTCTATGCTCCAGGTCAGGCATCAGTTTAGTGATTTTTAAGTGGGGGCAATTTTGCCTTTCTGGGTCAATGTCTGGATACATTTTTAGTTGTCACACTGGGAAATGAGGAGGTGCCACAGGCATCTAGTGCGTAGAACTCAAGGATGCTGCTGACCATTCATGGTGCATGGAACAACCCCCAGCCACAGAGAATTATCTGGCCCGAACATAATAATGCCAGGGTTGAGAAATTCTGCCGACTTACAGATAGCTAACAGGGTACCAGGCCACATGGAATTCACAGTCTTACCGGGGAAATTGACAAGTAAACATGGAAACTGTGTTGATGCTACTGATGAGGTCATGGGTGTTCCCATCATTTCTCCCCACATAACCTCCCTTGGAAGCTCAGCAATGAGTCCATTCATGGCTTTACAAGAAGATTCTTTTCTGGAAAGGTCTAGTGGTAACTGGAAATAGGGGGAAAGATGTTGAATGAACAAAAGGGTCACAGATGCATGTGTGAGACTTATCAGTGTAGGGGCAGAGGTTGGAACCTTGAATGTAGGTGAAGCTCTGAGGCAGAGGTAACAAGTTTCTCCACCTGCAGGTGCCAGGTGAGGTGACAAGAACAGTGACAACTGGCAGCTGATACAGCTCCCTGGGGAGTGTCGGGGACTGTGGTGAGCCTCAGAGCAGCTAAAATAGGCAGGTGGCTCCAGTCAACTGTCCGTCTAAGAATGCAGGCCCAGAGGGGCCAGATCCTTTCGATTTTTCAGGAAAAGTTAGGAATGTAAACTTTCTAGGATGTCTTCTCAGTTTCAAATGTTAACAACGAATTCAATGTTTATTTTTAAAAAAATCCATATAACAAAACACCCCGCTATTAGGCCAACAACACATTTGTGGGCTGCATCCCATGGAGTTTTGACATCCGCTTTCAGGATTAAATGGATGAAGGCTTCTGATAACCAATATGGTGCCTGGGAGACAGTAGATGCTCAGGAAACACTGGTCAAGCGTGAATACCTCACCTAAGTCTGTCTGTCTTGCCCTTCGGGTGATAAACATTTGGAGCTGGGCTGATCTTTGCTCTGGGGCTCTCCTGTGCACTGTAGGATTTTTAGCAGCATCCCTGGCCTCTCCCCATAGAGGCCAATAACATCACCCTCATCCCTTGGTGTGCCAACCCAAATGCTTCCAGACACGGCCCACGGAGGACTTGCCCAGCGAGCTGCAGCCTAAGTCAGTGCCGTGAGTTCTTTGCTGTGGCCTCTTAGTACCTGCATCAGCCCTAGGCAGAGAGCCCAGAAGGAGCCGAGAAAAGGCATCTCTCAGTGTCCATTCCCCCTTTGCCCACCACCCCAGGATAGGCACCTGGTCCCCTCTCAGGATAGGCACCAGGTACCCCCTCCCCTGGACAGAGGCCATTCTGTGGCTCTCTGCTGCTTCTGGGGCCTGTGGAGTTTGTCCCGTCAAGGCCTAGGTCACCTCCTTGGTTAGCGTGTACAGAAGCGCCTTGAGAGACTGAGCATGCCGGTAGCTCCCACAGGCACACACTGGCCCGCCTGCCAGCTGGGAAGGGCCTGGAGGAACAGACCCTGCGCTCCGGGGCCTCCTGTGCTGCTGTGTGTCCCCAGGGCCAGGGAGGCCGCCCTCCACCTAGGTCTGTGATAGAGTCTACAATGAGAGCAGCGGCTGTTACCTTGGCAGAGCCAAGGTCAAGCCAAGATCAAGGTTAACTGATCCAGGCAGATGGGTCTCAAACTTGAGCCTGAGAACCCCCCAGAGGGCCTGTTAAAAGAGACTGCTGGGTCCCTGGGCCAGAGTTTCCCCAGGCATCAGTCTGGGGGCACAAGAATTTGCTTTCCTTACAGGGTCCTGGGTGCCGTTGCTGCTGCTGCTGGCCCAGTGGCCACACTTTGAGAACCACTTGTCTGGGCTCTGGCGAAGATGTCCACTCGCTACCTTCTTACCTCTGGTTCCTCCCTGCAGCAGAGAAAGCAGAGCAGGGGGAGGCCGGGGACACTTAGGGACGCCTGTGCGGCTCCTTCTGGGTTCTCTGCCTGGGGCTCGCCCATCCACGGCGGAGCATAACCAAGGACTCCGGGCCCTGAGTTACAGTGGAACTTGTGGGCAAGTACTTGGCAGGCTCAGTAAAGTGAATTTATAAGGCTCCCAGCTCTTTGGTTTTTTAATTATTTTTCTCATCCCCTGGATAATGTAGTGTATTTAGATGGGTCTCCTGGTCATTAGAGTGAATTAGTGGGATCCCTCTTTATAGGTTTTTGTTTGTTTGAGCTTAACAGAGGTGGCTTAAATCACTGGACGCTTGAAACGCCTCCTCGGGTGAGTGCTTGGATTCCTCTCCATTACCAGCAGGCTCAGCTGCCGGGACAGAGAGAGACAAGAACGGTTTGCTTCTCCACTTGATGGGGAAACGGACATTTCCGTGGCTCTGATATGGAGCTGTTTTGCAGAAAGGGAAAGCCCCTTACCTTTCTGTTCATTTCTGAATCTTTCAGCTCCCTAGGCCTGCAGGCTGGTAAGGGCCTGGGAGCGGGGAGCAAGCCCCCCAGGGTCTCCAGGCTGGGAGGGAGCTCTCCCTGCTCAGAGCAGCGGGACCAACCCATCCCACTTGGCCTGAGACTTTCGTGGTAGGAGCACTGACGTTCATCCTGGGGAAACCCTCGGGGTCAGGGAATCCGGCCCGCTGGTCCACCCAGCTCAGAGGGTGATGGTGGCTGGAAATGCCACACAGAGAGAGCGCAGGGGACCTCTGAATGGTAATACCCACTGTTGTCACCCAAGATGTACCACTCACAGACGGGCCGCTTAATCTCCGTCCCTCCTTGCACTCTCAAAACAACGCAAAGCAGTGCTGCTCTTACCAGCTTACAGGTGAGGGAAACTGAGCTCCAAGAGATTTCCTCTAGCTGCTAGAGTGACTCTGTCCGGTGAAAAGCCGAAGGCAGCAGTTTACCCTATGCTGTACCCCCAGCGCAAACTTTAGGAAGTACCTCTCCCCACAGGTACTCCAAGAGGATGGGGTTTGTTAGGTCCTCACATTGGAGATCATGGCTCACAGGCTGAGTCTCGGGACCCATGAAACAGCCTCTAGAACGGTCTGGTGCTGTGTCCTCAGGCCCTAGCCAAGCCCATGAGGCTCCCTCCATCCTCTGTCCTGGCAGCTCCCCAGCTCCTGGACTGCTTTCCCTTCTTCTTCCTGATTCTGGGGACCTTAAAAGTCAGCATCCTAGGGCAAAGCACCTGCCCCAGGAGGATTTTTTGGAGACCCGTGTGAAACTGGGTGGGAGCGGACTGCGGGGGGCCCCGAAGGAGGAATTTCAGAAGCAGAGCTCAAGAGTGAGATCCAGGTACCTGCAAACTCCAGAGAGGGCTGGAGTGGAAGCTGCCGCTTCTCAGCTCTGTTGGCCGCGGGTGAGTTTTTAAAATTCTCCGTGCTTCATGGACGAGCCTGTGAGATAATATTTAAATATGGCCCCAGTGCATAGTAAGTAAATAAATAAATGTGAGCTGACGTTTTTACCATCATCATTCTCTAGTCTTGACCAAGTCTGAACCTCCGTTTCTCCCATCTGTGCAAAGGGAGCAAAGCGATGACTTGGCTCATTACGGGGGGGAGGAGCAGCAGAACCGATGGAAAGAAAGTACCGTGTCCGGCACCTGGAACAACTTCAGTAAATGTCAGTTCTTGTGATTTATCATCTTTGTAGCTCAGAGTTCTTTGAGAGTTTGATAGAAACTGTAGACTTGAGAAAAATACAAATCTAATGACATTTTGCACATTGGGTCAGAGACTTTGGCTTCCTAAGGTTTAGAATCAGGTCTAGAATCTCTGCCGTGGAAGGTTGCCCACAAATGAGTTGCTTAGGCCACTGTGTCCCCACATTCCTTCTCCTACAGCACACCCCCTTCTGCCAGGTCCGTGTATTCCATACTATCTCAGGGCGCTCCAGGTAACCCCCTGGTAATCCTGGGGTTATCCTAATTCACACAGGAGTCTTGAGAGACTGGCAAGAGATTTTACTTTTACCTGTCTTGATGATATTCATGTTTCACAGGAGGCTGCTAGGAAAAGGCAAAATCTAGTCAAAGGAATGTATTACTAATGGTGGAGTTAGAGGTTGTTCCATAGATCACCAAGAAGAGATGTCATTTAACCTTGATGCAATCTAGGACACAGTGGGTCCCCCCCCTTCCCGGGGTGAGGGGGAGTGGCGGTGGTAATGCCTAATAAGGGGGGAAAGCGTTGAAAAATAAAGGAATTAAAGTCATCAGGTACCTAGCCTCTCCACTCCCCTTTAAGCCCCATGAGTCCCTATTTTGTTCCTATTTCCCACAGGCAGCACTATCTATTGTATCCTTTATAATCAATGGAAACCTCTAGAAAATCAACCACCACCTTAGTCCTGCCTGAGAAAGTAAAATGTTATGTTTTCCATCCGTACAAGATGCACAAAGCATTCCAAGCCTGTCCCTGAACTGGATATGTCATCTTAAAGCGAGTTTGCTGCTTTTAGAAATCATGATCCCTATTGGCCCTACAACAAGGCAATTTTCAAATAAGGCAGGTCCTGGCATCTGGGAAGACTGGCTGTTTCCTTTGTTGCCGGGGAAATCATTCCGAGAAACGGAAAAAGCCTGGAATCCCTGCCCCCAGCAATCTCCTAAACAATACACATTCTTAAACAAACAAACAAACAAAAAATCCAAACAGCAAAACAATAGACAACACAAAACCCAACACATTACTGTACATTAGGAAGGCTTTTTTCCCCCAACTGAAAGGATGAAAGGGCATCATAATTTTGTTTTCAAATGTGTTTAAGAACCTGTTATTAAAACGGAATTAAGCCCGAGTCCCAGGGCAGCCGCTCTGCGACCACAGGGAGATAATCCTGATAATGCGATTAGCGCCTGCTTGAATGGGGCTGGGACCAGGCAAGGAGAAAGCCTGGAAGCCGGAGCTCTGCTGAGCCACCCCAGTCACGGGGGGCTGAGCACAGATGCCTCCTTCTCCCCGCACCATTGTGCAGCGGACCCCTGCGATGGGGGGAGGTTGGGGGGCTTAGGGAAAAGGGGAGTCCTCACGCTTACCCACGCCTCCCTCTGTGCCAGGCCGTGTGCTGAACACTTCCCGTGCGTTTTCTCTAGTGTCTGAGTCAGATACACCTTAGAGTCACACATGCCCATTTTCAGATGTGAAAAGCATGGGGGTGTTTGTAAGTTTCCCGGAGTCACGCAGCTGATGAGCCGGAAAGCTGGGACTCAAACCCAGGTCTGCCAGCGGCCGAGCCCTGCCCTGCCCTGCCCCAGTCGAGCTACCGATTAGGTGCTTGGGCACTTGAAATGCAGAAGACAGATCTGTTGGAAAACTTGTGTTTAATAGCCAGCCCTGCTCCCCACCTGCAGCCACCCAGTACGAGAGCTGTAGTCACTGCTTAAATTACTGCTGGCCAGGCAAGGTGCCTCCTAATGCTGGAGGTCAGAGATGGTGAGTAAAGTATATGAGGATGGGCCTGGTCCCCGGCAATTCCATCCACAAGGGCTCTTTAGCCTTCTCCACTTGCTTCAGCCACCCCTGCTCTGTCTGCCGAGGTCCCTGCCTCTTTCTTCAGTTGAACGCCGTTATGATGGTGAGCAGGGGCCAGCGAACTTTCTGTACAGGTCTAGGTAGGAAACATCTTGGGCTTTATGGACCATTCAGTGTCCGTGGCAACTATTTAACTGTCATTTTAACAGGAAGGCAGTTGTAGACTATACATAAAGGAATGGCTTTGGCTGTGTGCCAATAAAACTTTATTTACAAAAACAAGTAATGGGCCACAGTCTGCTGACACCTTCAGGGCACGGCTGCTGAGGTCAGAGGGGCCGGAGGGAGAAGCACAGCTTCACCACTGCTAGCCGGGTGATCCCGAGGACTAGCCTTTACCTCTGTTTCTTCGTCCGTGGAGTGTGTCTGTAATCAGATCGCTCTTGTAGGGATTTACGAAGTGTCTCTCTATGCCCTGGGTAAGAAGAGAAGAGAAGGCTCCCAGGGGAAAGGCCAAGTGCACCAGCTTCATCATCCCCACCTCTCAGTGGCAGGCTTCAGAAGAGGCCTGTTCCCAGGGGACTGGACAGCGGCCATCTCCTTCAGACTTTGATTGCCCAGTTACTAGTTACCTGTTACAGGTTCAAGTCCAGACGAGACACGTGGGGGATCCGCCGTGGTGGGTCAGCGGGCTGCTGACACCGCAGGCCTGGAGGTTCAGTGTTGGTCCGCCTTGAGGAATGGGCAGCCACACGTCCCTGAAGCTTACAACTCCCATCTGGGCACGTCTCAGTCCGCTCCTGGAGTGTCGTCTTCAGAACCGAATGTTAGAGGAAGAAGGGGTCAGTTTGCTCACAAGGTCCCAGGCGCTGTTGGTAGCAGCTCCCCCTCAAAACCATGAGTATTCTGGTTCTTCGGGAAGTCTGTGTACATCTGTTTCTGTTTTCCTTGATGTGATAGTCTTTACTTCTCCGACTAATACTGATGCCCCGTGTTTGAGAACCGTCCGCACCAACAATCCCTCCCCCGAGGAACAAGACCGGCTTTGTATCCTCAGCAAGGCATTTGGAGCTGCCCGTGTGTCCCTGTTTCCAGCCCTGCCCCCCACAAACTGGTCTTGTCCCCAGAGACACCATGACCAGAGGCGGAGACCAGCCTCATCCTGCCAACAGCCTCTCCCAGGAACAGGACAATGCAGCATTCCAGTGAACAGGAGAGCTGAGCCAATTAAGCAAACCTGTCACTCGGTTACCTTGAGCAGTCCCCAAGAATGCCCAGTAGCTGCCTTTAAAAACAAAAACAAAACGAAACAAAACAAACAAAAAACCTTGATCCTTGCACTGGATATGTGTTATCACTGATCACCTTTTCCTCTCATGGAATACTTCGGCATTGAAAGAATGACATTCATCTGCTGTGCTAATTGATGAATAAGTTTGCAGGGGTTTTGTTTCCATCAAAATCAATTATTTAAGTGCTCTACCTTTATATTTTCCGTTGAGAAGCCCGAGGTCACGAGAGTCAACCCTCGGGTGCTTGTTAGGGCTCCGGGAAGGAGGGAGAGGCAGAAGAGAGACAGGATGTTGGCCGGAAGGTGGTTGAGGACACAGACACTGGGGGCCTGGAATCCAAGCCCGCTCTGCTCGCTCAGGGAACTTAACCTCTGCCGCATGGTTCCCCTTGTGTGAAAACATTGTTGATGATCGGCCTTACCTCCCAAGGAGTCAGCCTGAAAAAGCCCTTGTCGGGTGCACGCTGACCCATTGTCAAGCGCTGAATTCTCATCAACTGTTACCATCTTCGCTCTTTGTATTCTAGTCGTTTCTTGAGACACGGCCGCCTCATCTGGGTGAGCGGCAGCTCCTCACTCCCCACCACTGGGGGCCAAAGGTTTCCTGTTTCCTTGGCAATTTGGAGGCAACAGGAAGGAAAGGGTTTGCAGGGAGACCTGGAGATTCAGAATTGGGGGAGTGGCACGTAATTAAGATATTATAGTAGTCTACTATCTATACTAATGAAGAGAGTGTATTCGTTTCCTAGGGCTGCCATCACAAATTGCCACAAACTGGTGGCTTAAAACAACAAAAACATATTCTTTTGTTATCGTAGAGGGTAGAGGGATAAAATCAAGGCACGTGCCCTCTGGAGGCTCTCGGGGAGGAGGCTTCCTTGCCTCTTCTTTCTCCAGGAGCCTCTGGCATCGTCCCTCTGATCTCCCACAAATGTGTCTCGTCTCATCACCTCCTCCTCTCCTGTGTCTGTCTGGGTCCTCTCCTCTGCTCAGGAGGACACCGTTAGTGAATTTAAGGCATGCCCTAAATCCAAGAAGAGTTCGTCTCTGGATTCGTCAGTACTCAGATCTACGAAGACCCTTTTCCAAATAAGGTTCATATTCTGAGACTCCAGGTAGACTTGAATTTGGGGGTGGGGGGCAGGACACTGCCATCAATTACTTCAACAGCCCCTCCGGTGACTACCCACATTCCCAGCTGCGATCCCCACGTGATGGATGAGCACAAGGTAAGGCAAGACAAGCCCCTTTCTTTCTCCGGTGCTGGAGTAGTCTGCCAGCATCCCCGGAGCGCTTGGGGTGCAAAGCTCTCCTTGACGACCGGGTCCTTCCTAAGGGTCTGAATCGCCCCGATGAGGAGACTTGTAGATGAGCTTACGCCGGGGAGCCATTCAGCCGCTGATCTGTTTGCCCCACCTCCCTGAGCACCCAGAAGTTGGCGGGATGACGGTTTCAGCAAGAACACTAGAGGATTCTGCCCTTGTCTTGAGTGTGCACCTCTCCTGATGTGTTTGAGGGTCAGAATTCTTCCACAACACAGGCTTGCTGAATGCATTTTGCTTTTCCAGGCAGACTGGCTGTATTTTATCTGAACCGAACACCTGACTTTCACCTCAGGCAGATTTCTCTTCAGGTTGTAATTATTCTGGAACAAACAGCGAAAATGGGAAGGGGTGTCCCGGTGGGAACCACGGCGACTGCCATGTGGAAGGATTCTCACTGGAAATCTTCAAAACACAGCTTTGTTGAGTTGGTCCAGATAACCGCTGTCTGCAGCCTACTTCCCCTGTTATATGTAGATGAGGTCTCAAAAAAAAAAAAAAAAAAAAGAAGAAGAAGAAAGAAAAAATAAATGAACATAGATCTCAGTTTCAGATTAGATGCTATTCTATACAACTGTAGTGATCACGTTGTTCCTTGGAGCCAAACCAGAACAAAAACCCTGACTCCCCACCCTTAACACCTTCAAATCCATCTCATTCGTCTTCCTTTTGAAACTAGAAATCCCTTAAGCTCCAGTGCGGGATGGACCCTGATGGGTCAGCATTCCCATGAGAGGATTCAGAGTGGGGGAAAGACCACTGATTCTGATGTTGCTTTAAAAGGCCAGGATTGTACGGCTCCACAGAGACCTCCCTGAACCTCTAAATACATTCTTCAGTTAAGAAGAAAAATGGGGGGAAATCAGGTCTCCAGGAAACTCGGGAACTTGCTATGTGATTTCCTTTCTTACAAGTAGAAGAATCTTTAATAAAAACTTTCAGTTGTGTCTGGGGAGCACCAAGTCCTGTTTTAGGGGCTCCTCACACATCCCCGGGGCATGGAGGCCGTCCTCCGTCTTAGCTCCCCGACACAGGATGGACCCCTTCTCCGAGCACATTAGATGCAATGTCTTTGCTGTTCGCAGCCCTGGTTCCAAGTCTCAGCATTTTAAAGAGAAGAAAGGCAGGTTCTTGCCCTTAAGTTTGTCTGGAGACATCCTCAGGGACTCTGGAAATCTCTGTGTGCATTTGGAGGAAACCCACTGGCTCCCCGGGCTGCTCTGCCCATAGCCTCCAGGGTACCATTATGCTTTGTTTTCTTGAATCAGCAGGACAGGGGCACAGGAGAGACCCAGGAGCTGATGGATGTGGGACAGCAAGGTGGTGGGGAGGCTGCTCCTGTGCCACTGACCTCAGGCTATGCAAGATGCTCATGGTTAGACTCAGGCCCCCTTCAGCTGAACCATAAGGGCCCCCAGAGAGTCTGGAAGGCCAGCCCTTCTCTGACACGGAGATGGGCTGTCTTGTCTCACCTGGTGCTCACGCTCTGTGTCACACACTCATGCTCACGTGCTCACGTGACCTCACAAGGACCCGTATGAAGTGGCAGGAGGATTTTTGGCCTCGCATCTCAAATGGGGAAGCTGAGGCCTGAGCTCTTAGAGCACCCTCCAAGGGTCTCCTTGGCTCCAGGGGAGGACCATTTCTCCAGATTCAGGAGAGAGCTGGGCCACTTCCTCTCCGGAAGAGCACACCGAGGAAGGAGATGGTCTTCCTGTGTCCCCTCCTTCCGTCCCTCCCTTGCTCTCGGCCTCTGTGCCCCACCCCTCCCCTGCAGGATGTTGATGCTGCTTTAAAAACAAAA
Source organism: Mustela nigripes (assembly GCF_022355385.1). NCBI lineage: Eukaryota > Metazoa > Chordata > Mammalia > Carnivora > Mustelidae > Mustela > Mustela nigripes. The sequence goes on from NC_081570.1 coordinate 10,109,320, forward strand.
TCTATCAGCAGCTTCTTACCCAGGCCTAGGTAAGGGGAGAATCTGTTGCAGGAACTCAGATGGTGAATGTGATCTCCCCTCCCGCAACCTGCATCTTAAGGCTCTTATTATTTAAAAATAAATAATAGAACAGGTGCATGCAGTGACATGAAGCCTGCTGTAGCTCACATGCTTGACATCAGTTTGTAACTGTGATCTGTTATGTATTTAAAAGGAGTGCGGGTTTGGAGTTCTCTCCTCCCAAGGCAGTGCATGGAATAAAAGCCATGCAGAGACCCTGGAGACCCCACCACCACCACCACCAACAGAGAACATTTGTCACAGACTTGGACCAAGGGGGATGATTCTCTAGTTTTTGTCCTTTCCCGTTTCCTTATTCAGTGGTTCTCAAACAGACACAGTTTGCCCCCAGAGGGCATTTGACAGTGCCTGGGAACAGTTTGGGCTGGATGGGGTGCTACTCGCTAAGTGTCCTGCGGGGAACAAGCCAGCCCCGCCCCCAACTCCCACGCCATGACAAAGACCTACCTGGCCACAACTGTCCACAGAGCTAAGGTTGAGACACCCAGCTCTCGTGCAGCCCTTGCCCTGAGAACCTGGCCCTCCACATCCAAACCTCTCTTAGCCGAAACTTTCCTTGGTACATCTGCTTTGAAGCAGGTTGGTGCGATGAGCGTCCATCAGAATCCAACGGGCGCTTCCTGGGTATCACCAGCTTATTACGGGTTACCAAGAAGTAGACCTCTGTCCTCGAGATCACTGCTCCCTTGAGAAGGCATCCTGGTTTTCTTTCTTTTTAAAGATTTTATTTATTTATTTGACAGACAGAGATCACAAGCAGGCAGAGAGGCAGGCAGAGGTGGGGGGAAGCAGGCTCCCCGCTGAGCAGAGAGCCCGATGAGAGGCTCCATCCCAGGATCCAGGGACCATGACCTGAGCCGAAGGCAGAGGCTTAACCCACGGAGCCACCCAGGCGCCCCAGAGGCATCCCGGTTTTCTTAGAAAGAGAACAACGGTAGAAATGGGCTGTCTTGTGTGGGATGGCAGAGTGGTGGCCCCTAGCTGATTTGGTCTACAGAGGTGTTTTATTTGGCTAGCGAGTTTTCTTCTTCCTTCCTTCCTTCCTTCCTTCCTTCTCTCTCTCTTTCTTCCTTTCCTTCTTTCCTTCTTTCTTGCTTTTTGTCCAAACGTACCATGCAGCAGCTCACACACAGGTGCACTGCGCGTCCTCTCAAGATACTTCATCCTCATTAGCTCCATACACACACACACCCAGCCCAGAGGGCAATTGTGTTTATATTCCCCCTCGTCGAACACAGTGGTTCTCAAACTCAAGCAAGCCTCACAATCCCCGGGAAGCCTTGGTAAAATAGGTTTCTGGTCCCCACACTGGAATCTATGCCTCAGTGGGGCGGAGGTGGGGCCTCACAGTTCGCACTTCTAATAGGCCATCAAGATGCTGCTGGTGCTGCTGGTCTGGGGACCCTACTTTGAGAACCACTGGTCTGAAGCAATGATTCTTGAGGGTCAGTGTGCATCAGTTGCCAGGGTAGTTGGTCAAAACCTCAGAAGCCCTGACTCCATGCCCCCAGGGCCCCCAGATTCTGCTTCTGTCGATCCAGGAGAGCTCTGGGCATCCCTGCTTTGTAGCAAGCCTTCCAGAGGGTTCTGACAGACACCAGGTTTGAGACTCACTGCTGTAAGGGTCAAAGGAGTGATGTAGACCGCTGCCCCCCTCATATTTAATGTGCTTCTGAGTCGCCCCAGGATCTTGTTAAAATACTGATGGCGATTAAGCAGGTCTGATCATAACACATGAGATTCTGCACGTCTAGACCATTCTCAGGCAATGCCCACACTGCCGGTCCATGGACATCCTTCGAATAGCGAGAGGTAGGGGCGCCTGGTTGGCTCACTTGGTTAAGCATCTGCCTTTGGGTCAGGTCCTAATCCCAGGGTCCTACGATCAAACCCCCAATTGCATTGGGCTCCCTGCTCAGGGGTTAGCCTGCTTCTCCCTCTCCCTCTGGCTGCCACCCCACCCCCGCTTGTGTTTTCTCCAACTCTTTCTCTGTCAAATAAATAAATGAAATCTTTTTAAAAAAATGAATAGTGAGGGGTAGAATGTTGGTTCTCAACCACAGTGATTTTACCCCTCGGGGGACATTAGCAATGACCAGAGATATTTCTAGTTGTCACAGCTGGAAAGGTTTAAGGACTTCTGGTATGGCGTGGGTAGAGGCCAGGAGTGATGCCAAACATCAACAAGGCACAGGACACCCCCACAGCTAAGAATGGTCCAGCCCAGAATGTCAACAGTGTGGACACTGAGAAATCTTGGGTAGCGCAGTCACTGAGAAGTTGGCTAACCGTTGACAAATGGGCCAGGATGGCTAGCAGAGACTTCAGGAGGAGGGAGCACTTCAATTGGACCTAGTGTCTAATATGAAGCTCCTTTCAGGCACAGTGAGGTTGCAGTCCTTCCCCGCCACCTCCTGTCCCTCTCCTCCCTTTTATTCTTTCTCTGTAGCACCTGCCGCAACCTAGCATAGTTTTACTTCTGTGTATCTTGTTGATAATATGCTTCCCCTGCTAGAATGTAGGATCCAGAAGGGCAGAGACTTCTGTCTGTTTGGTTCACTTTGTTGTCCGCAGCACCGAGAACAGTGCCGGGCCCATGGTAGGTGCTCAATAAATAGGTATTACATGAATGAGTAGATATCAAGGTCTTTGGGGAAACAGAAAGGACCTGGTTGCTGGGCTATAGGCTACGGGAACGGGGAACCATTTTTCTCATCCTGTCACTCACTCATTCATAAAATGTGTAGTAAAGACTTCCTTTGCACCAGTTTCCAGGGTACATATTTGGTTTATTCATGGTCCGCCTATGAGATATGCCCACCATCTACTGATCTTGCCTTTTGGACATTCAGGGAAGGGCAGTAGAGTTTTCCCCAATGGGCAGAGAGCCCATACTTTTGGGGGGAACATCCTAATTGCATGATGCTTGAGTGGGAATATCTATAGATATAATAGAACCGAGAAAAGGAAAATAAATGTCTATATCTCCTCTTAATTCTCTGCCTTCTCTTTTTTTCTTTTTCAACCTCATTTCCATCCAGAAAGTTCTTGCCCTGTATTTTCTGAAAATTGGAAAATCAGACCCTTAATTTGTGTGTCTGTGATCGACAGGGAGCTGGCTGGGGAGCACGGATTCAAAGCAGCTCTTTTCAGAACATCCCATTTTCCCATTAGCGTGAGTCTCCGAGCACCTTTGTGTTCCTCTCTTCAGAGAGGAGACTATTACAAAAACACTTTCTAATTATTGCTGGACTTTCATTACTTTAGAGCCTAGAAGTGAACATCCTTGCCTGAGAATTTGTCCTTTTTCTCTCCGGGGAGACACGTCATCCCCATGGGCTTATTGATAGAGACGGAGCTGGCAGAACTTGCCTAACGAATGTGACGTCAAAGAGGTCAAGGACCACAATGGGAAGGACAGCTCTGAGTTCATTTGCATTCCCTCCACTGGTTCTGGAACAAAAGCCCACCCCATGCCACAGCTTTCCTTCATGGTTCACTTATTTTGGCTCATTTCCTCCAAAATGAGTAGTAGATTAAGAAGAAGAAGAAGAAGAAAAAAAGAAAAACAGGTTTTCTCTCTCATGTTCTCTGCCCGATAGTCTTAGCTGGGCTGTACTGCAGACAGGTCATTGTTCCCGCAAGAGGAGGAGGAGCCTGTGAACCTGATGTTGGCCCAAGCCCTCCCTTTCGACAGGCCAATTCCATAAGTGTCTCCTCTTTCTTGATGAGCTCCCAGGGAGGGGATCTGGGAAAGCTCATTTGTCTTAGGTCCTACCCAAAGAATCGCTTCTCCCTTTTCTGTCTGCATCAGTGTGTCACCTGTATCCAGGTACGTTGTTGCAGACAACAGAATTTGCTCTCTGGCCATGTTAAGCAGACAGAGGCGATCCAGGGGGCTCACAGAGGCCCCAGGAGCTCAGGCAGCCAGGCTCAAGGCAGCCATAGGGTAGGCTCCTCATCCCAGAATTGCTTTATGGAGATGCCTAGGCAGCCTGGACACAGAGCGGGTGCAGCAGCCCTGAGGTTGGGCACCAACTGTCCCCTCTAAGGTGTGGTGGTGGCCATCTCCACAAACTGGATGTAGTGGCTGCGCCCTTGACTGAGATCTGCCGATCCTGTCCCTGTTTCTGTCAGCCACAGGCTTGAGTCTGGCTGTGGCGTAATCTGATGCTGGGAGCCCAGGTGACATGCAAAGGAGGCTGAGAAAGAAAATGTCTTGCTTTGCATTTTGAAAAGATGTGGACTCCGAGGTAGGGAACTCTCAAAACAGAGAAAAAGTGTTCACAGTGGAGGGTGACCCAAAGGAATGACAGGTGCCTAATAGCCTATGCAAGGTCTTACCTTAATTTTTTTTTTTTTTTAAATCACCGAGAGCTAAAGGTTTCAGACTGTAAGAGAGGGAGAACTGTCAAAGGATCTTCCCTGTCCCTTATGGCCCATCAGAGGCAGCAGTAAGCTAAGTGACATGCCCTGTTTCCAGTCCTTGGCTGAAGATAGGTTCTGCAGGGGGCTGGCAGCCCCCAGAAAGACACAGAGCTGTGCCTATGACCCTCAGAAAAGCTCCTCGGACCTGCCGGGTGGTGGTTTCAGACTGGCCAGGCGCTCCTTCCCAGAAGCCCTGATCACAAGCTCGGGGTGATTGGATTACTCTGATACAGGAACTAACGATGCATTCAACAAAAGCAGATGTGGCAGGAAAGCAGTGTGTTTAAAGGATACCTGAAATCCAGGACAGTGGGGAGGCCCGATCTTTCCAGATTATGAGGCCCAGCCCCCAAGTGTCAGGTGGGAGAGGCAGCCAGAGAAGGGAGGCACGCGAGATACACTGTATCCACTCCTCATGGCTCTGCCTGGGCCAAGGAAGCAAAGAAGGTGCCAGAGAGTCTGCAAGTAAAACTTGCCAGGAATCGCTGCAAATCAACATCTTCCTACCAAATCTTTCCTGAGTTTGGGGGTGGGGGCAGGTTCTCTCCTCCCCATCTCCTCCTTGAGCTTCCTCTTACCAGACTGAGGAGCCCTCATACCTTCAGTGTTCAGAATCTTGAAAGGGCCCTTATGGGTCATGGAGTCCAGAATCGGTAAAGTGTGGTCCTCAGTCCTCCTGGATCTGATTCACTGCTGGGCCTTGATTAGATTGCAAATGGCCTGGCCCCATCCACAGACCTACTGTCTGACTCTGGCCTGATGTCCAGTGGATGTGAGTTTCAACCAGCTTCTCAGGGCCTCCTGGTGCACATGGAAATTCCAGAACCATCCATCTAATCCTTATCCTTGGATGGGGAAACAGAGCCCCAGGGACAAGCAGAAACCTGCTCAGAGGTAGACAGATGGTCGCGGCACTTGGGGTAGGGGTGGGGGTCTGTTGGTTAAGCATCCGATTCCTGATGTCAGCTCAGGTCATGATCTCAGGCTTGTGAGATCGAGCCCCGCATTGTGCTCTGTGCTCAGCAAGGAGTCTGCTTGAGATTCTCTCGCTTCCCTCTGCCCCTCCCCAGTGCCATCTCTTTTTCTCTCTCTCTCTCAAATAAATAAATAAATCTTAGCAGTGGGGTGGGGAGGTAGACAGGTGGTCACCTGCTGAGATGAGCCTCGAGTTCCGCAGTTCACATCTCCAGTCTTATGTCACAGGCTTCTCCAGCAGATCTGTGTATCTACATTTGGAGGCATTGAGGGGAACGGTAGAACTGGAAGTGAACCGTGTTGAAGGCCAAGGAGACCTTCCCTGCAAAGCTGTATTCTCTCTTAAATGCGGCTGTGGTACCCATGGGACTGAGTCAGCTCAGTGCATGGATGTGATACTTTTAGTGGACTCATGGCCAAAAGCAGGGCTCACCCTGGACTTGGGAAGGAAGGGGTGCTGCCAGGCTTACACCCCTCCTCTCCCTTGATAATTTCCACCCTTGGAGGCAGATGTCTCATCCATTGCTCCTTGGCTCACCCTGGGATGATGCTGTCCGAGTTTCTGTGGCAGCGCGAGGGGGCCCTTAGCTAGAGTAGACTGAGGTTTGGTCTGAAAACACAATCCGTGGGAAAATGACTTTGCCTGCAGGTGTTCTCAATGAGACTTTCTCATCAAGGCATCCAAGTTCCCTCCCTTCCAGGTGCCCTGCCCTGGCCCTGGGCCCAGTCCCATGGTGTCGGTTATTTGGACCATGCGACTTGACTCTACTGTTGTGTGCACCTGTTAGGACAGCCGGATGCCGCTCCTTCCTCCTCTGGGGATGCCGTGGCTGCTGGGAGCAAAGGCTGCAGCCCATCGCCGGCCGTTCGCTCTGCAAGACCTGTCTCCCCGTGACCTGCCGCGGGAGGAGCAGCTGTCACACGAGTCCCATCCTCAGAGGCAGTCACAGATGCTCAGCAGCACGAGGGGCCCTTAGGGTGACCCCTGGACATGTGGTAGGAGATGACCGGGGAGGTGGTGGTGCATGGCCATATGGTCTTGGTGCGGCAGGCAGGGTGTCCCCCACACACCTGCCCCTCCCGCTTCAGCTGCTCTTCCGGCAGCACCGGCCCTTCTACCTTGTGCCTTCCGTGCCTGTACCCCCAGCGCCTGGGGCAGCGTGGGGCACCGGGTCCGGCGGGGCGGCCCGACTCTGCGCCCTGCACCCTCATTTCCATCTTTTCTCATTGTCTTTGTTTCTCCCTCTTCTCTGTCTCCCTCATGAGAATTTGAATCGCAGAGACGCACCCTGTTTTCTTCTGACTGTTTTCCTCTGGGGCTTCCAGGCCCGGCACACAGTAGGCGCAGACTAAATACTTGGGCAAATGAGTATTGAGTATAACTATGCACTCGGTAATTGTTCATGGCACATGAACACAGAGCTTTCTGCGAGTAGCCGGAGTTGTGTACAGAGGAATTTCTGGGCCTGTCTGCGATAGAGACCAGTCCCTTCTTGCCCTGGGGATTAGCTCCATCTTTGTCTCTGATGGCAGCTGGCTGTCCTGTTGGCCTCTGCCAGGTGTACGGTCAGCCCCGCCAGGTCTGAGCACAAGAGAGCCCAAAGGGGCAAAGAAGGCAGAGAAGGCCAAGGGGAATCTGTCGGGACACGTCGGAAAGGGCGGAGGGAGGGTGACCAGCCCACACAACCTGAGAGCCGCCGGGCAAAGCCCAAATGGGAGACTGGATTTTTCCTGGGTTTTCCAGTTAGTGAGAATGAGCTGTCTTCGCTTCTTAGAATCTGGCACCAGTCCATCTGGAATCGGCTGTTGACTCCCCTGCTGGGGTTACAGAGCAAGATGATCTTTAATTATGTTCATTCCTCTGCCCACAAGGCCAAGCTGAAATGATCTTAATGTGCCGTAGGATTCCTTCGATGAACGCAAAGCACTTGTCCTTCTTGTCTCGCTCTGCGACACAGACTGAGCGCGGTCCGGAGGATTGGCCTTGATCCCTAGCGAGGATGCAGCCAGCTCGGTGACCTTCAAGAGGTCACTTCCCCTCCCCGAGCCTTTGTTCCCACCTCTGCCATGGACAAGATAATACCCGTTCTGCCCTCCTGTAGGAAAGGTTGGGAGGGTCCAGTGATATAATGGACGGGAACGAGAAGGTAGAGACAACCCAAATGTCCCCATCAGTGGGTTAAGGGACAAAAAGTCGTATATCCCTACAATGGAATATTATCTGGCAATAAAAAGGAATAATACAGGCTATGACATGAGTGGACCTTGAAAACGTTGTGCCAAGTGAAAAAACCCAGACCCAAAAGGCTACGTATTGTGAGTCCATTCTTGTAAAATACCAAATCAGTAGACACAGAGAATAGATCCATGATTGCCAGGCGCTGGAAGGAGGGAAGAATGTGGAGTGACTGCTAATAGGGCTAGGATTTCTTTGGGGGCTGATGAAAATTAGGTAGTGACCATGGTTGCACAACTTCGTGAATGTACTGAAAACCACTGAAAACAAACCTGAAAGGGGTGAACTTTTTGCTATGAATTAGATCTTGATAATAAAATAAACACCCCTACTTACGGTGTATGAGGAGAGGACTGAGGAAGCTGTCAGATGTATACAGCTGGACTGTCCTCACTGACAGCATCTTCACACATCAACCTTTATTTAGTGCCTGCTGTATGCCTGGTACCATGTCAAGAGCTTTGCATGTCTTGCTTCACATACGGGACCTTACCATCTTTATTGTGTAAAGAAGGCGGAGAATCAGAGAACTTAAGTCATAGGAGCAAGGTCATAGGGCTGCCGAGAGGCCGGACTGGGACCCAAGCCCAGATCTGTCTGACCCCAAGGCCTCGGCCCTTTCCTCAACTGTATGCTGCTGTCTCTTGGGTTCAGGACTTCTGTCTTATTTTTTTGAGACTTGGCCACTGTTAAAATAGTTCTTGGAACCTAAAGGGTGGTACCAAAGACTCCCATTGGCAAGGCGGATGCATGTCCACCGTCAATCTAAGTGAACTTCCAAGCCGGAGCCATCGCTGGCTCATGCGTTGCTCACCCCTGAGACCATCAGCCAGTGTCTCTGGCTCAGGAGCTTAGGAATGGAATCCAAGAACTCCAAGAGTTGATGACAGATTCTGAGATACCTCCGGGACCCTTTCCCAGGCCACAGTGATGACAGGCACCCACCATCCCAAAGCCTAGGGGAGTTTCTTCAGGGTTCGCTGCAGGAAGGGCTGAGGTTCAACTTTGCAGTTAACTCACATGTGAGGAGACCCCTCGCAAGAATCACTAATGGGGAATCCCATGAGCCAGCTCCCATCTGTGAAGGGGAACCAGGACATGCCCTACCAGGTGCAAAATAGTTTCAAGGTCTGCACCAATCGATCAAAAAGCTGCTAGTGGGGACAGAAAAATACATGTATATATATATATATGTGTGTTGAAATATTTGGGTGGGCGCTGGGCTGTCCAAGTGGTTCCTGGTTGTCCGATGTGTGACCCTGGGGCAGTTTAGGACGGGAGAAGTACTGACTCGCTCTGTTAGGGTTTGGTAAAGGAGCTGGTTGGGGCTGTGGGCTCTAGAGTGGTTGGTGTGTGTCAAGGTCAGGCTGGCAGGTGTTTGCTGTCTTGAGGAATTTGCTAACCCTGAAAGGGTTAACATGAGAAACCTGAAGCCTAGGAACTTGCCCTGGTTTCCTTAGCTAGTCAGAGAGGAGTTGGAATTCGAACCCAGGCAGTCAAGCCCCACAGTCTGCACTTCTAAGGACCTTGTTTGTGGCCTCTGCATAAGAAAGGACTTGGTCTGGTACCACCCAGCACTCTTGAGAAGTGACTTGTGCTCTCTGAGCTGAGGTCCGGCGGCACCACCTGCTTCCTTTGGGGCTCAGGATGCAGGGAGAAGGGGCTGTGGGAAGGCATTCCTGCCTCAGGACCCACATGGCAGGAGGGAGTGGGCTGGCTGACTCAGGTGTGGGGATTTGAAGCTTGCAGACGCGAGGCTCCCACTGCAGGCCTGGTCAGCCAGCAGCTCTGGGGGATGCTATTCTTGATAAGCTGCCCGTGTGACTCTTTGTAAAATTTCCTTGCTTAAAAACTATGAGGTAACTCACACACAGTGAAAGGCACAGATCTTAGGTGTACGGTTTGATGAGTTTTGACAAGCGCACACGGTCATGTCATCCGTACATCTGTAGAGATAGCAAATATTTCTGTCACCCTGGAAAATTCCTTTGTGCCCCTTCCCCATCCTGCCCTCTCCCCTGCCCCCCATCAAACCACTGTTCAGAGTTCTATCAGTATGGACAAGTTTTGTCATTCATAAAAACGGATCCCACCGTACGTATGCCTTTATACTTGGCTGCCTCTACCCAGAAAAATGCCCTTGAGACTCATCCCAGTTGTTGTGTTTCAGTATTCATTCATTTTATGACCGAGGATGACTAAATTGTACAGATATACCACAATTAGTTTATCTGTTCTGTCGATGGACCCTTGGATTGTTTCCAGTTTTAGACCACTGTAAAGAGAGCGACTGTGGGCATCGGTATGCAAGTCTTTTATAGAATTCTGTTTCCATTTCTCCGGGATAAATATGCGGGGCTGGGTTTGCCCCTGCCTGACTCATCACAGCTCTGACGTTGTAGAAACTCTAGACTGACCAGCTCATGACTGGGATCCGATCCCTTCAGCCCCCAAACCCCAGACTGTGTTTCAGCTCCCAAGTCCTGCTCAGTAATGGTTACATTGTTTTCATGGTAGGAAGATATACATAGCATGAAATTTACCAAATTAGAGTGCTTAAGCATACAGTTCTGTGGCATAAAGTTCGTTCTCACCATTTTGCAACCATCACCACCACCCATCTCCTGAAGTCTTTTCCTTCTTGCAAAACTGAAAGTCTGTCCCCATCAAACTCCCCATTCCCCTCCTCCAGCCCCTAGTAACCACCATGCTGCTCTCCGTTTCTAGGAGTGTGACTGCTCTAAGTACTTTGTATTAGTGGAATCCTATAGTATTTGTCCTTTCTGGGGCTGGCTTATGTCACTTAGAGCAACGTGTTCAGCGTCCATCCAAGCCATAGCATGTGTCAGAATATCCTTCCTTTTTAAAGCTGAATAGTATTCTGTCTTGTGTATAGGCCACATCTTGTTCTAATATATTTTAATGGAGAAAAAAATTCCATTTAATAAAAAGAGTGTTAAAAAGAACATATAATGACCCGACCCAGAAACTCTATACATTCTTCCCTTACTCATCCAGGAAACGTTTGGCTGCGTCAGTACTCACGATATCCTAGATCCAGGAGATCCCAAAATGCAGATAAGTCCACACAAGGTAGATTTCCCCTGTTGTTCTTCCTGTAAAAAAAAAAATGGGAGGGATCACGAGTGCAGCGGCCCACCTGCCACCAATCAGCACCTACTCTCTCTCATTTGACCCAGTTTCCCAGTGAGTCCATTAAAATCCCCGCTCCACTTCTTTCTCCCGAAATTGTTCATACCAGAGTCTAAAAGCAGATCTCTTTGTTTATATTTCCCTTGGCTGTTTTAAAACCCTATTTGTCATATCTGACATCCTGCAAGTTTCCTATCAGATCTGAGAGGAAGCGCCTGCTGAATGCGTGATGGGATGGGAAATGCGACCTGAAAGCCGTATTGGCTCGGACCGCAGCGCCCTCGCAGCGCTGGGAGCTGCCATGTGTCTCCGTGGTGGGAATGAACTGAGAGCCACGGGTGGGTTTAATTGCCTGGGCACTGAGTTGCTCCAGGAGTGCAAAGAAATAGTAAAGGCTACAGTTAAAACTCTGTCACCTACATTAGGCAGTCATGGTCCGTCCCGAAGAAGATGTGTAGGTCAAACACACAAACTGTATTCGTGGCATATTAATGCAGAGATGTGGTTTAAAGACTTCTTTCCTGTTCTTTGCCGGGGGATGCTCCTCAGCCTCTAGACCTCAGATTGAGTTACCTTTAGACTTTACTAGACCCTTCAAGGGGCACTGAGCACTCTGTCCGTTCAACCTTCAGTTTCCCAATTATTTCCATTGCTGTAGCATCCAGGACACAGGACATGCACAATGTATTCCCTAACATTTGCTAAAGAAATGGAGGAAGAATGAATACCACTTGTTCGTTAGCAGTTTATTAACCTTACCAGACTACTAGGTCCTTTATAGTAGGGATTGTCTTATCTTCTCTAAGCTCCAGCTTACCATCTGGCACATAGTAGGTGCTCAGGCAAGGCTCCCAGGCCGATTGAGAAATAGAGCACAAATCCTGTTGTATCGTAGTTGTTTTTTTTTTTTTTAAGATTTTATTTATTTATTTGACAGAGGGAGAGAGTCTACAAGTAGGCAGAGAGGCAAGCAGAGAGAGAGGAGGAAAGCAGGCTTCCTGCCAAGCAGAGAGCCCAATGCGGGGCTCGATCCCAGGACCCCAGGATCATGACCTGAGCTGAAGGCAGAGGCTTAACCCACTGAGCCACCCAGGTGCCCCGTATCGTAGTTTTTGCTGTGTGTGTGTGTGTGTGTGTGTCACCTCCTACCATCCTCTACATTGCTAAGGCAGTTACTGGTTGTTGTTGTTGTTGTTTTTTAAGATTTTGTTTATTTGACAGACAGAGATCACAAAGAGAGGCAGGCAGAGAGAGAGAGGAGGAAGCAGGCTTCCCGCTGAGCAGAGAGCCCGATGCGGGGCTCAATCCCAGGACCCTGAGATCATGACCTGAGCCAAAGGCAGAGGCTTTAACCCACTGAGCCACCCAGGTACCCCAAGGCAGTTACTGTTTATTGTTTATTATTCCTCAGATCCTCATCTAGCGATGCCTGGCACATAGTAGGAAGTCCATAAGATACATAGTAATTATTGAGTAACAATCAAGTAGCAATCTCATTTTTCTTGTTCACTGGAGCATTTGTCTTTCTTCTGAAACAGGGTAAGAGTTGTGTTCTGTCTGATGTCCTGGCTATCCCGCTTCACTCTAGAATAGAATCAGTGAATCTTTCTTGGGCTTCATCTTAGCAGGTTTCATTACATAGATCCCAAGGTAGGTTCTGGCCCCGTATGAAGCACCTGTGAACTTCTCCTGTTGTCTTTGTAAGAGTTGACATGTTTCTTTTTTTGTTGAGCCTTTAAATGACATTGTAGACCCAGGAAAACCAACCCCAGGGTGGTGGCTCTGCAAGTTGGCCTCTTAGAATCAATCTTGAGGTTGTGGGTGGAGGAGAATTAGTTGTTAAGGTTGGGCAGACTGAGTCGGATCCTAACTATGTCACTTACCAGCTCTTTGACCTCAGAGGCAAGCTGTTCCACCCCTGAGTGACAGTTTTCCCATCTGCCAAATGGGGATAAATTGTGTCCACTAAAATTCAGTAGACTTAGAACAACCCAGATTTATTCTCTTAGAGGTCTGGAGACCGGAAGTCCAAAATGCACCCAGTGGGGCTAAAATCATGGTGTAAGCAGAACTGATTCCTCCTAGAGGCTCCAGGGGAGAATCTCTTTCCTTTTCTTTGCCAGCTTTCAGGGGATGCCTTGGCTCATGGCCCCTTCCTTCATCTTTAAAGCCAACGGTAGCATCTTCCTTTTCCAACTCTGTTTCTCATGGCTTCTGTTGTCGTGTGGCCTTCTTCTCACTCTGACTTTCCTTCCTCCTCTTAGAGGGACTCTTGCAATGACATCCAAATCATCCAGGGTAACCTTCCCACTTCAAGATCTTTAATTTGATCATATCTGCAGAGTCCCTCTTACCATGTGAAGTAGCATATGCATAGGTTCCAGGGATTAGGATGACACCATTTTGGGGAGATTGGGATTATATGTAAGTAAAGTGACATATTGACCTGTGTTCTCCATTCCCAGAGTAGAACTTAGTATCAAATACCATCTTAGTTTGGGTTTCTCCTAAAGCAAACGGAATCAAGGATCCAAGAGCATATAGTTTATCTAAGAGGTAAAAGGAACATGGAAACTCCAAGCCAGTTACCACCATAGCAGACTAGAGCTTAATCCCATTGGGGACACTTGGGGGGCCCATGTAGAACATGCCTCAAAGTTAACCAGCCTTGCAGGCAAGGGAGCTGGGGTATTTATACACCAGTTCCCATCAGTTATTGGCATGAGAATTGCCCTAGTTTTGTGGCACCCCTGGTCTGCAGCTGTACAGGTGGCACAGTGAGCTCCAGCAGTAAGAGAAGGCAAAGAAATGAAGGCATTGGCTGTTGGAAGTCGGGCCAATGTGTAGCCACATGCTAGGGGCAAGGGTATATGGGCAGAGGACCCACAGTGTCTTCCACAGAGATCTAGGGCCTTTTATTTTATTTTTATTTTTATTTTTTAAATTGATAGGAATGTGGGGTTTTTTTAGTATTTTATTTATTTGACAAAGATCACAAGTAGGCATAGAGGCAGAGAGATAGAGAGGAGGAAGCAGGCTCCCTGCTGAGCAGAGAGCCCGACACGTGAAACTCGATCCCAGGAACCTGGGATCATGACCTGAGCTGAAGGCAGAGGCTTTAACCCAGTGAGCCACCCAGGCACCCCAATCCAGGGCCTTTTAATACTCACAGTCAGCAGTCCACCCGTCACCACCCATCACCATGCCCGGGCACCTCTGCTCCGAGTGGTCAGGCCATTCATTTGCTTAGAGTCCCTTGCACTTGTTCCCAAACCTGTATGCTGGCTGCATAGTCATTGAATGAAACGAAGTTGAATGTTAAACGTATGGTTAATTAATGACACTAAGGTGAAGACTTGATAGGAATAAATTTGATTTTAAAAAATGCAGCTCAATTAGATATGTCATAACAGATGTGGAGGATGATGGCAGGGGAGGAAGAACCACAAAATTCCAGCAGGGGTAGTCATTTCTCCTTTGAAAGAAACTCAAGCTGGAAGTCACAGATGATGAATTGTGTGGTGTGTGTGTGTGTGTGTGTATTCAATTTTAGTAATACCATGAGCCATTGTATGGAATAAACCCAACCCACTGTATTGAAGAAACCCAAACCAATAACCCAACCCAGTAAAACCCAACCCATTGTACTGAAGAAACCCAAAGCAGTTAAGTGAATTCCCCAAGGTTCTGCAGTTAGTAAGTGGCAGAACTTGAATGAGAGCATCTCCCTTGTGGTCCTACACGAGCTCCCATCAGCCCCAGTCTGCCATTCTTGGAAGCCATGCCAGGAGGTCTAAGCATGCCCACTCTGGTCTGAACCACCTTCCAGGAGCTGACACCATCCCGTGTTGCTGGAAGGGACTCCAGGCCAATATATGTAGTTTTTCTCCCCAGTCTGGGAGTTTCCTTCCTGGAAAAAAAGGGAAATGCTATCTATATACCCCGCCTTTTCTTTCTTACTTTTTTTTTTGACATGAATGAACTACCACTTCTTTTTTTTTTTTTTTTTTAATTATAATGTGGTAAGAGAATGTTAGCTTTTTTTAAAGATTTTTTTTAAAATTTATTTGTTTGACAGATAGAGATCACAGGTAGGCAGAGAGAGAGAGAGAGAGAGAGGAGGAAACAGGCTCCCCGCTGAGCAGAGAGCCTGATGTGGGGCTCGATCCCAGGACCCTGGGATCATGACCTGAGCTGAAGGCAGAGGCTTTAACCCACTGAGCCACCCAGGCGCCCCAACTACCACTTCTTATAGACTGTGGGATCACCTGAAAATTTGTAGCAAAGTCAGCCCGGCCCTTTACATTCCAGCAAAGATGACCAGCAGGAATTCTGGGCAATCTCTCTCTGCTTTGCCCGATATCAGAGAATAGAGGGAGGTCCAGAGGAAAGGCTCTGACACTGTCCTTAACCCTCAGGGCCCTCCAGGTTTGAGGTTTTCACAGCAACAGGAATCAGACATCCGTTAAATACCTCACATGGGGGGATGCAGGGCCCGAGGCTTCCATGTTGTTCCCGAGTGCCCGAGACGAGGCTAATGACTTCTGTTTCCACTGAAGCAGAACTTACTAACCAAGCTGTTAACACCCCTTGGTCTGGCTGGTGTCTTCTTCCATTTTATATGGAACTTCCTGCAGATGTGGCTAGGAGAGAGAGCTCACCCCCAAGAGTTCTAGCTCCATAAGCGGTGTCTGGAGACCCGTCAGGGGACTAATGGGGGAATGGCTGGCGTTCAGCTCTTAGAAGACAGCTCTGGCTCCCTTCTCAACGGAAGATTGCTCAACTTACACTGTGCTTACCAGCATCCAAAGTAGCCTTCCTTCCTTTTACCAGGGCTTTATTTGCTTGTTTTTAGAGGACGTCTCAGTCGACAAGCTGGCTGGTGTAAAATTCCTTCAAGTGTCAAAATGGCAGCCATCTATGAAGCTGGGTTGAAGAAGGCATGTTCAGTTCGCCTGTATTGCAGGCCTCAGTGGTTGGGCACCGGGCCCTGCTGTCTTAAAACCCAGGCATAAGCCTTTACTGGAGAAGGGAGGCGAGTCAGCAGGCACCTGGTAAGCACCACGAGGGAGGTAAATAGAGGGTAGTAGAAGGGCCGAGGGGGTGGACAGCCTTTCCAGCTCTGAGGGTGGGGTTCAGGCCGATGAACATGTACCTGGAGTGGAGGCTGCCTGAGCTGAGTTGGGAAGGGTGAGCACGGATTAGCCAAAGAGAAAAAGGTGAAACCGGTGCTGTAGGTGGCCTGAGCCCAAGCAAAAGGTGAAACACAAAATGGCACCTTAGAAGAGCTTCAGGGAGTTTGCTGAGGCCAGGATGGAGGAGAGAAGCAGGAGGAGAGCGGTCTAGAGAGTGAGACAAAGTCCCACCACGGGGGCCTCTGGATCTTGCCAGGGGGCTGGGATTTGACCCTGGAACGCTGGTTGCACCTGCCTTGTGTGTCGGGGAAATCGGCAGCATGGAGGAGGCAGGAGCCCTGGGTGATTTATCTGTGTAATAATGAGTCGTATTTTAAGAGTGTTCTATGCATTTTCATGGGGCTTAAGTTGATAGGCAAATTCTGCTCTTCAGTTTTAATTATGCAAACCCAAGAGGCAAGAATTATTCTCTTCATTTCCAGCATGAAGACCAAAGCATGCACACTGGCCCCTTGCCAGTGACTTGTGCTGGAGTCCTGGAGCGCCCCCATTGTGGGGACTGAGGGGGTTGCGGGTGGCCAGGGACTTGACCTCCCGCCACTGCTGTTGAGTTAGACCAGCCCCCCATCTGGCTCTAACCACAGCCCCAGCACGTCTCTTCCCCCGGATCCTTTGCTGTTCCTGTCCCTGCTTTTATCCTCTTCAGACCCCGCCTCTGGCACCAAAGAGATAGGCTCGTGGACATGCTGCCACTTGCCAGCTCCTGTCCTGGCCTGTTGGGCAAGGGAGGAGAAGCGCTGGGCTGGGGTTCCTTCCAGCTGCGGGCTGCTGGGTGCTTTCCCTCCTTGGCCTGTTGCCTCGTTTATTAAAAGAAAATGTCAAATAAGATGGACTCTCGGGTCCTTTCAGAGGCTGTGTCTGTCCTCTTCACCCCTGTGTCCCTCCGTGCCTGGCACGGGACAGCTGCCATACAGAACTATGGAAGGGCTGTGGGGACACCCATCACATGCCAGGCAGCCTGTGTCCCTGGGCAGACACCAGGGGAATAGAAGGTTCTAACATCTAGTGGTGAAATCGATGGGGAAGCCAATAAGTACAACATGGCACGAGCAAGTAGAAAATCCTGTGGCAGCGGGACTGGCCGTTCCGTGCAATGCTTTGATTTCGTGTGGAGGAATTTTAGCGAAAAGCAGGAAGCTCAACTGGGTTGCCCACAGTTGTACGCATGCGCGGGGTGGGGCGGGCCAGGTTCGGCGGGGACAGGGCAGGGGTGGGCACCTCACCAAGGGCACCGACGGTTCCAGAGTTCATCTCTTCTCAGTTCATGGATGCTGTTCCTCGATCTCCCATGTGCAGAGCTGCACGGGCAGTGCACGGATTTCGTTTCACATCTGATATTATGAACTTGGACAAGATGACTGTTTTCTTCAAAAAGAAAGGCAAGAGTTTAGAGGTGAAACCGTTCTGAGTTTTGTGTGGCAGAGTTTGTGAAACTTACAAACGGAGACCTGCCCAGCACCTGGTTTTGCAAGTGACCCACATCCAAATGACGGCCACTTAAAGCAGTGACACCCGCCCCCGCTCCCCACTCACTTCCGATGGTAGAGCAGGCCTCTTCCCTGAGCTGGCCTCCGGGCTGAGGTTTGGGGCGGCGCTGCCTGCCGGAGGTAGTGACCGTGTGGAAACGCTTTGTAGCCCGACCAGTGTTTGCCACGGGAGTGTCTGCATGTGAGGCCACCGGGGATTTTAGACAGTTGATAAGTCAGATGCGAGGGGGCAGCTCAGCCTGGATGCCTCCTCAGCAGGACCCCGGTGACCCTGCTGGAAGGACTGGGAGTTGTCTTCCCAGCGAAAACCTAAAGTGGCCACAAAGGAAAGTGAGCAGGTGCAGAGCCCTCCCCGCAGCCCGGAGCCCAGAGTTCGTCTCAGCAGATGGCAAGGAGCTGCGTATCCAGAAGAGCCCAGTCCTTCAGGACCGATCAGACCCCTGCAGGGATGTGCCAAAGCTTTGGTTCATGGGGGGGGACAGCTTGTTCTGGGGGCAGAGGGCCTGGGGAGACCCTCAGATAGCAGGGGACCCGTCAACACTGGTTGGTGCAGAACAAAGGCTGCATGCAAAGCCGGGCACGTGTGTCACCGAGCAAAAGAACATTATTTCACAGGGTTATTCTCCTTGAACGGAGTGAAATGGGCCTCCAAGGGCCTGCGGGGCTTCTGGTTTCTCTCTGGGAAACCAGCTCGCTGGATGGGGGAGGTTTCTCCTTCCGAGCCTCCCGTGTGCTGACAAAGTGCGTTTTCAGCGTTGAATGGGATTCTGGAGAGACCCTGCTCTCTGGTAGCAGAAACCTCCCTTTCGGGCCAAAGCAACCTGCTGCGTTGACACCATCACTTTCTACCATCGGCTGAATGGCAGCCCTCTATGAACGAATGAAGACGGGCTGCACATTTCATCCAGGAGGCTTGTCACGCTCGGCATGGCCCTGGTCATGAATTATGCATCTGTGGGCCTGCTGGGGTTTTCTCCTTGTCTTCTCTTTCTCGGGTGTTTGCAATATCCAAAGCACTATAAACATGTACTCCACACAGTCCTACAGGACCGTGAACCCGAGATGGCCGTCTGATGTTTGTACTTGGACTTAAGGGGGCCACGAAGCCAAAGTAGACGTCGGGAAAGGAGGGGATACACCACATTTATGTATTCGTGCCGAAGACCGAGCTGGGAATTCTGCAAGGCCGGCCTGAAATGGAACGTCATGACAACCCCCGCCTCGTCCCTAGGGTCATCCCTGACTTGGCTGACTGACTGGGGGTGACAGCAGCCCCTGGAGGTGTCAGAGGGTTTCCTTCATGCTCCTCTGTTCCAGTTCTTTTAAGTCAGGGAGAGGAAGGTCATGCTCTGGTTTTGGCCAGAGCCGTCCACCAGAAAGGAATACTTCTAAAACCAGCCCAGAGCCCTTTCTTAGCAGGCCAGGATTCTTTTACTGAGACTACAATTGCACACCGGCCATAAAAGTCCTTAATAACTTTGCCTTAGATAGGCCTCTAATATCCATAATTCATTCAAGAAGGCAGACCCCAGAGGCCGCACGGTGGTTTATCTTATTTTTGTATAATTACACTCCCCCCCCACCCGCCCCACAACACACACAGGGCGTACGTGGTGATTTACAGAGATGCTGGGATACCTGGTTATTATTCCTCACTCCTGATCTATTATTATTCTTCCTAATTTTGCAGAGTCATTTGCTGGATAAGGCCATTTAGAAAACAAATGCATATTTTAATAGCTAATATTGAATTTACATTTATATCTCAGGTGTATAGGGATAATGATGTGGCAATTAAAGGCAAATATATATAATTTTTAGGCATGACTGGGGATTACTGCACTGACGGAACAAGAGCTGACTTAGATATTTAACTGAATGATAAATTTTTTAGAGCTCTGGGAATTTTTGACTTTTGATGGATAGCTCGGTGCCTTCACGTTTTCGGTGGGGGATAAAAAGCAGCCCTGATTTTACACTTTAGGTCTAGGTGTCTCAGGAATATGTGACCAGTTCATTTTAAATGTGCTCACAATGGATTAATAAGCAAACCAAGCAAGATATAAGCAGTATATACTGTGGTCCCTTATATGGGTGTGTTTACACAGACATGCACGTGATCTGTGCTGATATACACATGTAACACATATACATATATGTTTATTTGTAGTTTTTTGCATATATTTATGTATGTATATAGTATATACATACACACAAAGTATGTATCAGTAGTAGATATACACACACATATGCATAAATATATACCTATGCCTATAAATAGACATTTATACTATGTCTACATACTCCTGTTTCAGATGTCTTTCCATGCATGTATGAAAGAATAAGTAAAATATTAACAGAAATTAACTCTGGGTCTATGGGATTTTACTCTCATGCTCTTTAAGCATAACTGTTTATTCTCTTTATGGAGAGCACACACCAGATCCAGACCACCTGAGTAAGGAATGGAACCCATCACAGATGTTCATGTACAACTGTCAGTTCTTTATTCAAGTGTTGACATCGGTGTGTTCTTATCAAGGGCCATCTTTGAAGGGAATGGAAATATGTCTCTATGTAGATCACTAAGTAACTACCCTTGACTTTGACTTTGGTGTGTGAAAACTCCATGTTGATTTGAGAGGTTAGTTGGGAATGATAATGTCTCTCTTCCCCAAAGGACAATGGTCCTCAAACTGGTTTGGTTTTACCACTTGACTAGGACATGAGAACTATCTACCTTATTATCCCCTGCTTCCTATTTGCCTCTCTTAATAAAATAGCCTGTAGAAGAAAGCATGAGGGGAAACCCCTTGACATTGGTCTTGGCAATGTTTTTTTTGGGTTTAACAGCTGAAACCCAGGCAGCAAAAGCAAAAATCCACAAGTGGGACTGTATCAAACGAAAAAGTTTCTACAGAGCAAAAGAAACCGTCAACAAAATGAAAAGGGAACCTGCAGAAGGGGGAAAATGTTTGCAAACCACATATCTGATAAGGGACTAACACCTAAAAGATGCAACTCCTATGACTCAATAGCAAAACATAAAAACACCTGATCAAAAAATGGGCAAAGGACTTGAATAGACATTCTTTCCGAAGAAGGCATCCAAATGGCCAGAGATACAGGAGAAGACGCTCAACATCTCTCATCAGCTGGGAAATGCAAGTCAGAACCCCAGGGAACTCTCACCCCACACCTGTCAGAATGGCTGGAATCGAAAAGACAAGAAGTAACCAGTGTGGGCGAGCATGTGGAGAAAAGGGACCCTCGTGCACAGTTGGAGGGAATGCAAACTGGTGCAGCCGCCCTGGAAAACAGAATGGAGGTTCCTCAAAAATTAAAAATAGAACTACCATGTGTTCCAGCAAAACACACACACACACACACACACACACACACACACACACATAAAATTCAGCCTTAAAAAAGGAAACCCTGCCATTGGCAACAACATGGATGAGTGATCCTAGAAGACATTATGCTAAGTGAAATAAGCCAGACAGAAAAAGTCAAATGCCCTATGGTAGCACTCATATATGAAATCTGGAGGAAAAAAAAAAAAAAACCCCACGAAAACAAAACTGAACTCAAAGTCACAGAGAGTAGAGTAGCAATTTCCAGGGGCTGGGGGCACGGGAAATGCAGAGATGCTGGGGAAACAGTACGTACTTTCAGCTATAAGATGAACACATTCTGGAGATAACCAGTACAACACTGTGACTATAGTTAATAATAATCTCTTGGAGGCGCCTGGGTGGCTCAGTGGGTGAAGCGTCTGACTCTTGATCTCAGCTCAGGTCTTGATCTCAGGGTCATGAGTTCAAGTCCCATGTTGGGCTCCACACTGGGCGTGGAGCCTACTTAAAAATAATGATAATCATCATGTAGCGCATTCTGGGAATTTGCCAAGAGAGTAGATCTCAAGGGTTCTCACCACACTCAGAGAGGGAACTCTCTACAGTGAAGGATATGTTAAGTAGCTTGATTGTAGTAATTATTTCACAATGTATATGTATATCAAAACATCCTTTTGTAGACCTTAAATATCTGTAATCTTCGTTTGCCAATCATACCTCAGTAAAGCAGAGGGGGAAAAACACCATCTGTGCAAGAGAGGAAGTTGCTCCTCCTGGCCACTGGGGTGGTAAGGGAAGGATGGCCGACTTCATCCAATCTTGACGTCAAGGAAGCCACACCTCCCTCCTTCTAAAAGTCGGGAATGCTCACTGCTCTGCTGTAGACCACATGGAGAATCCTCGTCTCTGGGTCCCATCTGCGTGGGAGAACTAGCACTCCCAAAGGAATATCCCCATGTTGGATAGTGAAACTCTTGGATCCACAGGTGTTGTTTGTTGTCCTGTATTATTTTCACCTGCCCTCCGGCAGCAAAGTAGATTCACTGCCAGCAGAGCTTAGATTTTCTTTATTGAATTGCTCCATCCCCTGTCCCTTGACTCTCCCTCTCCCCACCCCCCACGAATCTGTTTGTATGCGGGGGGGGGGCGGTGTATGGCAGGAGTCAGTTCAGCCATGGGTGTCCCTTGGTGTTCAGCAGAGTCCACAATGGTCACCTTATTTTTGGTGGCATCCTTCTTTTCTTGAGTGTTTGAGGATCCGTCCAGGAAATATGTTCCAGGAAAGGGACCTGGCATTTATTTCTGGATGGAGCGTATTGAGCTGTGTGCCTGCCATCCAGGCCCCCGGGTGGGTCCCCATTAAAACTGAAGAATTGTGCTAATGCACAGAGGGGCCCCGAGAGCCTGCCGCACGCCATGATGGTGATGGTCTGCATGTAACGGAGAACATTTAGAATGCAGCGTGCAAGCTCAGCGTGATTTTAACTTGAGACAGTAGCAGGACTCTAGCACCAGGCTAGGAAGAGATGGGCTATTAATCCTTTTGACGTTCCCTTTGACTAGCATCATATTTCAGTCCTGTTCAGCTAGGGGGTCATTGTTTATCAGTCGCCCTCCAAAAGCAGGACCTCAGTTGTGCCGAGCTGCAGAACTCTGCCCAGCTCTGCGCCTTTAAGACGACAGTTGGCTTCAGCGTGCTGGCTGACCCCCTCCACCTCTCCAGCTCTGAGATAAACTCAGGTAGCTCCCAGCTGCCTCTGCTTGCCCATCTGTCACAGACCAAGCAAGGGGTCAGGTGGTCTGGTGCCCTTTACTGGAATGTTGAGAAAAGGAAAACGAAACAGCACATCTGGAAAAGAGAATGGGAGAGGAAGTGGTCAGGCACGCCCAAGAGCCCAGAATTCCAACTGCGGCTCTGTCCGTGTTCTCACCCTTCCTGTGCCCATCTCCCCAGCTCCAGTGAACATTCATTTGCTTATTCATTTATCAGACATCCCAAGTGTCGTGTGCTCGGTGCCACGGATACATGGATGAACACAGCAGGGGGATGTCCGTGCGTTATCAGCTGGCCATCTGGGAATGGGATGGTCGTTGGCCAGAGGAAGCTGGGAATGTTAAAGGGGTGGGATTTGGAGACCCGTCATCTAGGCTCTGTAGCCTGCCTTGACGGCTCATAGGCAGTAGAGCTGGGAGGAAGTCACTTCTCCTTGAGACTTGGTTCCCACATCTAGAATGGGGCTAGTAGCAGTACTTAACTTACAGGATCACTGGAAGGTCTAAATACATCATTGCAAATAACATGCTTCGGAAGCAGTCGGTAATTGTTGGGTTTGTCATCGATTTCTGTTGTAAATTATGTTATCAAGGGCAAGCACTAGGGGCAAAGGGAATATATTGCAGCAAAATTTGCCTCCTCTTGGAGGTCAGGGTAAACCTGTCTGAGGGCTTACCACTCCTGTGAGTGTTCACAGTCTGCCGAGTCTGGGCTTCATTGGATCCCTGTCTTCTTTCTGCTTTGATGAGAAGGTCCTTGTAGACAAGGAGTGTGTCTTGTACCTATTTCTAGCGCTTTCTACCACAATGAACTTACCGTATTGCTTTCCTCATCATTGAACAACCAGATAAGCGAGTGACCAATTTATACCCACTCCCAGACCCTGAAAGATCTGATGATTTGAGTCTGTTGTGACATGGTCCTGGGGACAGCTCCAGCTGGCCTCCGGGATCTACAGGGTTCGCCTTCTCATGCCGCTTTCTAGCTATCCAGTGAGTTACTAAGGGGTGGAACCCGATACTTCTGGACTGTAGGCAGGAAGGACACTTCCCCAGCGGCTGCCCTCTGCCCAGAGGTTGAAGGAATTACGGGAGGGGGATGCAGGGAACAGGGGGCCCAGATGACTCTGGAATGTCACCTCCTTCCCTGGCCTCTCCCCACTTCTTATGCACCACTCACCCCCAAAGATCATAGCTTTTAGGGGTGCTGTAACTCTCCTCCACAGCTGACACCCGTGTATCTCAACGTATGCAAGAAGTGTGATCCTGAAAATGTGTTTATAAATCTTGCTTGTGTTGATGAATACTGTAAGAAACCCTCCAAGAGATGTGTTAATACACAACATGTTATACATAATTCAGTTTTCCTTTAGCTATTAAATTAATTTTGCATGCACAGTATTTTTAAATGGCCATTCATACTGAGCTTGCTCCCGCCACGTGAGCTGAGACCGCACAAGGGTCTGAGGGTCATTCCCCTCCCCTCCTCCTAGGATCTGTATGGGGGCCCTTTGTTCATTCTAGAAGAATCGGTGAGCACTCCCGTGTGTGCCAAGCTCTGTGCTCGTGAGAGCTGGTGGGATGTGAATAAAGCTGCATTGATCTCCTGGGAGCTCACAGTTCTAAGCAGGGAATTATTATACAGCCTGATGAAAGGTTTGCAGAGGTGGGTCGTGGGGTCACCAGCCCGGGAGGCCATCAGAGACAACGTACAAGCATTCCAGACAGAAGACGGCCTGAGTCTGGCAAGAAGGTGGGAAACTATGGTCTAAGCAGGTTCATACGGCTGAGCCTAGAGGGGGTAAGCAGGGAGCGGCATGGTCAACCCAGGTCGTGGGTCCTCTCGGGCCATGCGAAGGAGACAGGCAGGAGGGTAGCTTGCACAGAGTAGGCAAGGGAGGAGTTTGGGCAACACAGCAGTGCCTCCTGCCTACTGTCTGAGCGGTACTACTCTTTACGGCAGGAGCATATAAACCACAGGCCGGTGGTTCTCAAACCTGAGCTTGCTTCAGAATCATCTGGAAAGTTTCACAAAACCCGGGTGGTCAGGTTTAGTAGGTCTGGGATGGGGCTGAAAGTCTGCGTCTCTAACAAGCTCCTTGGTGAGACTTAAGCTGCTGGTCCAGGGGCCAGACTCAGAACCACTGCTTAGGGATTCAGGGGGTCCAACCAGAAGGAGCAGTAACCCCCCCACCCCCAAATCAGCAGGAGAGACAGAACAGGCTAGAAAACAGGGGGAAGGAGCCCAGAGGTTGCAGCTGCCGGCAGCCAGGCTGTCCTTGAGTTCACACTGTCAGTCCGAGCTGATCATCTGGATCCATCCGTGTTGGCTACAGTTATGGTGAGGACATAATCACCTCCTTTTCATAACGGTACACAGCTCTGCTACATCCGGAAACATAACCCATTTCCCTTTTTACTTTTAATCGTCTCTGTTCCCTTGGAGAGTGACTACGGCATGTTGAAGGCTTTATTTTGGAAGCCTGTTTTCTGCATGATTTATAGCCCTTCCTCACAGCTTTCTGGTCATTTTAGGGTACATCCGCAGTGGGCAGCAGCTCCTAACACGGCAGGTTCACGTGACCAAACCCCCTCCCTGGGCGTCCCCCAGCCCCCGATCCATCCAACACTTCAGCCCCCTGGGAGGGTACGGTGTAAAAGGCTCAGAGACAAAGCCCTTCTTCTGATCGAGAGAAGCCCCCTGCGAAAGTCTGAAACGTGAGGTTTTCCTAGGTTGAGACCGTGGTCTTGGAGGCCCAGCGATGCTGCCCCAGGATGGTGCCGTCCAACCCGGGCCACTGACTGCCCGCCCCCCGCCGCCTCTGTTCCCTCCCACCCCATTCTGCTGTGGTTCTCGCCGAAGGACCCGGCGGAGAGGCTGCTGTCCAGAGCGTGGAGCCAGGAGAAGGAGAAATGGGGGGGTCAGTGACGTGGAGGTGGCAGAAAATCCTGGTCCCCTTCTCTGGAGTACAGGGCAAGACTAGCCAGACCTTGGCGGCGTTCGTGAGGCTTGCCTCTGTCTGCTTCTCCAGCATCGTCCCCCAGGGGCTGCTGCTGAGACTCTGCGGGCTGTAGCTTTTGAGATCTGTGAATTTCCATCAGCAAAATTGGTTACATTCCTTGTACACATTTTAAAGATTTTCCAATAGCGCATCAGCTTCCATTTCAGCTTTGAGCCCCACTCTAGCCAGAGTGGGGGCGGGGAGGTGTGCCCGTCAGTCAGTTGGGCTGGGTGGGGAGGTGTTTACAATGCCCTGGGATGGGGTGGCGGTAGTGACAGAGTTTCTGCCCCCGATGTCATCTGTGCACCCAGGCATCTGCTGAGACCACCACCATCCCATCTGGCCCTTAGCCGGGAGTCACGCGGCTGCTGGGAAGCTGCCCTTTGGGGCAGACAGCCTGCTGTGCCGAGACCCGCCCATGGCTTATGGCCATAATCTGCTACTCCACCAACATGGGCCTTCCTCGAGCTCCAGGGCCAGGCTCCGGTTCTGTCTCCTCCACAAGGCATCCAGGGCTCCCTCTCTGGACTTCTCTAGTACTCGGGAGAACCTCTGTTGGTGGTAGCCCCTGCCCGACCTGACCCACGCCAGAATCCTTTATCTTTCTACCCCTGTGGCTAAACGTCACCTCCTGGGGCCAGCAGCAACCTGTTGCATGTCCCTGCTCCCGGGCGCGGCGTGGGGCCTGGCCAAAGAGCGTGGGCAGAGTTTGCTGGATTACAATGCAAAGAATGTTCCAACACCCAGAGCTGGCAAACTCCAGTCCCGGCAGGAAATAGGAAACAAGCCTGTTTGTCTCCCTGGGAGTCCTCCTTGAGGAGAAGAAAATGGGCGAGTGTACTTGGGTGACAAGGACATAAGGGCTCGGCTGGTGCAGTGACTAGAGCTGCAGAAGAGAAGCCCGTTTATCTCGGCTCTTCCATCATCCAGCTGTGGGCCGGTGCCTGGAAAGAAAGCCCCAGCACATGGTGCTTGGATGTCCCTGGCCGGGACAGAAGTGAAACCCCAGCTCCCGGGGAATTCCCTGGCTGAGGTCCAGGCTTGTGGAATCCCCAGTGGACGGCAGGAGATGACACCCCGGCTGCCCCGTGGGACGTCCTCGCTGGTGAGCTCCAGACTCAAGGATGATCTCGCATCTCAGGCAGGGCCCACAAGGACCTGGAACATTCGGGGCCCCGTTGCCGGAAAGGATTCCCTTTTCCCAGGGAGGAGCCGTTGTCCCTCCCGGGCCCTTCCCAATCAGCTGGAGGCTTGAAAGAGCTTATTGGCACGCCTGTGTGCATCTCAGCAACTGCACATCGGAACCCGGTGCCTGGCCCCGTGCGAGGCCAGGGGAAGACAGTGGAGAGCGGAAACAGGCCGGCGCGCTGCTCTCCAGAGCCCACGGCGGGGAAGCGGAACCCAGCCAAAAACTTAGCAGCCAGTAAATAACCTAGCCGTGGGTCATAAACACTCCCGACAACAATAAAAACAGGCAGCGTGAGGGAGACGGAGGATGGACAGGAAGGCTCGTGGACACTGCAAGGACTTCTTGAAGTCCCACAGGAGCCAAACGCAGAATGACAAGGAGGACCCAACCAGTGGCATGCTGATTAATACTTAACAACCCGCCCGGAGAAAAGGCAGGAAGGCGGAGGGGGGGGGGAGGGAAGGGAAGGCAGGAAGGAAGGAAGCCTGATTTGTAGAGGTTACCAATTTCCTAGTGTAATCGTTCCCACCATGGCCAGTTTCAGGCCATCAACCTGACATCATGGGAAGAGATGGGCACATTGAAGTCTTGTGAGCTGGTGTGAGTCCCACAGCACTCATTCATGTGAGCCATGCAAAGACCTGGAGAAAGAGCAGTAAAGGCAGGAGAAAGAGCACGTGCAAAGGCCCTGAGGCTTTTTTTTTTTTTCTTAACACAATAACTTGGGTTCAAAGAACAGAAAGGAGGTCAGTGCAGCCTGGCCTTCATGAGCAAGGGGTAGGAGGGTCATGCCGGGAGGAGGCCAGGTCACAGAGGGCCTGGTGCACCTTAGGAAGGAATTAGGGCCATGAAAGTCTTT
Source organism: Mustela nigripes (assembly GCF_022355385.1). Taxonomy (NCBI): domain Eukaryota; kingdom Metazoa; phylum Chordata; class Mammalia; order Carnivora; family Mustelidae; genus Mustela; species Mustela nigripes. The sequence goes on from NC_081570.1 coordinate 10,137,057, forward strand.
GAACGTAGCTGCCATTTTAGTGGCTGCGTACGGGGTGTGGCGCTGCTCCCGATGCCACTGACCAGGGCCACCAGCAGTAACCTAGCACCATGGCGACTGCAAGGAGTGTGCTTGCCCGAGTCCTTCTTGAAAATTGGCTCCAACCTGACCGATAAAATGGTGCGAGATCCGTTTCCTTCCTGCCCCGGTGTCTGACGGAGGCCTGGGTTTACTATTGAAGAGGACCGACGATTTCAACCGGAAAAAAAAAATATGGTCGTGACAGATGTGTCCACACGCCCATCCTCCGCTCGCAGATGTCACCGGGGCGGAAGCTGAGCGTGTGCGTCTGCTCGTACTAAACAAAAAAGCAGCCGTGCAACTTGCCGGAGGCAGCAAGAAAGCAGAGGAGACTCCGAGCGAGGCGGCTTCCGGGCTGCTGTCGACGCTCCGTCTTAACAGTCTTGGTCACAGGGCCAGGAGGGAACCAGCAGGAAGGGGATGAGCAATAAGCAGCTCTTCGCAGAGAAGAAGCCCCTCCAAGCAGCGGATCCAGCGTGTCCGAATTCACGCCGGTGAGCCTCCCGGACGATTCCCGTGGAATCTCCCCAGGAAGCCTCCGCACGCACAGGGGGGCTGGGGCCCCAGGAGCCGGCTTCAAAGGGAAGCCTTGTTCAAATGAACAAGCCAGAGAAGATTTCAATGAAGGCTGCTTATTTATTTATTGGACTTCTCAAAAGCGGTGCCCCCCATGACCGCGGGGCACCGGGATAAAGTTTAAAACATGTCTCATTAGGATAATTTTTAAAAAGCAGAGAAGTGTCTTTCCGGCACCTTCCACCAGGATTTCACACTCAAGACGAGGGAGGCCGTACGAAGAAAGTGGCCCCCTCGCCCTCCCCGTGACCCGTCTCACACTGGCTCTGTTGTCCTCTGCCACGCTTTCCCTCCACCTCACCCCGACTCTGTCGTCGCCCCCCTGTGTCCCAGCTGTGGGGGGTGCCCCGTGTGGGCCTCCCCCGTCCTCGCCCGACCGCAGGCCCCTTACTCTGCTCTTGGACACCTGAAGCACATCCTTGCCTCCGGTCGGCCTTCCCGCGTGAACAGATGCACCTGCTGCCTGTTATGCGTGGCCGGCGCTCCAAGTCCAAGACTGAGAAGGGGGACGCACTGGGAAGGAGAGGGGCGCTGTCCTGTTGACTCCACATTTCTCTGTGGGTCCTAAGTTTGGTGTTTTTAAAAGCCCCAGGGGCAGCTCTGTAGGTTAAGGGAGCAAACCTTTCGCTGGGGGTGCTGAACTTTGAAAACGGAGATGGGCTAACGGGTTTCCGGAATGCTCTGAAATGGTCTGCAAAATAGCGTGTGTGTGTGTTCTACGAAGAGAGCCGGCAGCTTCCTTCACATTCTCAGGGGACATTTAGGGGTTTGTGACTCTAAGAGGTCAGGAATCAAGTGCCAGAGGTATAGATGGTCTGTCCTCCACCAAACAAGATAAAAACACGCAAAATGGGCACACAGGTGTAGGGACTCACAGACTCCCCAAGAAACCCCACCCCAAACCCCTGATCTGTTTCTCTCCGAGGGCCAGAATAAGGAACGTGTGTCTAAGGGAGGCCCCACCTCCTAATTCCCAGTCTTCAGTCACTGGTACTTTTTGTTTTTAGAGGGTCCACAGACAACAAAGTGTTTTCATTATGGGGCACCTGGGTGGATCAGCGGGTTAAAGCCTCTGCCTTCCGCTCGGGTCATGATCTCAGGGTTCGGGGATCGAGCCCCGCATCGGGCTCTCTGCTCTGCGGGGAGCCTGTTCCCCCCACCTCCCGCGCTCTGCCTGCCTCTTGGACTACTTGTGATCTCTGTCTGTCAAATAAATAAATAATCTTTAAAAAAAATATATATATAAGGGCCTTTACCAATGGGCTCTGCTGAGGTGTTTCACATGAACTTTTGGTCTCTACCCTCCCCCCAGGAGCAGCCTCATGTACTCGTCCATTATTTCTCCACCCGAGAATGAGAAAAACGGGAACTTACACCCCAAATCTATCCTTCATCCTCTTTTCCTCCGCCCCACCCCATTTCAAAATTCAGGGGCAATATTTTGGTTACTGTTGCTAGACCCTGACTGCTAAGCAGACAATCCTATTTAATAACCATCCGGCCAGGTGGGGACCATTCCCACACCCATTTTAGAGATGAGGAGACTGAGGCTTTCAGACACAAAGACATTTTCCCAAGGTCACGCAGCACGTAAACAGTAGAGCAAGAGTCTGACCCCAGGTGTACGTTGGGTTGAGGGCTGCGCCTGAAAACTAGAGGCTCCTTACACGGCTTCCATCATGGAGGAAGTTGGGCCAGGAGAGGTTGACCTATTGTCCAGGGAAGAGGAAGATAAGGAGAAAGTGGCTTCTGTGTGAGGGCCAACTGGGCGTCCTCATACCTAAGCCAGGATTCAGACAGACGCACTCACCCCGCGTCGGATCTTAGAGGAGGGAGAAGGCAGTTCACCCTCAAAAGAGGAGGGAGAGAAGGGAGCGGCTGGGCTGTGCTTACCCGGTTTCTCCTTCTAGACTTACCCATCAGATAAGTCATCCCGTCTCCCTGGGGTCGAGGGACAAAAGTGGGAAAGGCCTAGAGGGTTATACCAACTGATGACCCTTACGGAAGGAAATGTCAAGAACAGGCGCTCCCCATCCAAGCGGATTTCGACACCAAACTGCCATAAAGATCCTCATGACTCCATAGCACAGGGTCTTGTGAACAGAGTTCTAGGGCTTCCCTCCTACCACGATGGTGAACTTAGCATCTTTGGAAGGGACAACGTGAGCCAGGCCAGCATGGTGCGCCATTGGTGTCACCAGAGCCCAGCACCGCCACGAAACCTACCACGAAAAACATGACTCTGTTCTCCGCAAAAGCAAGGGGTGTATCCTCTGTCCATGGGGCCATGGGAAGTGACTTGACCTATACCTTATAGGAAGTCAGCGGCCTTGGCTGTAGTAGCTAACCCAGCAGGTCATCCTCTGTGACAGACCAAAGGCCTCTTGTGTTCCAGGACGGACCCTACATCCATGACAGCCTGAGCTTTTCTTTAAGTTCAAAGTTTCTATATCCCTCTAGAAATGTATTCTGTGTACTCCTGTGGGACATTTTCAACTCTTGTGCCCTGCTCTCTGCCGTGACAGGACACCTGCACAGACGGCACCAGTGGCCTCAACCCATGGGGAGTCCCGGCAAGAGCTCAGAGGGAGGAGGAGAGCAGGGTCAGAGTGGCTCCCTTTCTGGTGCTCACCGCGGGACCACAGACTGTGTCTCTCCGCCAGTCGGGGCTGGAGCCATGCACGGAGCCATCAGATCCCTGTTTGGATGAAGCCCTCCCTGCTGACCTCTTTCTGGTGCCATGTCCTTGTCCCCTGGTGGCTTCCAAAGATGCAGCTGGCACGGAGCTTTCTAAAATCCAGCCTCCCCGCCTGTGCGTCCCGGCGTGCAAGAACCAGGTGACATGTGGGTGTCACCACGCCAGGACCGGTGTGTGAAGTGTGTTCCTATGACAACTGACATTGTTACCTGTGATGGTAGAGGTTGTTCCTGTCAGGTAGAGCAGGAGGCCCAGGCCCCAGCTTCCCATGGGTAAGAGAGGACAGCCTGGCTTCAAGGGACCAGGTTAGGACCCGGCACTCGGAGAACATAAATATGCAAAAGGATATACAGCAGAACACTTCTGCTCCAACCAGGCGCCCGGTGACTGGCCAGAAGATGAATGTTGAAATAATAGCGGAAGACGAGGTATTGCCTTCCAGAGTGTCGAGAACCCCCCCACCCCGCCCATCCTGAGAATAACGCCAGGCCATCCCCTCGGCTTCCGGGTCATGGCGGGTCTCTTTTCCAGAATCCTCCATTCCCATTTGATGGTGGCGCAGCTCTTCCTTTGAGGTCTAGTGTCTCCTTTCCTTCCCAAACCTGACTCCTCCGCTCACCCCTTACAGCTGTGGAAGAGCACAGGGACTTCTCGAGGGTCCCAGAGTCACCAAGTGCCATCGGAAATGTTTTGCGAACTAAGAGTTTGTCCCCAGCCTCCCTCTTCTCTTCTTATTGTTTGTCGTATAATTATCAAGAAACCTAGACGGCAGGCTTCGGATTCACCTACACCCAAGTTTTGAGTGGTGTTTGAAGTCCATGAAGGTTTTATGTCTGCAGGTTTTGTCCGTGGGCGTTCCTCCTTCGTTAAGGACGGTCCACCCGGCCCTTGTGAGCCCCATGTGCCAAGCAGCGGCCCCGGGCACCACAGGTGTGGAGAAAAATAAGACAGAGGCCCTCTTTCACGGAGCTTGCTGCATGAGCCACCATGCCAGGATTTCAGGAAATGAAGTCAGGGTGCTAAGTGTGCCTTTGGAAACCCCAGGTCCGGGCAGTTTCCAGATCGCGCCAGTGTGCCATTTGCTTTCCCCTCACCGGCACGGGCTTTCGGACTTGCTCCTTCCCAGTTGTGGCACCTGAGCAGTGCATCCAGAAAGGCTTGATTGCCTATTTGGAGCCTTTTCGTCCCCTGCCCCCCTCCCCCCACCACACAAAGCCATGGCTCTGCCTTCCTATCAGCGAGAAAACCCAGTGCTCGCCCAGAGTGCCCACATCTGCCTGGGCGCCCAGGGATGTGCTTACAGAGCTAGGACTTTGGACTCTGCCGCTCTACAGAGGGACCGCGGAGATAATTAGCAGAAGTGTCAGCCTGCTTTGCCGATTCTGTTTCAGTCTCAGAGCATGATCTTGGGTCCCTGCTCATTTGATCAAAGCACAGAAAACATCTTTCCTTCAATTGCCACGAGGGGGATAGGATAACCTGTTATTTTCATAAATAATTCCCAGGGACCTGTCTTTTCTGCCTAAATGTGCTGAGTGTCTGGTTAACAACCGTGTAAGGTGGGCATTGGAGGGTTTTCCACCGTTTCAGTGCAGAGCCACATAAAGGTCTCTTGAAAGATCCTCAAGGAGTTGAGGACGCTTCTGCGTGGAAGGGGGTCCAGAGCTCTGCTCACGCATGGGCACGTGGGTGGCTCCGGCCCCAGATCCGTGATGGGCACCGTCCGATCCACAGTGGCCAGGCTCACGTCGAGCTTTCCTTTCTGTGCCTAAGGAGAATTCACTTGGTGGTGGCCAATACAGTCATTCCGAGAAGGATTTTTTTTTTTTTTCTGTCTTGCAGTGTTGTCTGTCTTAGACTATCGCTTGGTTTGTTGCTCTGTTTGTTTAAGTCATTTTGTTTGCCCTCACCGGGTCCTGGAGTTTAGAGATAATGTTGAGCTTGGAGATAAACCAGCCCATGAGGGTCTCCGTTGCCAGGACTGTGTTTAATTTTTTCTGTATCTGGAGCCTCTGGCTTGGCTCATAGGAGGCACGTAGAACCTGTTGGTGATGGTGGGGATGATCATCGATACAGATGATGAGGACTGACACCTTTTTTTTTTTTTTTTTTGTGGAGTGCTTAGTAGGTGACAGGCACTCTGGCAGGGGACACACATCCTCCTTCTCATCATAGCCTCCCAAGCCCCCAAGGAGGCGAGGCGCCATCACTCTCTTGATTTTGCATAGATGAGGAAGCAGGTGCACAGTGGCCACGTGACCTTCCTGGGGGGCCACACGCCCATGAATGGGGAGCTGCAACTCACATCTACACGGGTCCCCCTCCAAATGCTTGTCTTAAATTCTGGAACAAAAGACCATATTCAGAAAGTGCAAGATGTGTGTCTTTCCAGTTCTGCTCCTTCCATGTCTGAGGCATCAGGGAGGGAGGGTCGAAGCGGGAGAATGCAGGGGGGCAGACAGAGGAAGGAGGGCAGAAGGAAGCCTTCACGAACTCTCGAGTCAGGAACAATGACAAACCCAGACTGAAGAGTCCAGTGGAACAGCCCTGGCAGCCCTTCTAGAAACCTGCCAGGGTCTAGAAGCACCCCCTGGGATGCGGTGGGGGGCCCAAATATCTCCCAAGAAGGGCCCAGTGCTCTTGAGGAAGCCACAGCTGCCCCAAAGGGTCCACCACGGAAAGCCACTCAGTTGGCTCCACAGAGAGAGGACTTGAGAACGGGTCTTTCCCACAAGAAGGGGATTATCTCCCACCAGCCGCTATCTGGGAGGCCACTGCTTCTAGAACACAAGTACAAAGAGGGGGCAGGGTTGAGGTAGAAACCCATGCTGTTCTGGTCCTTCCCTTCTGAGAGCGGGGAGGCAGATGAGGCAGAAGAGGAGCAGAGAGATGAGCTCCTGTGTGTCAGGGTCTGCCAAGGGCTAGTTACTGTCACACGCCATCGCTTACTAACCTTTCTGAGCGAGCCAGGTCTTCTGCTCTGCCATGTACAGATGAGGAAGACAGGGCTCAGAGAGGTTTAGACACTCACCCAGGGAAGAACAGACAGAGCAGGAAGAAGGATTCGATCCAAGGGAAGCTTCCAGACTTCGCCCCACTCCCCGTGCCGCCTCTGCCGCCCACACAGAGCTGTTGTGTCAGAGATCACGGGTCGTACGCGGTAATCTAATTCCCGCCATCAATTCTTACTACGTCTCGGGCTCTCAAGACAGAGTGCGTGCCCGACGCAGCCTCTACCCTTGCAGAATTCATACTCCAGAGAGAAACAGATGATAAACAATGACCTGTCACACCGTTAGCTGCGCATTTACAACGGCCATAAGTACCTCTCAAGGGAAGGGCGTGTTTGAGAGTGTGTTCCCAGCGTACCCACTACTCCCCACCTCCACGGCTGCCACGCTGGGCCCAGCCACCATTGTCTCTAATCCGGTCTCCCAGCTCCTGCTCCAGGCAGCCAGAGGGATCTTGGAAGCTACAAATTAGATCGTGTTACTGCTGTGCTCACAGTGCCCAGAAGCCCCGCTGAGCTCAGGAAAGAGGTTCGATTCCGACCATGCATAGCCCATCTCACCTCCTCCTTCTCTTCCTCCCTCTCAACCCCTGTGCTAGAGCTTAACCGTACTACCTCCTCTTGGCTACTTCCTGCATACCCCAGGTTGCTTCCACCTCAGGGCCTTTGCACTGGCTGTTCTACCAGAAACACCCTTCCCTGGTATTGTCATGAACTGATCCTCATTTTCCTTAGGGCCCTGCAGAGGAGGGTCCTGTTGTAGCTGCCCAGCCCTCCCTGTCGCCCTTTCCTCGCTTTGTTTTTCCTTCCGAAGTTATCCACGTGCGGCATTCTTTATGTTTATTTGTCCATTGTCTGTTGTCCCCAAGTGGGATGAAAGTCCCGTGAGGCCAGAGCCTTAGTCTGCTGTGTGTTCTTCTGGGTGCCCAGGGCTGAGAACAGTGTCAAGCCTGTGGTAGACCTTGGATAAATAATTATCAAGGGGATAAAGACATAACTGGGAGCCCCGTCTGGGTTTGGGCGTCAGGGTTGATTTCTTCTGGAAGAAGGGAGGTATTGCAGGCAGCTTCTAAAATGGATTCCCATCAACCTTGTGCCCTGGTGTTCCTGCCCTTGGGCAGAAGGAACTGCCACTTGCTTCTAACCCATAGAACATGGCGAAGGTAATGGGATGTCCCTTCCAGGATGAGGTTACACATGACTGCCCCTGCCAACCTGCTGGCACTCTCCCGTCTCACTTTGAGGAAACAACCGACCAGGTTGTAAGCAATGGAGAAGTCCACATGGCAAGGAACTGGGGGCATCCCGGATTAACAGCCAGGCTGAAACCGGGAGCCCCAGCCCACCAGTTCACAGGGAACTAAATGCTGCCAGCAACCAGAGCAGCCACAGGGGTGAGCTGGGAAGCAGGTCCTTCCTGCCTTGAGCCTGGAGGTGCCTGCAGCAGCCACAGCTGAGACCTTGTAATGTGCAGAAAATCCCGAGATGGAAGCTCGCAGGACCCAGGAATCCTGACACCTGGAAACCGAGACGGTCAATGTTGCTTTGAGTCTGTAGTCTTGAAACCATTTGTTACGCAGCAGTTGCTAGCTGATACAGGAGCGTGTGTGACTTAGACGTATGATACCTCTGTGAAGGCACAGGGCACTCGAGCAGCATTCCGGGTCTCGAAGGAGCAGGATGTAGGAAGTTTATGGTCAAAAGAAGCCAGGGTGCTAGAGCTCTGTGAGCAAAGGGAAGGAGAATACGGGGTGAGGTGAGAAAGGGCATAAAGCCAGACTCTGGGTTTGAGTTTAAACCCAAAAGTTAATATAAGCCGTGGAAGGATTGGAGGCTGGGAACGGAGTTATCCAATTGTCCTTTAAAAGATGACCTCGGCTGAAGTATAGAGAAGAGACCGGAGGGGAAGGAGTAGGCATGGGGACACATGTTGGGGGACCTTGAGTCATCTTTGTGCCAAGTGTTGATAGCTTGGCCCTGGGTGCTGGCAGTGCCATGGAGAGAGTAGGTTCTAATGTCATTTTAGAGAAGATCCCACAGGACTTGTTGATTCATTGGCTGTACCCAGGGGAGTGATCAGAAAAGGAACTGTCCCAAGGCTGATCTATAGGTTTCAACAGTTCTTGCCTCCATTTTTGGTCTACACCGCAGGTCTCTGAGATGCTGTGTTGGTTCAGGTGGTGCCAGCCATGCTGAGCCCACACTATCCTCATCAGAGATGTTTTGGATGCCTTCTGAAAAGCCCTGTCCCATGGGAGGGAAAACCGGACTCTGGGAAGTAGCACATTCTGCCATCATTCCGGTTCTGAGGGACCCCGGGACCTGCCTGAGAGCCGTGCCCTGGAAGCTGCACTTTTTTGCATGACTGGGCACTCCAGGTTCTCACTGACCACAGTACCGTTGCTCAGGCATCTGTTCTTACCCCAAGAACCAAGGTCGGGGCTCAGTGAGGAAAGGAAAGATGAAAGTCAGAAGGTGAGGGCAGAAACAGCCCAGACATCAACAGGCTGGAACATTCCCCTAGTGCAGTCCATAGCTAAGAGTTAGCCTGGAGCCGCTCCAGGACGAATGCATCCTCCCCACCCTCCCCTTCTCCCCGTGCTCCCTCCTACAGCACAGTGGAAAGCAAAACGGGTGCTCCCAACCCTGCTGATGCCAGGACTCTCAGCTTGTCTGCGTGTGAGACAAGATGATGCCCTCCGCCACACACGCTCCTGTACCTGTTCGTTTTTGATACGCTGCGAGTGCTGTGTAACACGGGCATAAAACATAAATAATTACAAGTGCATTTTGCTCACATGTCTTGGCCGGCCAGCTAGACGGCTCTGATGTTCACTGAGCATGCTCCAGGCTGGCGGGTCATCTGACTCTCTGCGGGGGGGGGGGGTGTGACAGGGCCCCTGGTCCCTGGTCCCTGCTCCATGTGTCCCCTCTTTCAATGGGCGGCCTCGGGCTGATTCTCATGCAGTAGCGGAGAGGACAGAGGGGACAAGTGCTTTTTAAGCATCTGCCTGTTCTGTGTTTGTTAGCATCCCATTGGCCAAAGCAAGTCACATGGCCAAGCCTGGGGCGAAGAACTGGGGGCATTTTGCCATCTCCCAGAACAGACCTTGCCCCTAATGATCTCACGTTTTTTAAAAGCACCTGCTCATCACTGTCATCTATGGAGCTGGCCCTGTGCTTCCTGCTAACTCAGGAGCTCTCTGCTAGGGCTGATTTTGTCCCCCAGGGACATCTGGCAGTGTCCGGAGACACTTTTGGTCATCAGAAAGGAAGGGGAGGCTGCTACAAGCATCTAGGGGCCAGAGTCCAGGGACACTGCAAAACCATCCAAAGGGGGGCACAGGACAGCCCCGCAACAAAGGATTGTCTGGTCCCAAATACTGATGGTGCCAAGGTTGGGAACAATGCTCATTTGCGGACAGTCCTATGGGGTAAGTTCTGTTGGATCTGTCGGGCTTTCTTCCTTTCCTACTCATGTAACTTAGTCCTATCCCATGGGACTGACTGGTGGAGGCTGCGTGGGGCTTGGGGTGCGGCTCTGTGCAGTCCGGTCCCCCTCACACCAGTTACATTTAGTTCCCACCCCGCAGTCCAGCTTCCAAGCCTGTGTCGCCGCTGCCCTTGCTTGGACGCTCCCCGGACAGATGCCTTCTCAAGAGGCCTCCGACGGCGCCTTTTCAGAACAGGTGAAGAGTGTTAAAGGACCCTTGTTCTGCGCTAGCAGGGTAATTGGCTCTGTGTGGAACTCCTCGCTGGCAGTGTTGGAGAGGCAGCTTTAAAAGAATTCAAAAGAAGGAAAACATTTCTGAGGCAGCCGGCCTGGGAGCACGGCCACCTGGTCTGCCCTCCGGAAACCTCTCGTTGTGTGTGCAGCATAATGAAGGCACACAGCCCAGTGAGGCGCCTTTGTGGGGACCACGGACACCTCTGCGCTCTGCCACCGCGCGCTCTTTCCTCTCACTTCTGATAATTTCTCTCCTCTCCTGAGCCACTCACGCAGGTCTTAAAGGTCCTTGAGGAAAGCGCTGTGTAGGAGAACAGCTGCTGAGGAAGAGAGAGGTGAGCACAGGTCGTGCTTCTCGCACTCTTGGGAAGAAAGACAGGGTTGAAGCCATGCACGGGGCCACTCAATGGACACAGAAGAGAGTTTGCTCCTCCTGTGCGAGTTGGTTCCACCCTGAGGGAGAATGCTGTGCCCTGCCCCCAAGAGGCTCCTTGAGGAATAGCAGTAAGAGCCGCGAGCATCTGGGTCCTTCCGGCTCTGTGTTAACCCTGGGCACGCAGCTCATCATTTATTCCTGACAAATCTTCCGGCATGGGTTCCTTGATGATCCCATATCACAGATGCAGAAACTGAGGCATGGGAAGCGGCCATGGAAGGTTGCACAGCTCGGGTTGCTGGAGTTTGAGCCGTGCAATCTGGCTCCAAAGCTTAATTCTCCACCGGAACACCGGTGGCTGATGAGTCTTGTCCTGAGCCGCCCTGGCCCCCAAGTGTTTGGTAGGGAGCCATTGCTTAGAGAATGTTTACTGGATGAAGGGAGGTCTTGGTCCCTCTGAAACAGTGTGGGGAACGGATGAGCAGCTGAGAACCTGCTGTGGCCCAGGATCTCTCCTGGCTGCTTCTCCATCATCCCGTTAGTGTGGAACACGATGGGTAGAGCAGCTATTAGGTGGTATGTAGGACAGTGGGTAACAGTCCCGAGACTTCTCTGGCCCTCATTTTCCTCACCTGGAAGAACAGTTGGGGGGAGGGGATTCTCACTGTCTCTTCTAGATTTAGTCTTCGATGGTGCTTTGATTTGAGGACAGGTTCGAATGAGGAAACATGCATTTCCTCTTGTGCTTTTTCCTCCTCACAATAAGCAAGTGCAAGACATCCAGACTAAGACGCACCTGCTTCTCCAACTGCGATTGTGAGTCTAAAGGAAGTTTCGAGGAAAACGGGGTTCGGCGACCCGGACTTTACGAATGGCCTGGCCCCTTCAGCTGGAAATTTGTCTTTCCTGGTCCTTTTCCACGTTTTAATTCTTAAAACACCCACTGAATGCACATGATATAGGCGTCCCTGTGTGGCTTAACCAGGTAAGCACTGGACTCTTGATTTCTGCTCCAGTCACAATCTCAAGGTCATGCGTCCGAGTCCCAAGTCAGGCTCTGCACTCACTCAGGATGTCTGTATGGGATTCCCTCTCTCCCTCGGTCCCTCCGCCTCCCTGCTCGAACTCTCTCTCTCCAAAATAAGTCAATAAATCTTAAATAAAACCACAACAGCAACAAATGTGCACGATACGCCAAGGACTGTCCTCACCTTAAGTCCTTCCCGTTTTAGAGCAAACTCGACACACTTTCTAGCCGGTTGACTTATATCCATAGTCCCCAAGCTTCCTCTTGCAAGCTCATGTGGTTGCTGGAAGAATTCACCTCCTGCGGTTAGAGGACCAAGGCTTGAGCTCCTAGAGGTCACTTGTCATTTGCTGACATGTAGCCCTCTGTAGCATGGCACTGTGCCGCTTTAAGGCCAACAGGAGGCCCATACCACTGTTTCTTGTCTCTGGCATCCACAAGCCAGTGTAAAGAGCTCTCCTGATTAGGCCAGGCCCATCCATGATGTTCTTTCTCTTGATGGATTCAGAGTTAATGAACAGAGACCTTAATCACAGCTGCAAATTCCCTTCATCTAATGTAATCCAGTCCCAGGAGTGAAATGCCTTTCCTAAGTTCCACTTACACTCCTGAGCTGCGAGTGCTCCACTGTATACACTAGAAGTGTGGGGGCGGATCCTGCTGGCCCTTCTAGAACGCTGCCTGCCACAGACGTAGGGGCATGTGAGAGCAGGGTGTAAGAGGAGCAGAGTGGTGACCCCACCCAGCTTGAGGGTGCTAGAGAAGGCTTCCCAGAGGAAGTGAAGTGGAAGTCGCCAGAAGAGGTGGGAGGAGCACTGCGCTAAGACTGGAACATGGGATACTGCTGAGGTCTGAAATGCCTCTGGACGTTGCAGCTGCAGTGATGTGCGGGGTGGGAGCACAGGAAGTTGCGGGACTCGAGCTGGAGCCGGGTCCTTGTCAGATGTTGGAAACTGAGGCTCGGAGAGTTCAAGTGAGTGCCCACGGTCATGCAGCTTGTGAGAGCCGGAACCGGAACTCGAGTGAATCAAGAGACTCCCGCGACACCATGCAGATCTCCACATGTTGCCCCCCTCACCCTGAACTAAACACAGAAGTGGGGGCCGTGGGCCTTGTTTTTGCGCGTGGCCGGCCTGCTTATGCACAGAGCGCGCGGTCACGCCTGCACGTCAGTGCATGTGACACTACGACACCTGTTGAAGAAACGACTGTTCCTTCTTTAGTGGGTTGGGAACAGAAACAGGGCCCATTTGTAATGTTGCACCATAAAACAATAGGGTTTGGGTCACATTTATCAAACTATTGCTTTGCGTGCTTTCCAGAAACCAAGGGTGTGTGCTTCCGCCATAAAAACATGGGTGCAAACGTCGGACCCACGGGTGGCTGGCGGGAAACGTGCTGCCGGGGCAGAGGCGGTGAGAAAGGAGAAGTGGTTCGGGAAGCGAAGTGGGAAACCACTCCCCAGCCTTCGAGCCGTTTCTTCCTTTACAAATGTGTTGGTCAAGTCCATCCGCTCACCTTTTCTTCGGGCTGTGCCTCTTGAACCCCTCTCGAGAACTGGTGACAGCCCATGACTGGAGATCCGGGGATGAGTAAAACATGGACAGCCTCGAGAATGATCACCGAGTCCCAAAGTGCCCCTCCCGCGCTGAGCTCCGTGGCAGGTCCATACAGCCCACCATCTCAGCGGCTCCTCTGTTTCCCTCTGAGGAATGGCAGCCCCGAGGTGAATGGCACAGCCGAAAGTTCCCCACCGTGGGGGCAGCTCATCTAGCAGCATTTGTGCAGAGAGCTCCGGCCTCGGACAGCACGGGCTCCCTGCCGCTCGGTCCCTGGAGGGCCTTGGCCTTCTTGCCTTGCAGGGGGACATGCTGCACCCCGGGCGATTCTGGCTTTGCCAGGAGCTAGCCGGCAGCACCAGAATGGTAGCTGGACAAGTTCACAGACCTAGGGGGTCCGGCTGTCAGTCTCCACCAGCCCGCCCTGTGTCACGGGGAACCCTGTCCCAGCCTCTGAGAGCTCCCAGTATGATGGGAGGGACATGGCCGCTCACGCTTTACCTTCTGAGGGGGATGGCCAAGTTTATAAGATGAGGCGACACTTGGCATCCAAGGAGGACCCTGTCTGAGAATGAAGCCGATCTTGCATCCGGGGTGGAGCTGTCGGAAGCGAGCTGCCCCTGCAGGGTCCCCGGAAGGGGCCTCGTCTGAGCCGGGGCTCTCGCAGGACCTGGGGTGCATGTGCAGCTCGGTGAGTGGGGCTTGGCAGGTGATTCCGTAATGGACATTTCCCACCTTGAGAGCACGTTTTCCTCCCGGGACCTGTCCCCCGGCAGGGCCCACTGCAGGTTGATGGTTGTCCTTTCCTCTGAAAGGCTCTGCAGCTTCATTGTCTTTTGTCTTTTGAGTCAGTTAAAAGGCCTTTCTGAAGAATGAAGTTTTAGCTCATTTTAAACTCGCCAATTCTGGGGCACTTGGGTGGCTCCGTCGGTTAAGCATCTGCCTTCGGCTCAAAGCGTGATCCCGGAGTGCTGGGATGGAGCCCTGCATGGAGCTCCCTGCTCATCAGGGAGCCTGCTTTCCCCTCCCACAGCTCCCCCTGCTTGTGCTCTCTCTGTCAAATAAATAAATAAAATCTCCAGTTCTTCATGACAGAGACCAAGGCCACGGTGCCTGAGAAGGTCCCGGCTTCTCCTTTTCTCGTTCTTGAACCCGTAAGCACACCCCTCCCTCTCGCCAGAGGCTGGAGTGTGCTCTAAGTTCTGGAAGGAGAGGCTCACTGGAAGGTCTTTAATCAAGCTGTGGTTAGCAAATAAAAGGAAGTGGCATTTCCTTTGAGTCACTGAAAGTCTGGGATTTCTCCATCATGAATGTTTTAAGAGCAGAGCCCTGGGTTCACTGAAGTAGGACACTAGCTTCTATATGCCGACAGTCACTAGCTTTCTTTGAGCCCAGGGAAAATGTGTGCGTGTGTTTATGCACACGTGTGTGCGTGTGTGTGTGGACAGGGAGGGGCTCCTTAACTCCCCACCCAGTATTCTCTGTTCCCAAAGCAAGTGTGGAGCTCGTGGTCAAGACACGTTCAAATGAACGGAGCGGATTTCTCTAGACGGATCTCGGTCAGGCGGCGCCGCGTTCCCCTCCCTCGCCGGAGGACATGCCGTCACTGAAGCATATTCTTTTTCTCTTTCCGATCTTTTTTCACATCTCTCTGTTCTTTTCCGTTCCCGCTCCGCCCAGCAGTCAGGCCCTGGTCATCCTTCCCTTGGACCCCGGCCGTAAGAACCTCCCCGTCTGTAGCCGCCGCCGCCTCCATCCGTCCCGGGTTCTGCTGCCGGAGGAGCTCTCCGCGAGCGCGCCTCTGAGCCATCAAAGCGGGCTGCTCGTGTTTGCCATCAGAGCGGGCTGCTCCGGGCCTCTGTCAGCCCTTCCTGGAGGCTGGCATTTGGGGGCTGGGCCTGCAGCCTCCTGCCCAGACTTCTGTGCCACCCAGGGCTAAGGCAGGTCCTGCCCTGCGGCGCTGGTCTGCACGAGGCTTCCGGCTTCCAGGGACGGGACTGAAGGCAACCCCTGCACCCCTGCCCCAGCCCCACGCATGGCTCTGTCCGGTTCTGTCAAGCTTCTGTCTTGTTTGGTTTATTAAATCCATGGCACCTGGGGACACTTCGTGCCTGCTTTCCGGAAGAAGAGATTCTGCCACTGGGGGGGACGTGTGCTCACCGCAGCTCCTTACAGGTCTTAGGCTTTCTGTCCTCGTGCTGTGCCCTGCCGTCCCTGGAGCCACTCTCTCTCTCTGGAATGCTTTCCCCGCCGGCCCCACCCTCGGAGACCCGGTGCGAAGGCCTGGGCTCCAGGAGGGAGAACACTTTTCTTGATGGCGGGGAGCCCTCTCTCCCGCAGGTGCGGGGTGCGTCTCTATCATGGGGGCGACACCTGGCGCCACACGGCGTCATCGGCCGGTAGCCACCGCACCCCCTCAGCTCACTGGAGATGGACTCTGAGCGCAAGATGCTCTTGTCCATCCCTTTATGCATTCATTCATTCATTCATTCATTCAACAAAAAACTTTCCCGACCAAGGTGCAGGGGCTGTGGCATTAAATAAAAAAGGCACCTCTCTGTCTTCAGGGACTGTACATCTTAGCCAGAGAGAGTTTGAGAACACGTACAGAGATGACAGCTCTGAGAGAAGTGGCCGAAAGGCAATGAAGGAGAATCCGCCGTGCATGGTGGACGGTACTGGTCGGGGCTGGGGACCTCCTCGGAGGGAGTATCATTGCAGTGGGGACAGAGAAGACGGGTGGGAGCAAGATGGGCGCGGGCCTGGCTCCAGGGGGCAGGAGGGGCCCGTGTGGCCTGCTGGGTCGGCGCGCAGCAGACCGTGAAGGGGGACCCGGAGGTGGACGTGGAACGTGGCCGGCCCTGGGCGTGGGGAGGGGAGGGCGAGGCACGAGGGCAGGCAGCGCTGCGTGAGATCCCAGGTGGTTTTGAAGCGGCTGTATTTCATTTCCTAGGGCTGCTGGGACAAATTGCCACCAACTGGGTGGTCCACAGCCGCAGACATTTATTCTCTCCTGGTTTGGAAGCCAGAAATCTGAAATCAAGGTGTCGGCACGGCCGGGCTCCCTCCACAGGCTCCAGGGTGGGTCCTTCCTGGCTGCCTCCGCCTTCTGTGACTCCCGGTGCCCCTTGGCCTCAGCCGTGTCACTGTTGTCTCACAGGGCCCTCCTCCTGTGTCTCTGGGTCTCTTTTCCTGTCTCTTATAAGGACACTGTCTTGGACTGGGGGCCCACCCTAGTCCAGCATGATCTCATCTCTATCTTGACCGTGACTTTGTTTACCGTCATTTTGCTAAGATTCTTATTTTAAGCGGTGTTCTGTGGTTCTGGTTGGACATGAATTTGGGTGGGGTGGGGGTACAAAGCAGCCCACTCTGCTGGCCCTCACAGCCCCCCTGCAGGGTTAACATGGAGGCGGAAACTGAGGCCCAGAGTGGGAGTTTGTTCTGGACCAGACAGCTGAACTTGGCCCAACAAGGGGCCAGCCAAGCCTCTTGAATCCAAAGGGGATGCCTGTGCTCTGTGCACACCCGTCCCTCCCCCAGAAGGCATGCCGTGTGCTGTGGCTCTGCTTACTGTTCTCAGCCCGTGCCTCGGTTCTGATTATGAGAACAAACTGGGCCTCTTCGTCCATCGGGTCAGAGGCTGGGGTTGCAGCCATTGAGATGGGGACAGGGGGTCCCTCCACTGAGCCTGGCCCCACCACCAGTAGGGACTCAGGGAACAGCGCCAAGACCAGTGGCCTCAGCGGCTGGTCACCACCCTCGAGCTGAGCACAAAGACGCAAATACGCCAGGAAGTCAGCTTCGTGTCCATTGCATTTTTGTTGTGTTTTATGCTCTTTGTTCCCAGCGGCTCACATCACCACTCCTAATGGTTGATTCTGTTTCTCCGTAAGGATAATGTCGGTCATTTCCCTTAAGTGCCCACTGGTGGATGCTGTCCCCCTTTGCAGAGCGTTTAAACAGGGCGAGGCGGCGTGCCCTCCGGTCACTCAGCATTCTGCACAGCCCTGGGATCATCTGTTTTTCAAATAGTACACACCTAATATTTCCCCCAACCCAGCACGCTGGTATCTTTGCAGGGACTTTTCTTTCCTGGACGGTTTCGGTATTTCACAATATCTTTTTTTTTTTTTTGTAATAAAAAGAGGAGAATTGCTGCCAATTTCCACAAATTTGGGCTCTTGCAAGAATAATTTTCTCTGAATTATATGTGATTCTCCCTTTTCATCTATCCTTTACACTGCGTGTGCTTGTGGTGCTGTCTCTAAGCCGACTGTTAAATATTTGGGATCTCCTGTCACTTGGTTTTCAAGCCGTGGGAGTTTAGCACAAGATGCAGATATGGGAAGACCTGACACGGTGAGGTCCTTGGCCTTCCGGATGACTGCACTCCAGGAGCCATGGAGGAGGCAACCGACCCCTGAGTCTCTGAGCCTCCACCGTTCCTCTCTTCCTTTATCGGATGACCAAGAGGAGCCCTGGGTCCTTGGGGGTTGTGACGGAGGCAAGAGGATGCGCCACGTGCCCTTGCTAGGAGGGCGTGGTCCACAGAGCACGGAAAGAGAAGACAGCAAGTTTGAGGCCAGCATTTTTCAACTTCACGGACTGCTTTGTGTTTAGACCTAGGATCCTCTGCATCTTCAGGAGTGTGGCCTCGGCTTCCAAGAACCTGGGACGGTCCCCGACTAATCCACTCTCAACTTGGCACACATGCCCTGACACGTCTGTCTGCTCGCTGGTCTCGGGGATTGGGTCTCGCAGACAATAGAATAGGTGATGGGTACATTTTGGTTGAATTAATGAAATAGATTCCGACGATGATGATGGTAAAGATGATGAATTTATGGAGCCATTCGTTACCTTAGTCAGTAAGTACACGTCACGGGCACACAGGTGCCAGGCAACCTGTGCATGATGTTGATGATACGGCAGGGAAGGAATAAAGCAGGTGTACACCCTGTGCCCTTGGGGACTTAGATTCCGGGGGGAGAACTCAGGCAATAAAACAAGTAGATTAACTTCCGTGGTCTGTTAGAAGGTGATAAGCACTGTGGAGAAAAAGCACGGAAGGAGATGGAAGGTACAATTTTAAGGACAGTGAGTGGTCAGAGTGGGCCTCTTTGAGAAGGTGACATGAACAAAGATGAGAGAGGGAAGAGAGCGTGCAGGTGCTGCAACGGGCATTCCAGGCAGAGAGAATGGCCAGTGCAAAGGCCCTGAGGCATGTTTGAGAAGCAACAGGGAAATCAGAGGGACTGGAGTGGAGTGAGTGAGAGCAGGAGTTAAGAGGCTGCCTCCCCCACCGTGGGTCATTGAGGCAGCCAAAGCTTGGGGAACTTAAGGGGCATGTCTCAAGCCCCCCAGCCAGTGAGTGGTACAGTAGAACCCAGCGTCTGTATTCCGGTTCTTCTGGAACCGGGTCCACTGGAAAATGGCACCTTTTGTGACATGGCCTCCTTAGCCCCTACCTACTGCAGCTGTAACTTGTCGAGAAGAAAGGGCTGCCTTTCCCTTTCTTTGCTCCTGAAACCTCTGTGGTCAATGGTGCAAGAATCAGCAGCCCCGTTATTTCGGTCTGAGCCGTCCTCAGAACTCCCAGCTGGACGCCGAATGCCTCCAAAGGCCTCATTGTATCTGCCTTCGTTGTCCGATGCCACGGTGACTCTGATTCCTTTCCATGTTTCTCTTTCTTGCCCCCAAAGTTTCTTGTCTCCTTCTGGAACCAGCCAGGAATACATCTAATTCAGGGCATCTACCTGCCCACACAGTAAATTACTTTTGCTCCCTCGCCCTGACAAGATCATCTCCCTTTGCTGACCTTTCCTGCCTCGCGTTCTTGGCCACATTTCCCGTGGCCTAACTTTCCGTGCAATCTTCTTTTCCATTTCTCATCTTTGCTTTTCTTATCATTTTTACACCCTGCCTGTATCAGGAGGCTGCCTGCTTTCTCTTGCTGCCTCATCGTCCCTTTCGAAGGAATTTCTCCACTGCCTCTGGGGTCAATAACTTTGGGGGACCCTCGGACGCATTTCCCTGTGACCTTCACCATCCTGGTTGGCCCCGTCCTTTATTTGAGCTGCTTGCACAGAGCGCTGTTCAGTTTTCCTGGGAAACGGGGACCGGCCAGTGATTTTGATCGCCCCGCTAATGGGGAATTGCAAAGCCCTACAGAGGTGTGACTGGGCCAGACAGGAACAAGCCTTGTCTATCACGGAGATCCAGGTGTATTTGGGTATTTGCCTCCAAGTTAACATTGCTATTCTGACAGCAGGAGTGACAATCAGCACAGTCTTTTCAAAAGGCACTTTGGTGATGTCTGCTCAGATTTTCAACACATTTCCGAGGTTTCAGAAATACTAGGCAGGTTTTGCAGAGATCCATAGACAAGACCGCCCACTGCTGCAGTGTTTATTGTAAGAGTAAATTGAAATCCTAATTGTCTATCAAATCATCAGTGGGTCGCACTGGGTAAATAAACAGTAGTCTCTACCCATACTGAGGAGTATGTGGGGTTGTTAGAGATGGTGAAGACTGAGCCACGTGGACATAGAGAGATGACCGGGAAACAGTTTTTTGACGGCTTTTGTTGCTTTTTTTTTTTTTTTTAATAAACAAATTGCCATGCCTTTGTGTCCGGGATGATCCATTTATGTAAAATTAAATTATATACCCACTATAGAGTAGGCATGATCTTGTTATTGAAAGAAATAAGGTGCTTCGCAAATCTTCAACATTGTAGCATTCTCGGGTCATGAAGTGGTTATAATAGTCTCTCTAATTAACATAAAAGCTACAGTTTAAAACCAGGAAGAAGAACATTATTCACAGTCCCATTTGTTTGATCAGAGGAGAAGAAATGTTCATTCATTGTAACCTTGTTTTGTTTTGCTTTTAATACCCAGAGAAACGTGTTAACTTTTTACATCCTGAGAGATATTTGTACTTTACAGAAAAACAATTAGAAGGATGTGTCCCGGAGGCCTCTAGGGAATGGGGAGAAGTGTGTGTGTGTGTATGTGCACACGTGCATGCGCGCAAGCTCTCAGGGGAAGCGGTAACGGATACTTTTTACAACCTGTACTCCTGGATTGCTGAAATGCTCTTCCCCATGAGCATGTCCTTTATTATATAATAAAAAAGAAAAACGTGTAGTGACAGTTACTTTGCTTTTTTTTTTTTTTGACATTGTGTCTCTCTGTCTATCTTCTGACCAAGGGGGATTTTCGACACGCAGAGCGATGGGACACCAAAGTACAATGCTTACATACCCATAGTCCTTCCGCATCCAAACCAGGATCCATCCCCTTCCCTGGCCGCTAGTCCCATGTGAGGTTGAAGCAAATCCCAGGCATCATTTTCACATCTGCTTTCCTCCTCCGGACTCTACTGCCCTGTGGCTGCCAAGGGCTGGGTCCTCTGACGTTGAGTTATTGCAGCGAGATCCTAGTCCTGACTTGCAGGACTCCTACCCACTCTTTGTCCCGCACCCTCCCCAGAGCGACCTTTTGCACCCTCATCTAAGCCCTGTCTCAGACGCATCCATCCGAGCGTCCCAGCCACGACAGAGGGCCATAGAGGGGTTGCACGTGCGCCATGATATCCATGTCCTCACGGGCAGCAGTGGCCAGCGCCTGCTGACTGTCGTGGCCTCAAGGAGCCTCATCAGTTTGACGCCAGTGAGCTGTACAAATAATAGTCTGTGTCCATATGCCATGTCAGGGAAAGGACCGGGAGCACTGGGACATTCAGACTACTGCCTGGTGCAGAGGGCAGGTCACAAGTTGTCCGTCTGTCACCCTCAGCTTTCTCTCTCTCCCTCCTCCATGCCTGTCTCTACTTTTCCGCCTGGGACCAGATTGCCCCCAAGGGTGAGCATTGGGGGGGCGGGTATAGATGGAGGGGAAGTGATGCGTCAAACCAACTGCCGAATGTGGCCCACGACCCTATCACGTTGCTATGACTGATCCAGACCGTCTGTCATTCAGCCCATCTTTCAACAGATATTGTACTGGGCACCTCCAATTTGCCAACACTGTCCGAGTCCCTGGGAATCCAGAGGGGACAGAAACAGACAAATCCCCCGCCCTCATGAGGTTTCTACACACAGAGGAACATGGAGAGTTCTTTGCAATGACATCTACCAAACATGCGCAAATTGGGGATAATCTTCTCTGTTTTTGTCTTGGCCGTGTTCTGCATTCGTTGATTTCTTTCAAAGGAATATGTTTCGTCATTACAAAAAAAGGTGTGATTTTTCTTAAAATGAAAACCATGAACAAAGAAAGTACACAGGGCAAGAAGACAACAGCGGGTAATTCTGGGCGGTGAGAAGAGGCTCTCTTATTTTGTTTGTTCTTTGATGTACTTTTTACATCCTCCAACCAATTTTTGAATTAAAATAAAAATGGGGAGAAAAGTGAATTCTTTGGAATTGGCAGTGAATCAGCCACAAAGCAAGGGATGAAAGGAAGGTTTTGTGGGTTTTTTCCTTCTTGTACTCCACATGGAAACCCTAGTATCCCAGCCTGACTCCAGATGTGCTGTGGGAAAGGCAGGATTATGGTCCCCCAGCTCAGTGAGGCTTTCTCTAAACCACCTTTTTGTGGCCTTAATTCCGTAAAGGCAAACAATAATTACCAACCTAAGGAGATTACTCAGTATAGCTTAGATGCCTCCGGGTCCCCGAATGAGTCACATTGTAGACTCCTCACAATTCATCTAAAAAAATTAAACCAATTGCCTTTCTGGTTCCTTCTTCCCCGTTTTGTGCCTGTATGACACTTCCACAAATTTAGTGCCTGAGCTGCTTTTCTGCGTGGTGTTCCCATTTTTCTCCAGAACTGAAATGTTCCGTTAAAACTGATTTGCTTCCGATGCATGTCTTTTAGATTTCCCTGTCATCCTTCCTGGGTGCCATCCCTTTCGCTTGGCTGGGCTGTAGCAGAATGAGGCTTTCTGCTTCTAATTCTTCCCTGGTCTGTCTAGTTTTTCAGTTACTACTTCACAAACTCCCTCCTGTCCTTCTTCCGTTGGCTTTGTACCGGTGCACTTCCCCCTGTCAAGTTGGGTAGAAGCCGGTGCTGTTGTGGCCACCACTCCCCCAGCATCCCAGTGTTAGTGAGCAGCGAGAAAATGATCTGAAGGCCCGAGGATACAGAACAGCTCGAGTTCCTGTTAGCACAAGGCACATGGGAGATGGTTACCCCCTCCACCCCCCCAAAATAATTACAAACAGAGCATCCTCCTTCAATGAACTTGAAATTTAATTTCCCAAAGGAGAGGAGGTAGCTGTATGCCAGATTTTAAACTCTGAATACAGAGCAGTTTGGGGGTTATTTGTTACACAGCTGTAAGTGACTAATACACACTCTGTCCCTTGCTTGCTGGGCATATACTGTGTGCCAGGCACTCCCAGTTCCCATATATTCCCCAGTCTGGAACATTCTTCTGCCTTACTCACCTTTGCCTGCTCTTCTTTATGTGACAATACAGACACCATTTTATCGGGGCTCCCATCTCCTGGGGGTGACCTTCTGCACCCCTCCTCCACAGCTTCTTCTCTGCCACAAATGTGATCTCACATCAGTCTGTGTCATGAGTTCATACACCCCCTAAACAACCCTAAATTCCATGAGGGTAGGGACAGGGACTGTCTTGTCCTTTCTTCCTATTCTATCTCCAGTGGCTCTCATGGCTCCTGGCACATGGTACCCAGGTACCAGGCACCCAGGTATCTGGTACAGGGATGAATTAAGCCTTAACAGCCATGCTGTCATTGTTCCCATCTTACAGATGAGGAGACTGAGGCTCAGAGGGCACAGGGAGGTGAGTCACATTCGTCACCCTGTTACTAAGTTGCTAAGCCGAGATTCCGGCCCCAGTTTTCTGTGGGCTGCCTTCTGTGGCTGCCTTCCCCTTCATTCAGCACTTCCCACACTGGACTGGGCATACAGACCACATGGGAATTTTGTCTTAAAGCAGATTCTGACTCAGCAAGGCAGGGGGGCTGAGAATCCTCACTTCTGACAGTCTCCCTGTGATGCTGACCGAGCTGATCCTGGATCACTCTCGGAGCAGCAAGGCCCTTGGTATTACCTGCTCTCAGACGGGGAAACTGGACAGGCTCGTGAGGATACCCTCATGGAGCATCTAGGCTGCACCAGGCTCTGTCCTTGTTTGGTGCCAGTTCTGCTCTAGAACTCTCCGTGGTTGGTGACTGTCCACACATTCAAACAGGTGGGGCAGGGCCAGGGGACATTCTGAATGGCAGTGTCACCTCACCTGCCATTGGATTTGTGAGTGAGGCTCCTAAATGTTTGGTTCCCGGGTGAGGCTACCCACGGGGACTGGAAAGACTGTGACAAGCCCTTGTGGCGAACACGCCTGGGCTCTCGCTGAGGAAGCAGCTCCCAGCTGGGCACAGACAGCTGGTGCTTGGGAGAAGCAGATGTACACCCTGCAAAATAACCGGGGAAACCAGAGCACATATGGGGTCCGTGCAGGTGGGTGGAGGCTCTCGTCACCAGGGGATCCCTGCTCTGTTTCGGGAAGGAGTGTCCCCAGGAGATGTGTTCCCAGCATCTCAGCAGACGTGTGTCCTGCTCCCAGGATCCCCTGCACCTCCCTCAGCCTTTGTGTTCCTTCCTAAGCCATTGGTGGGTGAGCAGGGTGGGGAGGCGCTGTCCACCATCACCCTTCCATGGGTGCGTGTCATAAGTAGAGGCCAGGCCGGGCCAGGCTGCACGAAGAGCGTCAGAAGCAATGAGCCCCACAGCACTGAGCTGCTGCATCAGTCCGCATCGAGGCAGAACATCCAAAGTCAAGAACTACGGGGCCACCCCTTGGATGGCTGCTTTCCCTACCAGACCCGGACCAGGAACTGCGGGCTGAATTTCCTGGCTGTCCACGTGGATGACCACCAGGCAGATGGCACGTTTCTGGGATAATCTGAACTGGTTCCACCCTACCTCTGCTCTGCCCTCCGTCTGCCCCAAGATGCGGAAGGGGGACCTGGCACAGGGCGATCCCTAACCTGGGATTTTGAATCAGGACTAACTGATCACAAATATTCCTTGGAAAAAAATAATAAAAGGCAAAAAAAAAAGGGGGGGAGGAAAAATTACTGAATATTTCATGATACGTGAACATCACACTGCAGCATCCATAAATAAAGCTGTGTTGGAACACATCCACACTCGTGTGTTTTGTCAGAACCCTTGAGACAGAGGGGGTGTGTGGTTGCAAAGAAAGCCCCAACTATTTACTGTGTGGCCCTTTATAGCAAAAGTTTGCTGACCCCCGTCATAAATGGTCCCAATTTATCAAGAAACCTTGCATGCATTTGTTGATGTAGGAGTTTTTCCCGTGTATCCTTCCCATGTTTGAACTCAGGTAATCCTTATAATCACCCCGGGACACGCACTCTTATAATCCGCATTTTTCCAATGGGAAAGCAGAGGCAGACAGCTTCCTGAGACCTGCTTTAGGTCACATAGCTAGGAAAGGGTAGAACTAGGACTCAAACCCAGGAAGTCTGAAGCCAAAATGTACACTCTGGCCACTGACTCGCATGCCTGAATTCTGTAAAACTCTAGCCATAAAGAAAGCATCCAGAAGGGGAAGTCCTTAGGTACGCCCAGGCATGTACCCAACATCTCTCCCTGAGAACTCAGCCCCGTGGGTCTGATGCTGTCTCAGGCCCCAGGGAGATTGTTCCCACCTGATCTGCCAGTAGTGGCGGGGCTGGGACTGGGACACAGGCATTCTGAATCTGGTGTTCATCCCACTCCAAGATGGTGGTCTCTTCCACGTGGGCCAGGGGCTCTCAGATGCCAGCATGGGCAGAACGGGCAGCACGGTACTCAGGCCTGGTGAATTCCAAGACCCCAGCAAGTGACCTCCTTCTTGGCCGGGGAGAAGGCCCTTGCTCTTGTGCTGTTCACTTGCCCTTATGATGTAGAATTGCATGGGAAATGTATTTCTTAACAATTTCCCTTACAGCCCCTTTGACAAAATAGGGCTCTGGGGAACTGCATCGTTGGCATAGATAAACACTTTACAATACCATCATGAGCAAATAGAAATGCCTAATGAAAAGAGAAGAAATACTGCCTAGTAATTAAAGAGGCTGGTGGATTTTTATTATTATTATTTTTGAGCAATTATGACTAAAAGCTTTCATCAGGCGTACCCATTTTCCCATCCATTTTGAACTCGGTTATTAAAAAACATGCATTGTCAGCTGCAGGCCAGTGGTCAGAATGCCCGAGCCAGACTGTGCCGTCGGCCAGGGATGTCCAGTCCTGGGGGCTGTGCCTTCTCTGTGGTCCTGGAAGTCTTGCTCCAAGGCCTGCCCTTGGCATGGTCTTCCTCCTCCTGCCTCTCTCTCTCTCTCCCCCCACTCTCCCTTTCCCATCTTAGGAGGTTTTGCTTCTGGGTTAGTGCCGAGCCTTCTCCATACATCCTTTATTCCTTGTCTTAAAAACCTTCCATTTGCAAAGTAGCTGCCCAAGGTATACAAAGAGCAGGTGTGAATTCAAGGACCAGAGAGGCTGACAAACTTGCAAAAAAGACTCACAGCTGGTGAGTCGTCCAGTCTAGACTCCAACCCAGGTCTTGAACTGTGCTGGGGGTAGAGAGGTGAGGAGCCAGAGCTCTGGCTTCAAGGGACCTCCAAGTAGGAGTCCCAGCTGTGCCTACTGATGTTGGGCACGTACCTTGACTTTGTTGGGCATCCTCATCTGTAAAAGGGAGGATAATGGAACGTATTTCTTGAGGTGGTAATGGGCATTCACTGAGAGCCTGTACGCAAAGCACAGGGTATGTGATCCTTAACTGGCAGGCTTCATGGCCATGGTTCCCATACTGTGCACTGAGGTACCCTGGGGTGCCCCAGTGAAGTCACTGGGGGTGCTGTGGGGGTATTTTTGGTTTGCAAAAAAAACATAGCAACATCTGTCAGACCCTGAGTAAAGTACTAGCTTGAGGTAAATCACTGTTTCATCAGTAGATTTTGCTACATTCCTTTTGATGACATCATTTCTTTGTGAAGCTGGGATTTGGGCAGTTCCTTTGATCTCAGAAGCAAATACCAACAAAATCAGCACATTACAGGAAATGAAGGTGGTCCTGTGCAGTTGGAGTTCAAGGTTGGAGGAGCTGTGCAATACCCCCACAGGCATACACATGTCACGTGGACACTTGTGAGCATTTAAGAACAATATAAAACTGTTGCTTTTCCTTTCAGTCTAGGTGAATTTTCTTTTCAACTGGCTATGAAGTTGTTAGACCATAAATACCTATGAAGGTTTTGGCCCTAATTGCTTAATTTAAAAAAAAAAAAATAAAACTTTTAAGGATTTCTTTTAGCCTTCTAGGTGCCATGAAAAAATTATAGGGACTCTAAGAGTGCCATGAACTGAAAAAAATCTGGCAACTTCTGCCCTAAGGCACACCCAGGGGCTTCCCAGTATCCTTTGCAAATTAGATGTTCTTGCAAATACTTTCTGAATGTGCAGAGAAATGGAAGCACACCTTCTTTCCTCGCCCTGTGTTCAGTGAACAAGTGGAAGAGCTCCTGCATGAGATTGGAGAATCCAAGTAGAGCCCTCTCCTCAGAAACGAAGCTCCAGACAGCTTGAGAAACCACTTTCTGAGAAGACAAGTGGCTGGGTTTTAAAACCTTTGTTCTTCTGAATGTTTCTTGGGGTCCTTTGCTGCAGATTCATCAGCTCTGACTTTAGCCCCCAGAGGGACTTGCCTCCCCTGGCACTGGGCATGGGGAATTGAGCCATTCGAGTGAACCGCTTGGGAATGGTTTGTGTGCCTGCCAGGCATCTGTGCGCTTCTGGGCATGTTTGCCTTCCGGGCAGTCTGTGCGCGTTCTGGCCAGTCTGTGCGCGTTCCGGGCAGCTGTGCGCATTCTGGGCAGTCTGTGCGTGTTCCTGACAGCTGTGCGCGTTCCAGGCAGTCTGTGCACGTTCTGGGCAGTCTGTGCGCGTTCTGGGCAGTCTGTGCACGTTCCTGGCAGCTGTGCACATTCCGGGCATCCACACGCATTCCAGGCAACCTGTGCTTGGAGCTAAGATGAAAGCAAGAGGGGAGGTGTCCCAGAGAAACTTAGCGAATGGAGAGAAAACGGTATTTCAAACACGGCTGTGCCCCGCTATCCAAAAGCAGAGCGTTCCTCTGAAACCCTTTGGAAGCTGAAATGGGATAAAGCGAAGAGCAATCCCCACCCCCATCCCTGCTCTCTGGAAGCTCTGGTTAGGCCATGTGGCTTTTACAGAAGATCTGCGTTCCCACCCGCTTTTGTTGGTGGAAAGAAATCCGAAGAGTATTTTCACTGTTACCAATAAAGACTTCACTGCACTGATGTAGGTATTTTGTAAAAGTGAAGTGGCCCAAAGGGGACTTTTGGAAAGTAGGGGATACCTGTATACAGCCCTGAGTTTTAACCCAATAAAATGGAACCGGAGAGGTTGTTTTCCCCTTCTGTACCCCATGTCGCATTGATTTTCGGATCTGACGGCAGCTTCGGCCCTGCAGCACCTTTCCAGCAGGTCGATGAGTGACGGGAAGTGGTCTCGTGCAACAGGGTGGGGACCTGGGAGCCTCTGCAGTCAAGTAGATGCTCCTTGTGAGAGGTCCACATGGCCCTTCTCGCAGGAATGCACAGAAATTCTGGAAGGTTCCACAAAAGGAGAACTTCTCCAAAGTTAGGAGGCGCTATGATTTCCCAGGGCCTGTTTGATGTTCCAGTGGGGTTCTCAAAGGGAATGCTAGCCTTAGCTCTGTTTCCCAGCCTCACTGGGGGTCGAGCCCCTGCCCGCTGCTCTAGAAGGAACCTTCCCTTTACTCACTTGACAGCCCAAGCCCCATATGGTCCTGACTGCCCTCTGTTTCTTGTGCTGGCTCAGGCTGTGCCCTCTGCCCAGAACGCCCTTCATCTGTGTACATGCCACTTGAAGGCTCAAGGGTTCCCTCTCCAGAGGGGACACTTTCAAATCATGGTCAGCAGCAGTGCTGATGCAGCTGGTCCAGGGTCTGCACTTTGAATAGCAAAAGCCCATCTTGTTGCATTAGGTGTGGTGGGGCATGTGAAGTTTGGAGGACACACCTGGGCCGTGGCCAGCCACCAGTGGCAGATCTTGTGTGTATCCTGAGGCTTCTAGAGCATTCCCGCCCGCTCTTGTTCCAGGAGACCTGGCCTGCCTATGTGTCCCGAGCATCTCACTGTCTGATGTTAGATGCACCACGGCTTCCTCCTCCTCTTTCTATCCACAACTCCTTGTGGTTTGGCTTGGTTCTCCCATCTCCAGACAGACCAGACAGTTCCCAAAGCCTAAAACATCAAGAAGGCGGCAGGTGTGTTTGTGTGGAGATGCTCCTTTCCAGAGAGGCCTTTATTTTTGAAGGGAACACAGGAAAGGAATAGAATCTCCTTCTTTTCCGACCAGTCCCACACTGGCGTTTGCCTGCCTGGGGTAGTGGGGCTGTACCCCGAGGCCACCTACCGTCCCCCGAGGCTCAGGTCGTAGGTGGTTTCCAAGCAGCCGGGCTCTGAGATAGCTTGCCAAACCCCAGCACACCTAATGACCCATTTTCACATGGCAGTCCCCAGATCGAGATCCAAATACCCAAACATCAGACGGCTGCTGCAGGGAGAAGCAGCGGGAGACGTACAAGCTACTTATCAGACGTTCTCTATTATCCTCGCCACCTGTTCCCAGATTTCCGAAGCAACACACTGGGTAATAGCCACTCTTGCCCCCAGAAAGGAGAAACGCCAGCGATTTTTAAGAGCAAGCTCCTTTTCTCGCTCTGGATTTTATAAATTGTAAAAGGGGCTCGCTGTGAAATAACCAATTCCTGTCCCGGGGGACATCGGGATCTGTAAGCTTTGTCCCTGAGCCTGAGCTTGAGGCTGGCGACGGTCACAACCTGTGGCCTTCGAAGAATAAAAGCCTTTGGGGGAAAATGGGCAGGTAGGTGAAATAGCTCAGAAGAAGAAGAAGAAGAAGAAAAAAAAAAAAAAGCGGTGGGCCGTCCGGCAGAAGCGCAGTCTGGAGATGTGAAGGGCCGGCGGGAATCCCAGGCCCATCTGCTCATTGGCAGGCGGCTGTCCTTGGCTTTATTACTGCCAGAGGATAGATGAGGCCAGCGTCCAGCCAGAAACTGTGCACGGGCTCGGGACAGATGGACCGGGGTGGTGGGGGTGTGTTTCCTGTGAATCCCGGGCGGCTGCGGCTTCTCAGACTTCCGTGTGCCTAAAAATGGGGTAGGGAGCACTTAGGCAAAATTAAAACTGTAGATTTCTGGGCCCCGGGCCATAGAACTGGGGAAAGACTTGAGCCCATATATATATATTTTTTAAGATTTTATTGATTTACTTATTTAGTGAATGTGAGTGAGGGGAGGGGCAGAGGGAGACAGTCTCCAACAGAGACTCCCTGTGGAGTGCAGAGCCCGACAGAGGACTCTATCTTGTGAGCCGGAGATCATGACCTGGGCCAAAATTAAGAATCAGATGCTTAGCGGGCTGAGCCATCCAGGTGCCCCAACTTGGGCACATTTTTTTTTTAAGATTTTATTTATTTATTTGACAGACAGAGATCACAAGTAGGCAGAGACAGGCAGAGAGAAAGGAGGAAGCAGGCTCCCCGCTGAGCAGAGAGCCCGATGCGTGTCTGGATCCCAGGACCCTGAGATCATGACCCAAGCTGAAGATAGAGGCTTTAACCCACTGAGACACCCAGGCACCCCTTGGGCACATATTTTTAACAAGGTCCCCAAGGGATATTGGTGCAGGTGGCCCCCTGTCTACCTTTTGAGAAACACTGGCTCTGGAGTGTTCCTTTTTATACGGGGAGGATAAGGCAGTGAGTTGTTCAGCTCCGGATGATCAAGGGAGAAGCATCAGCACGTTCATTTACATGGTCTGAAATGCAATTTCCCGAGCAGAGTTAGGTACGGAATTTGAGGAGACATGGCCATAGTCCCGTTTCATTCATTCATTCCTTCATTCAGCAAATATTTCTTGGACGCCCACCGTGTGTGCCAGCTGCTGTTCTTGGTGCTGAAAATGTAGAGAACAAGGCAGACCCCAATCCTTGACTTCCAAGAGCCTATGATGGAGGTGATCAGGAATACAGCAGATAAAGACGGTTGTGAGTACACGAAACACATTTATGGGCACAGAGACGCGAAGGTCGTAACTATCCCATGGAGGGAATACCGCAGGCCGGAAGGATGGTGGGAGCAAATGTCGGAACTTGAAACTGGGCGTTCCGGGAGAGCATCACGGAGGACGGGACATTTAGGCAGAGACTTGAAGGGGGTGAGGGGTCCGTGAGGATATTGGCAGTAAAGCACAGAAAATCTGAGACCTCAGGGCACCCCAGCATGCAAGGAGGTGGGTGGTAGAGGGGCGATCAGGCAGAAACATGACGTGCGGTCCGAGAGAGGATGGGAAGCACGACCTGGTGAAGGTCTGTCCAGCTTGTCCGGGACAACATTAGCCAAAGGTCAGAATACCAGCACGGTGATTCAGGGTTTCCCATTTACTCTGAGAAGTTCCCTATCTGAGCAGTGAAATAACGATCTCTTTACTGTTCATAGGCCGTGGTGAGGACGCGGGCTCTGAGTGAGCTGAATCCCCAGAGGGCTGGGCAGGGGGCTAAGGTGATCTCATTAGATTATGAGAGGCTCCGTGTGGCCGCTGCATTGAGAACAGACTCTAGCAGCCCTACAGGTAGCCCCTGGGAGGGGAGACAGAATAATGCCACCTGCAAAGTGGCCCATGTCTCCTAATCCTGGAGCTTCTCGAGAGGTTACTTGCCTGGCAAAACAGACTCGGCAGAGGTGTGATGGGAAGAGGAGTCTAGATTGTCCATGTGCGCCCGATGACATCACGGGAGTCCCTTCCAAGAGGGAGACCGGAAGATCAGTGTCAGGGAAGAGAAGCAGAGGTTGGGATGACGCCCTTTGAAGATGGAGGATTGGACCTCCAGCCAAGCGATCAGGCAGCTTCTAGAAGCTAGAAAAAGCAAAGAAACAGATTTTCCCCTGGAGCCCTCAAAAGGAACCCAACTCTGTGGACACTTTGGATTTTAGCCCACGGGACCCATTCTGACATCTGATCTACAGATCTGGAATATAAACGTTTGTGTCATTCAAAGCATCCACATTTATGGTGACTCAGGACAGAAGGAATAGGAAGTTAACGAAGTGGCTCAGGGCTTCACCAAGCAGTCACCTCTGCCTCTCGGGTTCCTGCCTCCTGGTGCATAGAAACCAGGTGCTCTCAAAGGAAGAACTTCTCTTTCACCACAACTCTAAAATAGAGGTCAACAAACTGCGGCCCACGGCCTGCTTCTGTAAATAAAGTTTTATTGGCACACAGCCATCTTGTTTGTTTACATATTGTCCAAGGCTGCTTTGGCTCTACAATGGCAGAGCTAAGGAATTAGATGGAGAGCTTATGGCCCTTAGAGCCTCAAACATTTAGAGCTGTGTGTACCCTTAATACAAAATGTCTGCCCAGGGCACCTGGGTGGCTCAGTTGATTAAGTAGTCACTCAGGTCATGATCCCTGAGTCCCGGGATCGAGTCCCACATCGGGCTCCCAGCAACAAGGGAGTCGGCTTCTCCCTCTGACCTTCTCCCCTCTCATGCTCTCTCTCACTCGCTCTCTCTCAAATAAATAAATAAAATATTTAAAAAAGAAAATGTTTGCTCCTTGTTGCTCTAGAAGCCCCTTCGGGGAATCCTCCACCCTCGATGACCCTATCCTTCCAGAGTTACTGCCTCATCCCCAGGCGAGGCCACGGCAGCCATGCGTGGCTCCCCGTGACCTTGCTATTCACCCTGGCCGTTGCACAACGAATCAAACTGAGACAAGCAGACTCCCTCTCAGACTTTGGAACTGGATTTCGAAGAAAGCTTGCAGCTGGAATTGAGAACAAGCCTTGGCACATAGTTGCCCCTGGGCAGGTATTGTTTGAATGAGTGAGCCCATTCGGAAGGTAGGAGGCTGGCCCCTTCCGGACTGCAGAGGAGTAAAGAGATCCAGTGTCTAGGAAAAGAACAACAATGCAGATATGCAGGGAGAAGCCGACCCAGAAACCGCAGGGCCCTCAGCGGAGAGGGGCGAGGGAAGCAGCTGTGAAGTTCCCTTGCATACTGTGGCTGCAATGACAAACTGTCATGAACTTAGTGGCTTAAAATGACAGACGCTATCTTACAGCCTCCGAAGGCAAGAAGTCCGAGCACGGCTGACCTGGGTTCTCTGCTCTGGGTCCCATGAGGTTGAAATCACCTGTTCACTGAGCTCTGTGGAACTTCTTTCTGGAACTTCTCGTGCTCCTTCTTTGAGCTCAAGGAGTTATTGGCAGAATTCGATTCTTTGCCGCTGTAGGGCTGAGGCTCCTGTTCTCTTAATGACTTTCTGCCAGGCGCTGCTCCCGGCTCCTGGATGTGACCCACAGTTCCCTGCCAGTGCCCCCCGCCCACCCCACCCCGCTCCCTCCTCAGTCCCGTAGCGCCTCTCTCCGGCTTCTAAATGCTTAGGAAAGGCCCAGACCCTTTTCAGGGTTCACCTGATGAGGTCTGGCCCACCTGGACACTCCCCTTTAATAAGTCAATGCCTGCTAGCATCCGTGGTTAGTAAAATGCCATCCCATTCACAGGTTCTGCTTGCACTCAAGGGGAGTAGATTACCTAAGACATGTCCACCAGGGGTTGAAATCTTAGAATACTACCTCCCATCCTGGGTTCCAGCATGACTTCTGGTCCTTGACATCAGAGCAGCAGGGGCTACGGCCTTCTCTCCTGTGGGTCCCAGCCCAGTGTGATAAAAGGAGCACTTTCCCCTTGGCTGGCCCCCCTTGGATCTCTGTGAGAGAACCCTGGGCAAGACAGGGAGAGAGCGGGGTTCCTAAACCCAGTTTCAACCTGGCTTGTCCATCGTGCATGGGAACCTTCTCTCTCCAGGAGCAGAGGGGAGGAAGCGATCATGATGAAATGCTTTCCAGGCTGCCTGGGCCGTGGCATGGATGGCACAACGCTGCCATGAACGCTGGCTGCCGCCCCAGTACGCTCAGTCTTAATGTATTGACATTGGCAGCCTTTGTATATCTTGTCATGCCAATAAGGTAATTGAAATGGAATTGTCTCCAAGTGTCCAATTAATCAACAAATATATCATAAACCTGTGGCTGCTTATTCAGGGCGGGAAGGAGACTTCGCCCTGGCTTCCTGATCACTGGTGTGGATTCAGCTCAGGCATTACGCACCTCTTAATGAGCTTCAGGAGAAGAGAAGGAAGGTGGGGCAGGTGATTTTCAGGGCATTTACTGAAACCCCAGGGACTTATGTGCTTTATAAATGAGAACTCATTCTGCTCTCCGAGAGGCCTACATACTGAATTTCATTCATTAAAAAAAGAGGGAGTGGGGCGCCTGGGTGGCTCAGTTGGTTGGACGACTGCCTTCAGCTCAGGTCATGATCCCGGAGTCCCGGGATCGAGTCCCACAACTGGCTCCCAGCTCCACGGGGAGTCTGCTTCTCCCTCTGACCTCCTCGCTCATGCTCTCTCTCACTGTCTCTCTCTCAAATAAATCTTTAAAAAAAACAAAAAGGGGAGTGATGATCCACGTTTTACAGAGAAAGAAACTACACCCCAGAGAGGTTAAGCAAATTGCCAAAAGTCACACAGCAAGGAGAGGGCAGAATCTGGGTTCAAAACTACGTCGGTCTGAGCTCAAAAGCTAGGTTCTTTGCTATGCTGGAAATGCAGATCTAAGTAAGAAATAGTTTCAATTGTTGGGACAAATTTAAGTCCAGGATGGTGCCAAGTGAGGAGATATTTGAAAGGATGTCCTCTGTCCATCACTGTTCTGGGTTAACCTTATTAGGTGCTGGTGTTGGAAGTGAAAGCGAGAGACAGGGGGCATTCTCTGGTGCGCCGGCGTCCTTCTGGGAGAATGTTCTCGTGCTCCTTTGGTAACAGAACACCTCAAAACCCTTAAGTTCTCAGAATGCTCCTTTGGTAACAGAACACCTCGAAACCCTTGAGTTCTCAGAATGCTTCCAAAATCCGGAGTGTTCCCTCCTCTTTGGAGAGACGGGAAACTAAGGGACACTTCTCAGACCTGGCTCAGGAAGTAGGGCATGCTGTTTCTCGCCTTAGGATGCTTCAAAGACCTTCCAGCATCTTCCTACAACTCCCCTTCTTTTTCCACTTTCTGACATTCAAATCAAGTTAAATGGACTAAGGGGCCAAACTGGCTGAGCCAAAGGCACAGGGCTTTCAAAGGAGCAGAAATATCAGAGTCCTTACTTAGCCTCGGAATCACAGAAAGTTGACCTCTCTCCCTGCCTCCCCGAGAGG
Source organism: Mustela nigripes (assembly GCF_022355385.1). NCBI lineage: Eukaryota > Metazoa > Chordata > Mammalia > Carnivora > Mustelidae > Mustela > Mustela nigripes. The sequence continues at coordinate 10,171,484 of NC_081570.1, forward strand.
GATTCCTTTGCACACTGAAAGGGGGGCTTGCATCTGCTTTGGGGTTTTACAAGCAGGAGGAGTCTTCTTCTCAGAGTTTGGGGTGAGACTGTGGACTCCTGCTGTAGGAAGTGTGACCCTGAGCCCCTAGGGTCAAGGGGGGGTGGAGTAGGATGCTGGTATATTGGGTGGTTTGCCGCACAGGGAAAGTGGGGGAAAAAAAACAGCCTTTTCCTAAAGGAAGCACCTAAACATGCCTGCAGTGAGCAGGGACCATCTGCCTTGCAGAACTGCATTGTTGTCTATCAGAACCAAGCTGGGCATGCTGGAGCTGTGCTGAATACCCAGCAGCCCCCAGGAGGCAAATTGGTCCCTCTCCAGGGAGCTCTGGCTTCCAAAATCCTTGCAGCTCGGAGAACTAACCAATGGGGTGGTGAATAATAGCACCAGAGACACTGTGCTGTGCGGAGAGCTATGATCCCACATGCACAGACCATATTCCCAGGCGAGAAGCCTTTAGCCTGATGCACAGGTGATGATTGGGGGGAGGGAGGGTTTGGAGTATCTGTCCCTCCACATCTGGTCGCACGCAGACCCTTCACTTACTCCCCCCAGTCCCTTCTCCTCCTTGACTCTCTTCCCCAAGTGCACACATTCACTTCTCTCCTCTCGATGGTTACAAGTGTCTGCAAATGTCTCCCCGACCCCGAATGCCTCCTGCCCTGTGCCCGAAAAAAATAGGAATCTGATCACCCCACTCTACTTCTTCCAAGCCCTCGGTGGCTTGGCCTGGGCTCTGTGGACCTCCCTGCTCTGGCAGCTGGTACTCGCCCACGACATCTTACGGGGCTGTGACACTAAGCCCCATGCGAGGCTGTTCCTCACCATTCATTGCTTGTTCTCCTTCCTTTGCTTGGAATTCCCTTAGCTCCCCTTCCTGCCAGCTCCCAGAAGAATGAAAGATTCCACCTTTGCTAGACTCTTCAGAGCATGTGGGAGTGTACCTTTGTCACTTCCTGGGGAGTGACCGACACTTGCCCGCCACGTGTGGGTGGACATGGGGATCCTGCCCTCTGTGTGGAGGGGAGTGAGAAGGAGCTCTGTGGACAATGATCTTAGTATTGGGAAATTCTTCTTTGAGGGGTACACACACCCCAGATGCTGGGACAGAATCATGCCTCTCGGCTCCTTCATTATGGCCCAATGGAGGTCCTGTGTAGTCGCAAAACACTTGTCCTGGATGCTGGAGCTGGCAGTTTATCCATCCTGACTGTCCAGGGCCCACCAGTGCTTGATTTTTAGATGGATGGATGGATGGATGGACGGATGGCTTTGCCTTTCTCCCCCAGCAAGCTAGTCCAGGATGAGAATCCTCTCTTGGTCATCTCCACCCCCCTAGCACCAGTACGATGTCTGAAGCACATGAGTGCTTAATTAATGTCAGATGGAAGGAAGTAGGAAGTAGGAAGAAGCATCGGCTGGTAGCACCAATCACTTGGGTTCCCTCGGCCGAGGTATATCCCTTGGGCATTTGGAAACCTACAGTGTTTTCTTGAGTTTGCTGCCTTGTAAGTTTCTAACAGTTCTGGCCCCTCTTGGATCTCCTGGAAGGGAAGATACAATAGCACTTCCCACGGGGTTCACAGGACTGGCAGCAACAATCCACAGTGGTGAAAGGGTCAGGGGAGTTTGGGGAGGGCTTTCCTTCTGAAACTATGGGTTTTGTTTCCTCTTCAGTGATGCTGATGTTGACTACCCTGGAGGGGGCCCAGAGAAGTGCCCTCCAGGGTTTTAGAATCTGCTCTGCTTTGTGGCCCATAGGTTTTCATTCTTTGCTCAGAGACTGGCTTTCCAGAATGGCCCTCTGATTCAAAAAACTCTTTCAAGGCAAATTAAACAAAAGTAAACCTTGATAAAATTTCAGCTTGGTGGTATGTTCTATGAGAAACTGACGAGTGGTCCTGTAATGCATTTAAATCTTGCTCTTTGAGCCAGAACCCAAATATTGCCTTTCTGTGAATTAATTTGATATTGCTTATCTACTGTGATTTTTTTTTTTTTTTAAAGAATCTTTCCTGTAGGAAGGCACACTCACCTTCTTCATGATCGAGTTAACTATGTAAGAAAAAAAAAATCCACGATCAGTCAAAGGTTCCTCACCCTCGGAAAGAACCCGGGGCAGGCAGCAACCCGTCCAAGTGTCAGTGAGCTGAGTAAATCAAAGGACAAATCCATGAGAAAGGTCCTCCCCGACCCCTATTCCCGGCACACTGTAGGTGCTGGATAAATGAGTATTTGTGGGCAAGCTGCTAGATTATAGGTTGGGGGATGGCAAGGGCCGTGCCCATGTCCCATTTTATTCACTAGCATGTTCCTTCAGCTTAACATCCTCGCAGGCACAAAATAGAAGCTCATTCATTCGTTGAGCAAGCGCTCGGTGCCAGGGATCGCTCAGGGCCCCAGATAAATATTTCTGGTATTAACTAGTGCATTCACACATACATGATTGGATGAATAAAAGGATAAGTGATAGGAAAAAAAAAAAACAATAAGCCCATCAATCCACCAGCCAAGAACCAATTTCATTCCCCTTTGTTCCAGTTCTAGAATGATAAGCCTGGAGATGTCTCTCCCTGCACTTTTTCTCGCTTGCTTTGCTGTCCCTGATGAATCTTTCTATCTCTGCCTCCCCCAACCATGAAGTGTCAGTCCGTATGCCATTTCGTTGAATCAACCCATCTGGTGAGATGTGAATTCTTTTGCTTTTGAATTACGTTGTTACTTTTTATCTTAGCCACTGAACGCGGTTCGGAAATCATCTGCTGACCCCCTCCTGCGGGCAGCCCCGGGGACAGGTGCCAGGGATGCCAAGATGACAAAAAAGCCACGCTCGACCCCGGGAGTCACCGGTGTTCAGCAGGTGTCACGCCTGCCTATAGCTCAGAGCCAGGGGTTCACCCTCGTTGTAATGGCACCCAGCACCTAACACCGAGCCTGACACAGCAGAGGCTCCTGCCTTCACTCCGTGCGTGGACATGTGACACGTGCTGCCTTTGAGATCTTTGTTTTGGTGGAACCCGAAATGTGGGAGGAGCCAGAGCAAGCTGGATTGAAACGTGTTTGGGCGGGGGAGGTGGGCAATATATCTCAGGCAGGGACTCAGAGGAGCCTGGGATAAGAGAAGGAGCTTAGGGGTCATGGTCGCAGGTCTGTGCTACTGCACAGGAGGTACACTCAGAGGTAATAATGGGCCATTGCTGTGGTGAGAATGAGGACTTCTTTGATAGCAGCCCCCATACTTTCTAAGCTTGCTTAAGCAAAATAAAACAGAAGGAGAACTTCTTTGGTTTCCAGACCTGGGAAGTCACAGGTTGTCGCCAGCATCAGGAAGGCTCTAGCATCAGGACAACTGTCTGTTCTCAAACCCCGGTTTGGCTAATCCCCATGCTGGCTTTGGTTTTAGGCAGACTGTCTTCTGGAGTCCTGCCTTCTGCTGCTCCTGGCTTTCTAGAACTCTTTTAGCCTTTAGCACTTTCTCAGAGGCTCGAGCAAGAGTCCTAGGGTCAATCTCAGGTCCCTATTGGCCAAGATGTTGGGAGATGCTGATTATCTGGCTGGGATCAGTGCCCAACCTGGGGCCCAGGGCTGGTCAGTCTTAACACAACCACAGGCACTGACAAAAGGGTCAGGGTGGTTCCCTGAAGCGGAATCAAAGTCCTGGTATTATAAAGAGTGAAAAATGCAAGCTGGGCGTCCCCAAACCTCTCCTGGTCACTGTGCAGAGTTATTAAGAGAAGCAAATGAGTTGACCAGACACCTCCCCCAGGGCCTGGGTGCCCCCCCCCCCCCCCCCCCCCCCCCCCGCCCGCCGTGAGTGATGTGTGTTACTGGAGCAGTTCCAGGCGCCTGCTGAAGATGGACAGGTTGTCATGTAAGATTTATGGGCCAACACTTCTTGTTCTGCTGTGTGAGCTCAAGCAAGTCGCTTCTGCTCTCTGGGCCTTAGTTTCCTTACCTATAAAACCAGCTTCTATAAAATCAGAAGCTGATAGGGCTTCTTCCTGCCTAGGAGCTGATAATCTCCACCCCTGTGGTCAGAAGGAGGGAGCTGCTACCCATAAGCATCGTCATGGCCCTGAACTCTTCCTTACATCCGACCCATGTTGCACTGGCCATTTCCACACATTAATGACATCGGTAGGAGTGTGAAGGCCACCAGCACAGAGTATGTGGCCCCTAGGCCCTGGCCAAGTGCTCCATTTGGTATTATCTCATACAGTCTACATCCCAACCCCATAACATGCGAATCTTTGGCCTCAACCGGCAGGATTTTTTCACAGTGGCCACCGCACACAAGCAGTTCTGAAATCTGGCAGCAGAGCCTCACCAGTACCCAGAAGCCCCCACAGCCCCTCTCTGTCACTGCCTGTCCCCAGCAGTAGCCACGGGCCTAACTGGGAGCACCAACTTCCCGTCTGGTGGGGGGTCTGGTGATGAGCTGTGCTTCTGGCCCCCATGCCTTCTAACCCATGGGTCGCGTTATGCTACGATGGGGGACTAACCTGTAGCTCAAGTCTCGGGAGGTGACACAGATGAAAGAAGGTCATGGGACGATCGAATGCCTCTTGTCATCTAACCAGAAGCTTTGGCCAGAAACCCAGACAGATCCTGTTGTGGCCAGTGCCGTGTGGACCCAAGAACACCCAGTGCCAGGAGCTGAATGGACGCGTATCATTCATGAAATAGGAAAACCCCATTCTTCCCTTAACAAAAGAGCTTCTCTGCAGCTGTTCCCTAATGATAAACAGCTCAAAACAGATAGGAATAATAGTGCAGGAAGGTAAATAAAAAAAAAACCCAGAACAAGAGTGGGGCTTCCCCCCTCACCACTGGTAGCAAAGCCAAGAGTAATTAGCACCCTGAGCGGTGAGGGGGGGGTGATCACTGCTTCGACAACACTCTAATTACCAGTTACTAAGAGTCATAATAAAACTGAAAGGAGGCTTTTAAAATCTCACCTTTGAGTGACTGTTCAAGGTGGCAAAACGCTCAGCCCTGGGGATCCTACATTTCTCAGGGCCATGGGCTTGTTTCTCCCATGTTGTTAGGTTGGATGGGGAGCACAGGGCTTCCGCAGAGTGGAAGAGCAGAGAGGGAGGTCTCCATCGTCCCTGGAGTTCTTACCACTGGTGACAAGATCAGTGACACCTCCCCCAGAGCTTCAGACAAATGCTGACTTAGACACTATTTTCTTGGCTTCTGTGGCTGTCATCCCCATGTAGCCCACTTTGGCTTCTGGTTGGGGACAAACCGTTTTCGTATGTCATGGGAGGGTTTCCAAGAGTCTACTCCGGCAAAGCCCTCTGCGGGCGTGGGCAACTGAGGGAGATACCCTGGGCAAGTCGGCAGTCTCGGCCGTTGTGGAGCCGATATCCCAGCAGAAATAAAATATGGCCGAAGTTGCCTCTGAAGGAAGAATCTCATTGGAGGTACAATAGGATTCGTCATGAGCTCTCCCTGGTTTGGCTGTAAAATGCTATGTTGCGTAGACCCCAAACTAGGTTCACAAGTTCAAAGTCATCCCCCCAAGTCCTTGACGGACCTATGTACAGATACGAGGACAGGTTCTTTGGGGCTAATGAATGACACATCATCTCTAATCTGAAGGTCAATAAGAATATAGGATATAAGGATAGATATTTTCTTTTTAAAATACTTTTTTGAACTTTACTAAGGAATAATTGACAGATGTATATATTTGAAGTGCATAGTGTGATGGTTGATATACTTGTACACTGTGGATTGATGGCCAAGATCAAGTCATGAACACATCAGTTCCTTCACATAGTTAATTCTGTGTGTGTGTGTATGTGTGTGTGTGCGCGCAAGTGCATGCACATGTACCGTGAGAACACCTAAGATCTACTCCCAGCAAATTCCAAGTCTTTAACACCATCTATTACTGACTGTGGTCCCCACACTATGCATCAATTTCTCAGAACTTACTCTTCTATTTTTTTTAAGATTTTTTTTTTTTTATTTGACAGAGAGAGAGAGAGAGAGTGGGAAGGGCAGAGGGAGAAGAAGACTCCCCGCCAAGCAGGGAGACTGATGTAGGGCTCCATCCCAGGACCCTGGGATCATGACCTGAGCCGAAAGCAGACGCTTAACCGACTGAGCCACCCAGGCGCCCCAGAACTTACTCTTCTTATAACTGGAAATCTGGATCCTTGGACCTACATTCCTCCCTCCTCTCAGCTCTTGGCAACCACCATTCTAATCTCTATTTCTATGAATTTGGCTCTTCTTTTTTTAGATTCCACATAAAAGCGATGCCAAACGGTATTTGAGTGTTTGTCTTTCTCTGTCTAGCTTATTTCACTTGGCGTAAGGCCCTTTTGATCCATCCATGTTAGGGCAAGTGGCAGGATTTCCCTCTTCCGTGTGGCTGAATGATATTCCTGTGTGTGTGTGTGTTAGTGTGTGTGTGTGTGTGTGTGTGTGTGTGTGTGTCTGAGACATCCTCTTCATCCATTCATCCTTGGAGGCACAGTTAGGTTGTGACCATATCTTGGGTACCATGAATAATGCTGCAGTGAACACTGGTATGAAGCTATATCTTCAAGATACTGGATACTCAGTAGCAAAAAAGTAAACACTCCAGCTTAAACTGGGCTAAAGAATGGAATAGACATTTTTCCAAAGAAGACATACAAATGGCCAATAGCGGCTTAACATCACCAGTCTTCAGGGAAATGCAAATCAAAACCACAATGAGTAATACCTCACACCTGGCAGGAAGGCTGTTCTTAAAAGGCAAGATTTAACAAATGTCGGCAAGGATGTAGAGAAAAGGTAACTCGTAGTGGGAGTGGGAACTGGAACAGCCACTAAGGAAAACAATATGGCGGTTCCTCAATAAGTTAAAAATCCAATGGCCGCTTAACCCACCAATCCCAACCCTGGGTACATACCTGAAGGAAGTGAACACAGCATATTGAAGAGGTGATTTTCTCTTGCTTCTCACACTATGTGAATCATCTATCTTTGAAGACGTGGGTGGGATTCCTGGAGTGGAGAGGACAGAAGAGTCCTATGTTGACCTTTGGAACATTTTATTGAGATGTTCTGAGACATCCAAGAGGATGCCAGGCCCTCAAGCAAGGGTTATGGAAGGACTGAGACAGGAAAGACTCAACCTCTACTCCTGATGTGTTGATGAAGACACCACGTGGAGACAAATAATTGCAAACACCAAGAAGCAGACAACAGGCTTAAGGAGATCAGGGAAGGCTCAGACTTTCCAGTAGGCAAGGTGACCCAGGAAGGCTTCTCAGGAGAGGTGGCACTAGAAGCCTCAGGAGGACATTGAAAAGCCAAAGTGGGCGTGGGGGGCGCATTCCAGGTAGAAGATGGAGGTGGGAAGCTGAAATGGAAGGTGGTAGGGCAGAGTAGGGGGTAGTGAGGCAAGTAGCTCATGGGCATCTTTGAGAGTCAGATGACTGGGTGGCAGGTGGGGCCCCAGTAGGTATTTCTCAGCACCTGAGGTCAAAGCGGTCCTTTCAAGATTTAGCGGCTACAACTGTGTGTGTGTGTGTGTGTGTGTGTGTGTATTAAAATATATATAACCTACAATTCACCCTTTTAACCATTTTGAAGCATATAATTCAGTGACTTTAAGTAGCTCCATGGTGTTGCACAACTAACACGACCATCCATGTCCAGAACTTTCTCATTTTTCCAAACAGAAGCTTTGCACCCATTCAACAATAACTCCCATTCCCACGTGCCCTCAATCCCTGAGGTGGCCTCTTCTCCTTTCTGCCTCTGTTGAGTGTGCCTGCTCTGCATACCTCATACAAAAAGAATCATACAATATTTGTCCTTTCATGACTGGCTTTGTCCTCTCAGCAGAACATCCTCAAGCTTCACACCGTGTTGCAGCACGTGTCAGCATGTCCTCGATTTTTAAGACTGAACAATATTTTGTTGTGTTTATATACCACATTTGGGTTATCTCTTTACATGTTGATGGGCATTTGGTTTGTTTTCAGCTTTTGGCTACTGTGAATCCGCTGTTATGAAGGTTGGTGTCCGTGTGGCATCTGTGTGGATCCCAGCTTTCAGTTCTTTGGGGGTCTGTCCTGATTAGCAGAATTGCTGGATAATATGGTAACTCTGTGGTTAACTTTTGGAGGAACTGCCACACTGTTTTCCATTTTAAACTCCACAATAAAAACAAAACAAAATAATAACACAAAACAAAAATATAAATAAATAAATAAACAAAAAATAAACTCCCACTGGCAGTGCACCAAGATTCTGATTTTTCCACATCTTCATCACCCTTGGTACATTCTGTCTTTGTGGTGATGACCATCCTCATGGACACGAAGCAGTATTAGGTTCATGTTTGCTCAAGCAACAGCTTCTTCGATTTGAGTGCACTCCTGTAGGTTTTCGGCTGGATCATGTTCCTGATTTTCAAAGATTTCAACTTTTGTTCTTTCCCCCTTCTTGAATAACACGGTGGCAAGACGACCAGACAGGTGCCTTTGAGAAGCTAAGCTTTCGGTCATCAAAAACCAGCTTGGAAAACTGTCCCATCCTTTGGTTCCTTTGTTGTGACTTGGACACGGTTTATCAGGTTCACCCAGTTCTTCTCAACCAGAAAGGCAGATTTCTTCAGTTTCTGCTAGGTTTTCTCCCACAACATCATCTTTTTAAATAAATGATTCTAAAGGAACATACGTGGGCAAAAAAAACAAAACAAACAAACAAACAAAAAAAACCCCACTAATCTCATTCTCTCTGACAGTTTTCAGTTCACAGGAATGTGGGAGGAACTCAGCTCAGGAATGAGCCTCCCTCTGGGGAAAGCTATAAATAGAATGGACGTCACATGGTTGGGAGTCCACAGACCTGGGTCCAGCAACTTACCGGTTCTGAGACTTTGGGCAAGTTGACCTCTTTTTGCTAGGGGTGCAGGGGTGGAGGAAAGTTATACACATCTCTTTTTTTAAACCTCTCTGTTCCTCAGTTACCTCGTCTATAAAATGAGGATATTTAATCAGCTTCCTGTAGTTTTTAGAAGATGCCATGAGGGAATGCCTGTAAGTCACCTGTCACCATGGCTGGCATATAGGAAATGTTCCATATCTATTAACTTACCTTAGTTTGGTTAAGTCTCAACTTCTTTTCTTATGAAGTGGTGCTGATTGTTTATGTTTCAAAGCGCATCGGGTAAGCTAATGGAGCCGATTGATGCATGTGGAGCTCTCGGCACAGGCTTGGCACATGGTGATTGCTCTGTAGGACTACATCATGTTGTCATTCCCAGGATTGCTGATGCTGACCTCCAGTGCCCCTGGACAAGCAGATATTTATACTTAGATCAGAGGATCATGATGATATCCAGCCTCAGTTGGTTGAGCCATAGCTTGTGAGAAGAAAGCTTTTCAAACACAATAATGGTCTCCTGAACGTGAACTAGTCAAAAGATACATGTTCTAGTCTTGGCTCCAACTCGTTTTCTGTTTGAAACAGAAAGTGCCCAGTCTTTGGGCCTTGGTGTCCCGCTGTTAACAGACTCTATCAAGAATGACAGGGGTGCCTGGGTGGCTCAGTGGGTTAAGCGTCTGCCTTCAGCTCAGGTCACAATCTCAGGGTCCTGGGACTGAGCCCCACATCGTGCTGCCTGCAGGGAATATGCTTCTCCCTCTTCCTCTGCCCCCCAACTCGTGCTCACTCAGGTTATCTCTCTCTCACACTCACTCTCTCTCAAAATAAATAAATAAAATCTTAAAAAAAAAAAAAAGAATGATAGCTAGGGTCTGCATGCCTTTACTGTCCATGGCAGACATTACTAATTGATCTCAGAACTCCTACCCATGGAGACCAACCTCCCTCTCAGAATCCTTCTCAACACAGTGCTACAGGCAAAAACCAACAATCAGCTGCAGTGGGTTAATGAGTTGAAACCTACTTGATGTTCTAAGTGGAAATCCCGATTCCATTAATAAACTTTTCTCCTACACCACCGCAAACATGAGCAGACATGCGAGGATTTCTTTTTTAAGTGTCCAATCCGTTATAGCCACTGAATGTTTTCACTAGGCCAGGTACGGCAGGACACCCTCCGTGGAGTAAGAAGGACTCTCAAGTCACCCTTAAACCTCCTCCAGGAGAGGGCTTCAGCTTGGCATGAGGAGGCAAATACAAATCTGGGAATTAGTCAGAAGGGAAAGTGACAGATACTGCTGGTGCAGTCGGCCTCTCCAAGCTCTGCCTGTGGTTCAGGGAGGAGAGCAGGCTGCAGGGGGAGGGGGCACCACAGTTGGCCCAGTGGGGAAAGGCGAGTATTGCCCCTAAGGTTGATTTTTTTGGGGATGGACCCTTCTGCCCCACAGACAGCACCAGCTCACTCTTCCAGCTGGGGGCTGATAGGCATTCTCCAGCCTCTCCACTTCCTGCCTGCTCTGGACATTGCTGTCCTGGGATGGTTCTAAAGGGCTATACAGGGACACCTGGGAGGCTCAGTCATTGGGCATCTGCCTTCAGCTCAGGTCATGATCCCAGCATCCTGGGATCGAGACCCGCATCGGGCTCCTGCTCAGCGGGAAGCCTGCTTCTCCCTCTCCCACTCTCCCTGCTTGTGTTCCCTCTCTTGCTGTCTCTTTCTATCGAATAAATAAATAAAATCATTTAAAAAGGACTATACATGTAATGGTATACCATAGAACAAAGATATACCCCACCAACCCACACCAAAAAAAGGTAGACATAAAAGCCGATAAAATCCAGATCACCTGGGTGGTTCAGTCAGTTGGGCGTCCGACTCTTGATGTCAGCTCAAATCATGATCTCAGAGTCATCAGATTGAGCCCAGTTTCAGGCTCCACACTGGGCATGGAGTCTACTTAAGCTTCTCTCTCTCCCTCTCCTTCTGCCCCTGCTCATGCTCACTCACTGTCTCTTCTCTCTCTCTCAAATATATTTTAATATATATATACTGATATTTAATAATTTAATAAAATATATAATATAGTATATATTATTTTATATAATTAATACTAAATAATTGATAATATAACTAATTGAGTTATTTAGTAATGAAACTATTTTATAATTAATTAAATAGTAAATAGTATATATGTATTTTTAAACCTGGTAAAATCTGAGACATGGCGCCAATGTCGGCTTCCTGGTTTCGCTATCATACTGTGGTTATGGGGATGCCATTATTGGGTGAAGTTTTATTACAGATACAGGGAACCTCTGTATTGGTTTTGAAATTTTGTGTGTATCATTATTTCATAATAGGAGGGGGTTTTTTAGGGGCACCTGGGTGGTCAAGTAGGTTAAGCCTCTGCCTTCAGCCTAGGTATGATCTCAGGGTCCCGGAATCGAGCCCCACATCGGGCTCTCTGCACAGCAGGGAGCCTGCTTCCCCCTCTCTTTCTGCTTGCCTCTCTGCCTACTTGTGATCTCTGTCTGTTGAATAAAGAAAAACCCCGAGATCAAGAGTCACTGCCTCCACTGGCTGAGTCAGGCGTGCTCCCTAGAAGGCTTTTTTATTTATTTTTTTTTTCCCAATGAAGTCCTTGCAAATGCTTTGAACAATTTCAAGATGCTACTCATGGGCTGTAGCCCCAGACTTGCACTCCTCTGCCTGGAGCTTGGCATCCAGGGTCCTGTGAAAGGAAAGCAGTCACAGCCCCTGCATTCACAGCACAGAAGGCTAAATGTGTCACCCATCTTGCAGGGCCACCTGTTTACCTGACCTCACAAGGTAACTTGCTCCAAACTCTAGACATGAACACTGAGGCTTCCATCAGAGCAAGCCCAGGTACCTGGGAAAGCTTGTAACTTGGCATCTGTTTTCTTTTTTCTTTTTTTTTTTTTTCCAAATTCCTAGTCTTTCTATCTTAAAAGCAGCTGGGTCTTCAATTCTGTACATGACAAGGATTCTTTTTTAAAAAAGCCTTCACCCCGTTTTCCTTCCATTACCTTTGCAGGGCCTTGAGGAGCTCAAGGCCTGGGAAAATTTGATTAATTCAAAGACTTGTTAATTACTCTTGTATTGAGGGATGACTTTAAACCTGCTCTCGTCTACCGAAAATGGCTTACATTTGAGCGGTGCTGCCTGCCCGGGCAGCTGGCGGAGTGTCTGTACTTTGGAAAATACATGATTTCAGAGAGCTTGCCAGGAGCGTTCTCGCATCATGAGGCTGTTGCTGAACATAAGCCACAGTTTCTGATGGGTCAGTGGACAGGACCAGCTTAACTCCCGAGGCGGTATTTTTGTTCCCAGCTAAACGTGGGAAGAGCCTGATCACAATCAGGTCTTGGGTGTCACGTGGGGAGATCATTTATAATACAATCCAGACTCTGGCCTCTCTCCTTCTAGAGGAGACGGGACATGTGAGGCTTTTGTGTTTGTCTGTGTGTTTCCATCTTTAAAGATCGCTTTATTGCTAAGGAGAAATGATACAGGCTAACTCCAAGTTAACCCTCAATTCTACCACCCGGATGCGATCACCCTTAACATTTTGATGGGCATTCCCCTAGTCACACAGAGATACTACGTACACATGTAGACAGAGCGTGTGCTCATGGATGTAACCTGTGCCTCAGTGCCATTCTGAAACCTACTTTTCCCATCTGCGTTGTTAGAGACATGGCAGCGCTTGGGTCCATCATCACTGAATTCACACCTTCATTCCTCACTGTGTCAAGCTTCTGTCTGCTCAGATGTAGCACATTCTCATGCTAGGCACTATTCACAGCATGCAGGTGCTCTCATTCAATCCTCCTTACATCCCGGCAAAGCGGGATGTTACAGTCTCCCTTTCGTTGCAGAGAATACTGAGACATGGAGAAGGTAAGAGGCTTGCCCGAGGTCACACACCAAGGGCGGGCACTTGAGTAAGACAGTGGATGCTAGAGCATGTGCTCTTCCTTTCGGGGCTACGCTGCTGCTCCCCCCTGAATCCAGGCATCAACGAACTCATCTGGCCCTGGGATGGCAAAGGTCTGACACACAGAACACCATTCCTCATGCTTGTTTCCATGGCAGACATTACTAATGGATCACAGCTCCTTTCTTCCTGAGGATCCCAGATAGGCCTAGCCTCTTTCTTGATCCATCATCACAGGCAGCGACTGCCGAGCCTTTGGGATAGGTTTATGGGATGATACCTGTATGCTTTCCCTGATCCATTTAATGCTGCTCCCTCCTTTGTGAGGAGGGAATCAGGCCCAGAGAGAGCTGACTTGTCTCGGTGAGGAGCAAAACCCAAGCTGGTGTTTGGCTCCCTCCACAACCAGTCCCGCTGTCTTTCTACCCTACACCGCTGTTTCCCCAAGCGTGACAGAACAAGTAGTGGCTACCTTTGGGGACACGTCCTCATCAGAGTTTTATTGTAGCTTAGCTGTGCATTTGGAAGACTCAGAGTTAACCAGAGAGGGTGGTCCACAAAGGATCACTTTATCACAACGCACTTTAGAGAAGATGTTGCCAAATGGAGTGTGTTAGTGATATCAGTACTTTTAATGTGTGGCCACAGCTCAGGGGGCAGCAAACCTGGGTTGATGTCAGTTGCCTAGAGTTTACAGAGAGTGTCCATGACCGGGGGGCCCGGAAGCGTGCCAGGAAGTGCTCCTTCAAGGAGTCCACTCGCGCTTTCAGCAAACGTGCGTTGAGTGCCTCCTGTTTATTCAGGGGGCCTAGGCTCATATGCAGGAAACGATCACAAGTAAAACGAGGTGGTACTTGTGGGGTTTTGTATGGAAAGGACCCTTTTCTTTCCATCCTCAGTTTCATTTTCACTGAGAATTAAAGACACGGGAGAAAGAATGGAGATCACAGGTGCTCCCAACAGAGCTGACGGGGAATGAGACCTGGGTGTTGGCCAGTTCTCCTTCTCAGGGGCCCCAGGAGCAGGCAGGGCGGAAGGACCACAGGCCTCAGTATTCCACCTGCAGAAACCCGGTCTTGCCCAGTGCTCACCTCTGGCAGAGAACAGACCAGAATGCATATGTCCTGGGGGCAGGGGTGGGGGGCCCTGGGCAGGTCGCAGGCCCTTTTCCTTCTCTCAAACTTTACCAGCCAGGCAGGAGTGAGGGAAGGGGCGGCGGGGGGGGGGGGGGGGAGTGTGGGTGACCGGGGGCTCCCTCCACGGACACTTGGCCAGGACTCTACGGAGACTCAGGGGCTGTCCTCGAACCAGTCTGCGCTGAACTGGTGCAGGTGCTGGGAACTCAGAAGGCGGACGGAAGTGGGCTCCAGCCACTGGCAAGAGTTGGCGTAGGACCCCAGATGTGGGCTCGTGAGTGGAATATGGGGAGGACAGTGGAGAGCTTATGTTCGGCATAATTAGGTCTAAAACACAGTATCTTGAACCTTGCGAATTGAGCAGGTTTCCAAATCAAATCTACAAACCCAGACTTTTAAAATCAAGTTCATGTTGGTGGCTAAAGTCTATGGTTGCAGCTCACACTTCTTGGCATGTGGGCAAACATGTTCTCGTGCAAGAAGAGGGAGGGAAAGCTGTGGCCGGGGAGAAGGAAACGGGCTCCAGAGCCTGGGAGATGCTCTTTCAATTCCTCGCTCTGCTGTGTGACCTCATACAGGTTACTTAACCTCTCTGAACTTCTGCTTCTGTCTGCCCTTTATAAAAGGGGAACGACATCGATTTCCCAGGTTGAGAAAATGAACTGAATCTGGGCTTGCAAAAGGCTATTTCTGTGCTTCCTCTTGAAGTCCCTTTCATCTCCCCCTAACCCAGCACCTCCTCACCTCTCCACCCAGAGGATTTTGATAGCAACAGATGCAACCCCAACTCCCGGGTGAGAAAAAATTTTGAAAGCTTTTCTGTAAAAAATATAAATACAGACAAATCAAATTGTACTAATATAGGTGATTATAAAAAAAATTTTTTTTAAGGAAGGAGAAAAGAACGCTCCTGGGAAGTTATGCTTTCCGGAAGGAACTACCACTCATTAAGAGGGACTTTTCAGCAGATTCCCCAAAGTCGTAGGAGAGGAAATGAGAAGCCAACTCCAGATTTGCATAATTGCTGAGGTTTGCCGCTCATTTGCCCCTTGCAGGGGCTCGGCGTGAAGGGCAGCCCCTTCCTGGCCTGGACACCCCTTGTGCCCCTGCTCCGCAGGGTCCGCCTTGGAATGAGGCTTTAATGACCACTCGACTGGCATTTAGCTTCCAATTAAGAGCAAGGAGGAAAGCACTGGCTGAGTGGGGTGAATGTTCTGTGGCGTTCGCCCACTTAGGAGAAACCTAGAGAATTAGCGGGCACACAAAGCCACTTCATGGCTGGAGCAAAGGCCTCAAAGGCTTCCAGACACCCCACTGGCTGGAGAGGAAGTTGGCTGCACAGTGACCTATCTTTAGAATTGTACCAAGGACTCCCCCCTGAACTTGGGAGGCCATGTCCACTGTGGGGGAGAGAGAGCCTGAACAGACACTTCAGGAGGAACCTTTGTCTCTGCCAGGCTCGGAGCCCCCTGCTTTCTGCTGGTCCCTGATGCTGCTGTTGGAACACTGGTGCCCCACCCCCACCCCACCCCCAAATCCGTATATGGAAGCTGCACTGTCCACTATGACAGTGTTTGGAGGTGGGGCCTTTGGGAGGTAATTGGGTTTAGATGAGGCCATGGGAACCCCCATGATGGGATCGGTGCCCTTCTAAGGGGATGAAGGGACCTGAGCACATGCCCCCCACCCCCACCCCCACCCCTCTCCTCTCTCTCCGCCACGTGAGCAAACCAGGAAGAGGGCTCTCACCAGAACCCAACCGTGTGCTCACGCTCTGATCTCAGACTTGCCGCCTCCGAGACTGGGAGGACTAAATGTCTGTTGTTTACAATGACCAGTATCGGGCGATTTGTTATTTATGGCAGCGGTCTGAACTGACTAAGGCACAGATACTCAACCTCATCACAAACCTTCATAAAGGCACAAGGTGGAAAGGAAAAGGTGACGGAATTCGGCTGGCCTCGGGTCGGAGGCAGGATTAGAACCTGGGCCTTTCTGATCGAGAGCCCGTGGTCCTCTGCATCTGAGCAGACACCCATCAGAGGCTCTTTCTCGGTCTTCGGCCAGCCTTGGCCTCCCTCGGCCTGCCTCTTCCCCACAATGAGCCAAGCAGGCAAGCTGCAGGAACCGCAGAAACCAGCCCTGTTCCCCTGCTGACCCGCCTTCAGCAGTGCCCTCAGCCTGATCCGGGGGGATCCTGGCCGGTGTGATTATCGATACAGCATATTTGGGGGTGAGGTTCTGGAAATAACCCTCCTGGTAACAGACCAGCATCTGTCCCCAGTAGTGCTTTCCTCATCCATTCATTTCTTGGTAAGATACGCTGCGGTAAAGTCGGCCGTGCTCTGGCAGTGGGAGCCGAACCCCTGTCCTCAGGGGTGCGGTGACACAAGGCAGTGGGGACGCCACCAGGCTCTGAAATGAAACCACATCAGCCCCACTGGGCCTCTTCTACCTGCCCCAGTCCACACATCGCGAATAGAATGAGGGGCAAATCATGGGTTTTGAATGTCTTCTTACTAAGCAGTTTGCTGAACGAAGAACAATTAATCTCTTTATCAGAACTGGCTTGGCCACATTTCAATACTGAAAAGAGAAAAAAAAAATACCGAACAGAACAAAACCTTTTGTATTTCTGCCAGCAGAGGGGTGAAGGACAGCTTGTCATTTTGCAGACATTTTGGTTAAATGTCCTTTTACCTTTAATCTGTGAGGTTTGGGATATTCTGTGGCAAGAGGGAGAAATTGACCTGGCTTATCTGTCAAAGGGCTGTGAAACTCACTTTAGAATCTCCCTCCAGAGGCTCAGGAGTTTCCAGAGCAAGGATTTCAAGGCCAGCGAGGCTCCTCTCGGGGACTTCATGCCTTAAGCATCACCAAGTGTCCAGAGGACATTAATAGTTACAATACGTGGGTTTTGGGTTTTTTCCGGTGTTCACAGACTGTACTCCGAAGTTATATGGGACACGGAATTATGCATTACCACAGCCCACAGTTCAGCCGGCACCTGTCTGCTCCTGCTTTCTCTGCAGTGTCCCACTTCTGAGGCCAGAAGAAAGCTGGAGCTGGCTACTGAGGCCAGAGAAAGGCGTGGAATTTATGGGAAAGCTCAAAGGAATTATGATCTGAACCCTGCGCCTGAGCCGCTGCTCTGCCACATACCTGCTCTGTGACCTTGGGCAAATTAGCCGACTTCTCTGAGCTTGTTTCCCCATCAGCAAAATAGTGGCAATAGCAGCCTCCTCCCAGAGTTTTATGGGGGGAGAAAAAGAGATAAAGTGTATGGGAAGTACATAGTGAAGTGTTACACAAGTAGCAGATGCTGTTAGACGTTTCATTACATGGAGGACAGTGTAGGAAGCAAACCATGGCTTTTTAGGGAACCGATTTGACTAAGATGACACTTTGTTGTTGTTGTTTAATTTTATTTTTTATTTTTAGCTTTTTTTTTTTTTTAAGGATTTTATTTATATGAGAGAGCGTGAGAGAGACTACAAGTAAGGAGAAGGAAAAGCAGGCTCCCCCCCCAACAGAGAGCCCAGTGCTGGGGCTCGATCCCAGGACTCTGGGATTATGACCTGAGCCAGAGGCAGACACAACAACTGAGCCACCCAGGCACCCCATTTTTGAGAGAGAGAGTGCGAGGAAGGAGGGGCAGAGGGAGAGGAAGAGAATCTCAAGCAGGCTCCACCACTTAGTACACCCCTGAGACCATGACCTGAGCCGAAATCGGGTCTGCTGTTTAACTGACTGTGCCACCCAGGTGCCCCCTAACATGACACTTTACAATTGTCCCATATCACTCAGATGCCCTATGAAGGAATCAGAATTTGTCCTATGGGCTCAGGGGTCCTTTCTGATGTCATCTCTTGGGAGCACCCTATACATCTTACATTTGGATGAGGAACTCACATTTTAGCGTTGACCAGTCTAACTGTCCATATAAGTCCTGTCACCATGACTGACCTTCTGTTTAAAGAGCAAGGGAGGAAGGGTGGTTGGACAACAGTATCCCTTTGCGTTGCTGGAATATTTGGTAGCTGAATTGCTGTCCCAAGTCTCCCCTCCCTGACTGTCTCCACTACCCCCTTGACATTAGACCCAACCATGTCACTGGCTCTGGCCAGTGGCATGTTAGCCACTGTTACATAGGCAGAAGCTGAAAATGAACTTCAGATCTTTGTTATGGAGGACAACGCTCAAGACACTGGCGCCTGCTTTCTTGGGGTGGTCTGGGAAACGGTGGGAGGAGTTTGAACTTCCGGAGAGACTGGGCATTGAGATCAGTTCTGCCTCTCTGACCATGACCTTGCATTGTTATTTTTCTGGGAAGCAGCCCTTCTCAAACAGGGTCATCTGAATCTAGAAATAAAGGAAAGAGAAAGTAATAGTGAAAGCATGAAAGCAAGTTTGGGGGGGGGGGGGCTGTACAGGGGCAAGGTCCACAAAGACTTGAATTTGACCAGTTCCCCTGGACCAGGAATTAGTCCTGGGGCTAAGGTAGGATTCCCTGAACAGCTGAAGGGAACTTTAGGAAGGGAGGCAGAATCCTCTTGGAGATTAACTTTGGCTTTGGTCTGGTTGAGTCTTGTTAGACTTTAAATAGAAGCTGGGGGGGAGGGGGCATATGTAGGGCAGCCCTGGTGGCAGCGAGAGTCTGCATCCCAGCATCGCCCTGACATTCCTTATTTTGGTAATTGATGTGGTCAAGTTGAAGCTTGTCACTGCAGGAGCATCGCTTTGTGGCTTTGGTAGTGCCGTGGCCGTGTGCAGAGTGAGAAAAATCAATTTCCACTGTCCACGGAGTGTTGTTTGATTTATTACCGCTGGAAGAAGAAATTCTTTATCTCCCACCCCCTCTTGGAGAGGACTGTTTTACAGTCTGCTGCTAGAGACACTCCATAAAGGAAGTCCCATTTGCCCGAACTTTGGTATTTTGATAACCTTCCTTGGCTATTCGGAGGACACTGAACACTCCCAATTTTTATGACCATCATTTGTTTTTGATTAAGCAATTATAGGCATTAAAAGACAATCTGCAGGAGTGTGGCCAGCATACCTGCAGGATTGTTTCAGGCAGTGGGAAATTTCTACATCAGAGGGCTTGAATTTTTCATGACCACCGTGCAGAGGAAGGAGGAGGGGCTTACTAGGAAAGAAAGCAGACAAAGGGATTTGGGAGTCAGGATGGGATTGGAATCCTGGCTTCCCCTGGAGAGCAAGTCAGTGAACCTCAGTATGTGAGCCTCGGTCTTCTCATCTGGACTGTGGGTTTGTGTAGCAGACAATGCCCCCTTTCAGTCTTTTCTCTGCACCACCCCTGCCTCCTTCGGTGTCCTTTTGCATCCACGCCTTGTACCTGAGACAGGTACCATTGGCCTCTGGAGGCACTTTGCCCACACACACTCAAAGCTGGGAGTGCCTGGGAATTGATGTCCATCTGGGCAGCCGCCAGCAAGTGACTGACCAGTGTGGGAGTATGGAAGCCCCGCTTACATGACAGAGCCCCCTGTGGTTTCAGACTGAGGCTCCCCCAGGAGCACCTTTGCCCAAAATAGTTGAAGTTGCAGGATTCTTGTCCCATGGATTTGAAAACCGAGTCTCATGGACAAAAGGGTGAGGTAGAAGTTTATGAAATGAAGGTAGGAACAGAAAAGGAAGAAAAGGAGCCCTCCAGAGTGAGAGGAGTCCAGGGTGGGTTGCCACTGAGGGCTTTTATGGTTGGTCTTTTATAGGAAACTGACCAGGGAAGGTGGTAAATTTCTTGTCAATATCATGGTAGATTTGTGAATATCATGTCTATATTAGAACACAGGTTGTAACTATAATGCAACAAACAAGGTGTTCTTATAAATATCATGTATATTTCTTTATGGGGGGGGGTGGGGAGGGATTTCTGTGAGTCTGGTTACATAACCTCCTGCGCGACCTCTCTCTCCCTACCTCGTCTCCCCTGTCACTTCCTCGAAATCAGCCCTCACCTTCCTCTCCTCCCCGGATCCTCTTCCCCTCGCCTCCTGGAAGACCTCGTTCATATCTCGTTTGTGTCCTAATCCTGATCACCCAGGCCGTTTCTAAAGAATCCTACCTTAAACACGGAAGAAATTAAATTAAATTAAAAAGAAAAGAAAAAAATCAATTAAAAAAAAAAGAAAGAATCCTACCTATTAGCAGACTGATCATTCATGCTGATTTTTTTTACAAACTATTTTTATGAACTTCTCTTCAGTGTTTTGGTGTGCCAGGCATGGAGTTAAGTGTTCGAAAGACATTATCTCTTGTAACGTTGTGATGAAAGAAGGTCTCTGGAAGCACTTTCCGCAGTGACCAACGCACAGCGGGAATTCAGCTCACACTGCCAGGGTCTGAACGTGGTGGTTGGAACGGTGTGTGGTGGGGGGAATCCAAACATGCCCTCACCCCTCTCCCTGGTTGCTCCCACCCCTTCCCAGTTCCCCTCCACACAGCAGCCAGAATGGCCTTTTAAAACAGACCGATCAAATGTGTAAGACCGTTTAGCGGCTACTTCATTGCATACAGGATGAAATCCAAATTTCCCATCATGACCTGTAATGGGGGTTGGCAAACTTATGCTACAAAAGGCTACACTGTAAATATTTTAGCCTTTGTGGACCATATGGTCTCAGTTTCAACTACGTGACATTTCCGTGTGTCACCAAAACAGCCACAGACAATATGTCAACCAGTGGACATGGCTGCTTTCCATAAAACTTTGTTCGAAAAACAGATTTGGCCCCTAGGCTATGGTTGCTGGCCCCTGGTCTACAAGACAGCTAAATGGTATGGAGTCTGCCTTCCTCGCCAGCCGTGGGCCTCACCTTGATCCACTGTCCTCCTCTTCATTTTGCTCCTGCCACACTGGCCTCCTGGAGAATCCCAGCACACTCCTGACTCTGTGCAACTGGCCCCCTTTCTGGGTCTGGGACCCTCTTCTGGAAGCCTCCTGCAGACCTGGCTCCTGCCTATCATTCAAGCCTGCTCGAGTGTCCCCTCCTCGGAGCGGTGTTCACATGCCTGCAGCTCTCAGTAGGCCTCCCCGCTCCATTCCCAGGGTTCTGCACAATCTCAGTGCTTCATTTAGTCCCTGTCACCTGATTGGTGTCTGTCTGTCGGGGAGGCAAGGCTCTACATTATCGGATTGCTTCCTGCAGCATCTTCAGGCCAGAGCACAAAGTCTGGCATTCCATTCCGTAGGTGCTCAGAAAAGATTGGTTGGAGCAATAGTCTCCAGGACACCCTGACTCCCCCTGGAAGAAGTTTGCCAAGGCTGAAGGGCGCTGGAATTGCAGCTGGTTATGTTGGTTGCAAGGCAAACCTACAAAACTCCCAACCAACTTCCTCTCTTCCTCTTTCTCTGTCAATTATCCCGCTAAATGGAACATCTCATCGGAGGATTTGTCTGAGCAAATCCTCACTTTTCTTTTCTCGGTCCTGAGCCCAGGACTGCAGACCTCCATTTTCAAGGCTAAAAACACCAAGAGGAATGTGTTCTCTGAACATGACTTTGAGATTACCCAGTTAATTAAAGAGGGATTTAGGAGTTACTTAACATCTGGGTAGCAGGGTTTTTTTTTTCCCCTACTCAGCTTTGGAAAGGAAGCAGAAATTGTGATACACCTGATACATGCACCTAATTGCCCCATCAGACATCTCCCTTTTGTGATTTCATCGTACCATAAGATGAGACTCTTCTTTTCTGGGCTCTTTGGTGCCAAGACATCTGATGTGTTGAGTGGCAAAGCCCAGGACATGTGCCTGGAGAAGCCAGCTGTCTCATCATGATGATTGTGACCCCCAAAGTGACAGTGGCTCTTTTTTATTACTTAATACTGAAGAGCAGTGGTTCCCAGCCAGCAAGCATTGTTAGGAGGCCAAGGGGGCTTCAAGAGGTGGTCCAAGGTGGTGCTGCCATTAGGTGATGGAGGGTCTTGAATGCCATGCTGGCGAATGGGAGCTTTATCCTGGCCAGGGAGCATGGGAGAGTTGTACGTTGGGGAGGAGCCTGGCCGATGCTCCATGGGGGTCTTGGGGAGGATGGCATGAGGGAGGAGGACTGGTAGCCAGGAGCCCAGGTAGGAGATGGCTCTAGAGCTCCAGGTGGGAAGTGAAGGGACCTTGCTGGCATGGTGGGCATCAGGAAGGGAGATGAGGAAATACATTCAGACAGGGGTTCACACCCCAGGGACAGGTCACCAAGGCCACCATGGGCCAGATGGAGGCAGGCCCCCACCTCAGCTCTGAGAACTTGGATTTTATTCAGCACAGATAGCAATGAGAGACCTACCTCTCCAGGTTACTGAGAAGATTACATAGTGAGTGCCTTGAAATTTATTTGTAACAGGTCTTCTGTGAACTTCTAAGTGGTCATCAGATGCCATTTCTACAATGATTATTTTATTTTATTTTAGAGAGAGAGAGAGCGTTCACACATGCGAGGGGGAGGGCAGAGGAGAGAGAGAGAGAAAGAATCCCGACCAAGCAGGCTCTACACCCAGGTCAGAGCCCAACACGGGGCTCAATCTTCCGACCCTGACAGCATGACTTGAACCAAAATCAAGAGTCAGGCGCTTAACTGACTGAGCCACCCAGGCACCCCAATATCTTCTTATTTTATTTTATTTATTTATACTTTCATTTCATCTGTATTTATGTAACACTAATGAACAGAAGGCAAGGAAGACCTTTAAACACACACCTACACACATATTACTACACTAACAGAAATCTACCAGATTACTGAGTATCACGTCCATTCTCTGAAATGCTTCATTCACCAGAACTCTGCCGGACCGGTCAGCGGGTGAGTTTTCAGTGGACTCCTCCTTGCCTTCATGCCATGCCTTGGCCCTAAGAGGCCTCTCCATGGCTACTATTATCATTAGTTACTGTTGCCAATACAGCAGTCACCCCAGTAAAACCAACAGTGTTCAAGAAATACCATTAAAGGAGCCCCTGGGTGGCTCAGTGGGTTAAAGCCTCTGCCTTCGGCTCAGGTCATGATCCCACGGTCCTGGGATCGAGCCCCACATTGGGCTCTCTGCTCAGCAGGGAGCCTGCTTCCTCCTCTCTCTCTATGCCTGCCTCTCCACCTACTTGTGATATCTATCTCTGTCAAATAAATAAATAAAATCTTTAAAAAAAAAAAAAAAAGAAATACCATTAAAAACAGGGATGGGGTGGTATCCTTGGTACTGAATTTGTGTATGTCCCAAACACACCCTATAGCACGAGGGTGAGGAAGCGGTGTCCATCTGTGGTGGCCCCAAGACCAGACTTTAGTCTGTGCTCAAGATTTGGGTTGTAGATGTGGACCTTTGACTGGTCCAAACGCACTACAGAGTCCTATTCACCCGTGGTTTTGACCGGCCAAGCTCCTCAAGGGGAAGCTGGTCCCCGGCTAGCTGGCGTCGGTCCTGTGCCAGATGCCTCACTGAACGGGCCCGGGTTGCGCAGTCACAGCAGCCTCCTCCCCCTTGGACTTAAATGCAGTGGCATTGCTCGTCAGGGGCCTGATTTCAATTGTAATGAGCACTGGGCGCCTCTTTAATTGTCTATAATTACTCGAGGCAGGACTCGGCCAGATGAACACGCGCCAATGGACAACAGCCTTTTCCCGTCGGAACAGTGTGAGCTGATCGAATGGTGGTTTTTTTAGCCCCAGTTATGACTCTGTGCCTGGTAGCTGGGGGTGGGGGATATTGATACTTGTTTAAGATTCAGGCACGTGTTTAATTCTGCTGCGGTGGAATATTGGTTTCTGCAACCAGCCGGCAGGTGGGCGTCCTCAGAAGGACTTGCAAGAAGGCAAGAATCTGCGTGTCTGAGGCCTTGGGGCTTTGACTGGGCCCAAGCACCCCTCTTCCAGGTGCCCCACAGCTGAATCCTGCCTCCTTCAGGTCTAGGGTCCCCTTCTCAATCAGGTCTCCCCCAACCATTCTGTTTGAAATTGCAAAGCGTGCGCACCCGCGCGCGCGCGCACACACACACACACACACACTCTCTCGTGGTATCCCTCCCCTGTTCTTTCTTTCCCCAACCTCCTAACATGATATATGACTTACATACTATTAATTATATTCCTGTGTGATCCACTGCCCCTGATAGAATCGGGGAGCTAGGTAGAGCAGAGACTTTTGCTAGTCTTAATGGCTGCTGTGTCCCAAATGCCCAGAGCCCAAAATAGATGCTCAATAAATATTAGTTGAATGCAGGGATGGATAAATGAAAAGTTTAAGGGAGGGGATGGAGTGAGTGCAGGACAGCTGCTGGTAGGAAAGGAGTCATAACCTGCCTTGGATGGTCTCCGTGCTGGACCAGCCCAGATGTGCTCCTGGCTCCAGGCTGCATGGGGCCATCAGAGCGGGGGATGGGAAGGATCCCTCTTTCCTGTCGGGTAAAACCCTGTACCTGCTCGATGGGGTCCTTAATCCTCACTGCCATCCTGTGTGCTAGATACGATTACCCTGATTTTATAGGTAAGAAAAACAAGACTCAGAAAAGTCATGGGCTGCCCAGGGCCATCGTGAGCAGCAGAACTGGGGTTAGAACCCGTATCTGTCTGGCTCTAAATTGATTGATTTTTTTTTTTTCTTTAGGTTTGAGTCTGAGCTCCAGGCTTGTCCCCTCCCCAGTACAGCAGGGTCTCTCAACTTTGGCCCTGCTGACTCGATCGTTCTTTGCAGTGGGGCCGTCCTGTGCATGCTAGGATGTTTACCAGCATCTCTGGTGTCTGCCCACGGATGCTGGTAGCATCCTCCCCCTCCCCAGCCTGATGATCAAAAATGGCTCTAGACTTTGCCAGGCATCTCCCTGGAGCAAAAGTAACCACCCCCTGCTGCAAGTCACTGCTGTAGATAACGTGGAAGGAGCTCTCATCTGGCCCTGAGATCCTGCTGAGAGGGAAGAGTCACCACCAGGACGACCGGGGGCCCTGCAGCCAGGGTCTCTGGAGTTGTCTTGTTCTGGGACCGGTGTAGCACCAGTCTGGGATAGGGCTCTTGTCCTCCAGGCCCAGAGCTGTTGGGCGCTCTAACTGTGTTGATGTCGCTCACTGGAGAAGCCGCTACAGGGGAACCAGCTCTGCAGGGGAGTTACTAGGGAAACTGTGGAGGATAAGAAGGGGAAGCAGGAGCCAGGAGAGCCTTCAGACCACACTGTGGGGTTGACATCTGTGAAGGGGAGGAAGGGCAGTGGGGTTGGAAGAACCTCAGACCCCAGGCCAGCTCCAGGCTGCTGGGGAGTTCTGCACTCGGCAGGATCAGGGTGCACAAGGACCGCTGGCCAGAACAACCCAGAACAGCTGTACCAGGAATCTGCACAGAGGTGGTGGCTGGAGCCATGGGTCCATGATGCTCCCGTGGCAAGCGACTGGCACGCTAAGCTGAGCAAGCTGCCACCATCGCCAGCAGCCCCTGTCATCTAGCCAATGCTGTTCATGCGATATCTTAGCTCAGGCGCCTGCAGAAGCAGACCCTGAGACAAGGTATAAAAATTGGGGGAAGAGGTGATTCCCATGAAACTCCAGTAAGGGCAAAGGTTAGTGAGCCAGGGAGGAGAGGAAACCCATCCAGGCACACACGTGAGCAAGGTAGCCCCTGCAGGGACCTGGAGCCCAGGCCTGCTGGAGGGTTCTAGAAGTGGTGTAGGACACATGCCTCTGAGCCTCCCAAGATGAGGACTGAGAGACCTGGGGTCTTCCGAGCTCCAGGGCTGCCTGAGCAGAGACCCTCAGGCAAAGGGATGCGGATCCTGGCGGCTGGGAGCCAGCCCACAGGTGCACGGAAGGGTAAGACCATTTGGGCTCCCGCTTGTCCTAGGCACTGACTTCAGCCTGCTCCAGAGGCCAGGAAGAGCCTCTGGCAGAGCTGCCAATATTTGCAAAAGGCAGCCCCCAAACCCTAGAGGGAGCCAGGGAAGAGGTAAGGGCGGGGCACGTGCCAGTGGGCGGTGTAGTTCAACTCCAGATCCTGCTAAATACAGCCTCTTCCTACCCCCACTTTACTGATGCAGAAACTGAGGCCCAGAGCTTCATCCCTAGGTCACAGCCCTCACTTTTACGGAACCCGGGAGTGATCCTAATCCTGGAGCTGCCAGTCTGAGCTGCAGGAAAATCTACATGGGAAAATCAGTCGGGGTTCAGAAGGAAGCCCCCGGACGAGGGGCACTAGTGGGCCCCCTCGCCACCTGCGGTCGCTGAGCTGCAACTACCAGGCCCGGCCAGCAGTCCTGGGAGGATCCAGCCCCCAGACATCATGTTGGCTGCAGGGAGGTACCCCGGCTCCTGCCCTCCCCCGTTGCTGGGTGCAGTGTAGTGTCTGTCCTTACACCGTTACCTGCTGTACCGGTCCTGTTTACTGGAGATTACACCCAGGCCACCTCGATGGAAGTTGAGGGTATTTCCCCCAACCCTCAAGCCACACGCTTACAGTCTTGTGGCCGATTCACTTGCAGACCAGTAACCCCCTTCATCCTCTGCGGGCTGTACCCATTTATCTCCAAGGACAGCGAACGAAGGGGCTCACAGTACCTTTTTCTGTGTGGGCTGACCCCAGGAACTGTAATATAAACCTCGTGCCTCGCATGTCCGGGTGCCTGGAACTGGGCAATTTACACCCCGCCAGCCGCCCCGGGAGGCGGGGACTGCACGCACCCCCTTCTGCAGATGCAGAAGCCGAGAAAGAGGGTGACGCAGGTGACCCTCAGGTGAGGACAGACGGTGGGGTCGGAAGCTCTTCTAACCCAGGCCAAATCCCCCCCAAGTTCTCTTCTTCACTCGTACCCTCTGTGGTTGCCAGTGGGGGCAGGGGCCTCCACCCGCCGAGACTGGGGATCATATCATTGTTTAGAAACCCCGGCCAGCCGATGAAGGCCGTCAGAAGGTGGAGGTTGCCAACAGCCCAATCTGCCTGTTGATGGGTTCGTCGCAGACAACGCCACAGAATGGTTTTAGAGAAAGCTTATTTTAGACCCTTAATTTTCTTTTTTTGAAAAAAGCCCCACAGAGAGAGCAGCTCTGACGCATCGTGCACAAAGATCAGAAAAGCAATGGCATTTTCCCAAGGGTCCAGAACTGGAGACTGTCATCAGCACACGCTCTATCCCGAGGTCCTGCTCCCATGTGGTAGCCGATGTGGCTTCCCAGCCCGAGCCCGAAACCAGCCAGCGGCCACAGAGGTGCCAGTGCCATTGAGACGGGCAAGGCCTCTGGAGTCCAACCATCTGGGTTCAAAGCCCGAGTCCCTGATGGTGTGGCTGTGGATGAGGTTTGTGAAATCCTCTGAGCCTCAGTTCCCCCATCTGTAAGATGGGCGGAAGAGTAGCACCTGCTTCATGGGATGTCGTGACGCTGCGGTGGGCGGGGGGCAATACGTTTGTGCGCATGTGGGGTGCTCAGAACAGCCCCTGGTGTTTAGGAGCACTCCAGGGATGACTCTGCCGGGCCACGAGTGTTGCGGCAGCATGGTCCAGGCTTTCTCCCCGCGAGCTGAATCAGAGGATGGCTGAGTAGCAAACATGGCTTGGAAGTCAGAGATTGGGTTTTGCTCTGGAGGGATCAAAAGACTTCTTTCCCCTAGAGACGTGCGCTTACTTTCCAAGGACAATAAAAACCAAGGGACTTACCCTTCCTCTTTCCAGAGAGCGTGGGTTTCCGTTGGAGTTTCTCTCCCAGTCTCTCCCCAGAGGGGAGAAGGGACAGAGATCCTAGCTGCCTTCTAAGCTCCGAGGCTCATAATCTGGGGGTTCCTCTCTCTCCTGGGATGCATCCGTTGCGCACACAGCTGCCGTGTGGTCCGCATGTCGTCACCCCACGTGGAACGGGCAGGGAATACCCACGCTGCGCACATGCCCCGTGAGCAACGAGTGGTCTGCTCTCCGGTCCAGAGACTGTGTTTCCGTAGGCCACGAGACTAAACAAGTTACTCTTCCCTCTCCTTGCACTGGGGGCAGCTGGGATGAGCTTTTACCCTCCCAAATGCGTCACTACCCGCCCACCCCCCACCAGAACGGACAGTCAGAGGCTTCCTGAAGATTCTCTGATTCCATCCCATGTCTCGTGCCCCTTTCCTCCCGTAAGAAACATAACATTCCTGGATTTGCTGGTGAACAGAACCCACTTTTGCTGCAGTTGGAGTGAATGACCTTTGTGGTGAGCATGAATGGAAGTAAGTACAGGTCCCACTAAAGCAGACGGAAGTGGTTTTAAAAGAGCACTGCCATAGGAGCGCCTGGGTGGCTCAGGCGGTTAAGCATTTGCCTTTGGCTCGGTTCCTGATCCCAGGGTCATAGGATCGAGCCCCACATGGGGCACCCTGCTCGGTGGGGAGTCTGCTTCTCCTCTCCCTCTCCATCTTGCCATTCCCCTCTGCTCGTGCTCTCTCCCTCTCTCTCACTCTCAAATAAATAAATAAAATCTTTAAAAGGTGGGGGGCACCACTATGACCTTGGGTCCTCTCTCAGATTCGCAACCTCCTTGACAGGCAAGACCTCATTTGTCTGGTCATGCCTGTATCCCCAGCATGTGAAATAGCCCCTGGCACTTGGAGCCAGGGAACAAAGCTTTGTTGAAGAAATGAGCTTATGAAGTATCCCCCTGCCTTCAGACATGCTCATCCTTGCCCATTCAGCTCCTGGGTCTCCTGAGGCTCCCAGGATGAGACCCTCCCAATGGTCTTAGTGGGCTGGGGTGCCATCCCCGCAACCTTCCTTTTCTGCAGACCTTTGACCAAGAATGGTTGTTCTCTAGACCCCTTCCTGGCCAGCTCAGCTCTCGCCACCCTGTTCTCTGGGGGGCACCCAGCACCAACAGGAAGAAGGCGAGGCTAGGGGCTGGGTGGGGCTCGCAGGGAAGGGCAGAGTGGGTCCCCCATTATAGAGGGGCTGTTCTCCATGCTCTGGCATTCAGGGCCACAGCACGGCCTCCCTCTGGGGGCACCACTGACAAGACAAAGGTCACAGGACTGGCATTCTCTGGACTTGTACGACCTCGGTAGCCACTGCTATTTCGGAGGTGTCCTTCTTGTTCGGTCGTCTGAGGTCCCACTGACCTCCCCAAAGCGGCTCCAGCAGGCCACTGCGTGTGACATAGATGTCTAGCTGTCCTTTCCCCGCTAGTGTCAGGCACTCAAAATAGAGGATGGAAAGACCAGGGAAGGGCTTTGAGAAGCTCACGGTCTCAGGGAAATATAGACAAAAAAAGAAGAAAAGACAGGAAAAAAAAAAAAAAAAGAAGAAGAAGGAAGAGGAGGAGGGAGGAAGGGAAGCATGGCACCATCCTAGTATCCTAGTATGTTATAGACCCCATCATACAAGCACGCTGCCTGGTGCCCTGGGACACACAGAGACCCGGGGGGGAGCTGGAGCAAGTAGTTCTGGTCTGTTTCAGCACTCCTCCCCAGCACCCTGTGTATACTGGGCAGTTACCAGGAAAGATAGAAATGCCAAGGGCCAGCTCTCCACCTCCTGGAGCTCATGGTCCAGAGGCATCAGCAATGCCCAAGGATAGGAGGCCACATAGCACAGTGGGTGGCACATTCCTGGGGTTAACCACTCTGAACCTCAGTCTCTTTGTCTGGAAACTGGGGACATTTCCTCCAAGATCCATGGCGAGGTTTAGACGAGACGATACCTGTGTGTGCCCATTCCACCTGTGCTCACACACTAGAAGCGCTCACTAAACTCTGGCTATTATTCTAGCTGTTGCTGCCGTCGTAGAGAAATAGAAAAAGGTCTAGGGACCATGATGCAAACCCCTTGTGGGGGAACCATACATCCCGACAGCCCTGTCTGTAAGGCTGAAACCCACAGAAGCCGAGAAGAGATCACTTTGAATCCTGCAGAAAGCGCCAGGCCATTGTGTCCCTGGAGATTGTGTTTCAATGATCGACAGAGCCTGAGGCCCTGGGGCCCTCCCCATGGCAAGAACTCCGTTCTTAGCATCTGGACCCAGGGCTGGGCCAAAAGACCCCAAGAGCCTCAAAGACCTGGAGCGGGAAGCTGGTCCTTCCTGGGAAAGCAGCTTGGAAGAGTGTCCCAGGGCAGCCAGACCCAGCCAGGAAACCGACCACATGCTCCTGTTCTGGGCGGGGGTCCTCTCCACAGGTCCACACGGCCCAGGACCACGGGGCGCTCAGCGCATGCCAGGGTACCAGAGCAGCCACTCGAAAGAGCCTCAGCAACTCGATGTCTCAGCGTGACCATCTGCCAACAGGACCTCCTGGGCCAGGACTCTGGGATTTTAATTGAACTGCCAGGGTGTGGACCGCAGTGCTGGAGTGACGGCCCAGGGGGAAATAAATGTCACTTTCATTCTGGAGAATACGACTACGGCAGCTGTAAAGCTTCATTTTCCTTCCCAAGCCTTTCATTCAACCAAAGGGTAAGGTTCCGGCAGAAAGGGATGAGCTCTAGACATTAGCCTTGGTTTGGTTCTAATGCAGGAGGACATTACCATCAAGATGTCAATATTTTTGGGGCACCTGATGGCTCAGTGGGTTAAAGCCTCTGCCTTCGGCTCAGGTCATGATCTCAGGGTCCTGGGATTGAGCCCCACGTTGGGCTCTCTGCTCAGCGGGCAGCCTGCTTCCTCCTCTCTCTCTGCCTGCCTATTTGTGATCTCTGTCTATCAAATAAATAAATAAAATCTTTAAAAAAAAAGATGTCAATATTTTTTCATGATTGGAGAGCAAAGACAATTAGAAAGTCTAAGAATCCACTTTCACTGTGGTATGAATTTCTTTGAGCATTTTTGTCAGGGGCATAGATTCCTATTATAATCAGAAAGAAAAACACTAAACACAGAAAAAAGATCTGGGTACAAGATTCAATGTAAACTGCTATTTTGAGACATAATCATTCATTGTCCATGAGTTTATGGAGATACTAATGAGACTGACCTCTACGCAACACTTCTGAGCTGGACGCCGTATGTTCAAGATCAGTATAATTTTTGCAATAGCTCTGCCATGTTGTGTACGAAGGGGAATCACCCCATTTTATGCCTGCGGAAACAGAGGCTTGGGGATTTCATGGCAAGACCTTAAGCTTGAAGCACTGTCAGAGTGTCAAAGAGTTTCCCGAAACTGGGTTCCTGCAGTAAAATGCAGAACACACCAAGTACAAACATAGGACTTCAAGTGGCCTTCCCTCTCCAAGGTCTCCCTGTGCTCCAAGTTTTTCATGTGACCCACCCAGAGTGAGGGACACAGTGTGAGGTTTCATTATGGGATCCTCAAGGGTAGCCTCCATTTCTTACTGACTTACTGTAATCCGAGAAGAGCATGGAATGCCAACTCCAGTGCCCACAGATGCCTGGCAGGGGATGGAGACCAGCAAAGCTGGATGGGAGTGGTGAATACAGGGCCAGACCTGGCTGCATCCAAGGGAAGAAGTTTCCACTCAGCTCCAGCTAGTTGCAAACCCGTGGGGCTGCAGACCCGGTGTGGCCAAATGGTTTGCTTTTTCAAGACAAGCTAGAGATTTGGGGTATCATGAAACCCCTCGATTTTGCAGTCATTGGCAAACACATCCGAGATGTTCCCCGCAAAGTGCCACCATGTAAGGTTGAATGTGGCCCACAGGCAGCCACTTCTCTGATAGAGCCTATCTGGACCCAGCCCTCGGGCTGTGCCTCATCAGCCTGTTCACCCGCCACAGGAAACAAAGCAACTTTGAGTCTGGTCTGTCATCAATAGTCCTCAGCCCTTGTGAGCGGGACACGCTAGTGCACTTGGCTTTTGCTTGGGCTGAGATCGCCAATATCACCCCCATCTGAACCCTAGAACCAGGTTGTTGACCTCAGGAGGTTTGGAAAAGTCCCCTGAGCATGGAAACCAAATCTTGGTCAGATTTTTACCCTCGCAGGTCCCCGGCATAATGTCTTACTGATAATTGGTGCTTAATTTGTATTTCAGTGAACGAAATAAAAGCTGGGCCTTCATTTGTTCCTCCGTTCGGCAAATATGGGTTGGCCCTCGGCTGTGGGCCAGAAATGGGATTCCAGGGGTTGCTGACTTGCTCATTGCTACCAGGCCGGTGGGATATGTAGATGAAGCAGTAACTCCAAGTGTGCAAGTGGGGGAGGAAGCTATAGGTTCAGAAGTGAGGAGTGTGCGGAACTCAGCTCGGTGGTCAGAGAAGGTCCCTTTGAGGAGGTGATGGGTCAGCTGAGAGCCAAGAAACAGGGACGCTCTCAAGAGAACTGTGCAAGTGGGAGACAGGGAGTGGGATGTGCAAAGGTCCTGTGGCAGAGGGAGCCAGCAGCACCAAGGAAAGTCCAGGGTGGCTAGATGAAAGAGACCGTGGGACAGGGTCAGGTGGGTAAAGCTGGAGAGGGATTGATGGCCTGGGCCGGACCATGCAGTGGGCTGTGGTGGGAGTTCTGATTCAGCCTAAGGCTGAGAGGAAGCAACCGAAGGGCTTAACCAGGAATAGGGCACAATTGTGGGGAGCTGGGGGGTAAAATAGTGAATGAGGATCGATGAGTACATGTATCATGCTGAGCGCTGAGTCATGTACAGAACTGCTGAATCACTACATTGAACACCTGAAACTAACGTAACACTGTATGTTAACTATACTGGAATTAAAAAACTTAAAAAATAAAAATAAAATAAAGTAAACTTAATAAAAAATGTAAAATATATTAAAACATAAAACTTCAGGGGCACCTGGGTGGCTCAGTGGGTTAAAGCCTCTGCCTTCGGCTCAGGTCATGATCCCAGGTCCTGGGATCAAACCCCGTGTCGGGCTCTTTGCTTGGCAGGGAGCCTGCTTCCTTCTCTCTCTGCCTGCCTCTCTGCCTGCTTGTGATCTCTGTCTGTCAAATAAATAAATAAAATCTTAAAAAAAAAACAACAACCATAAAACTTCAGAATATAAAGAAGCCCAGGCTGCTTTCTGAAAATTAGATACATTCATTGCAAACGAATTTTCTCCCATTAAAATTTTTTAAAATATATGAAAGCATTTAGTTTTTGTTTTGTTTTGTTTCAAGTAAAGAGGCATGATTATGTGCATCCTAAAAGTTCTTTCTAGCTAAAGTATGGAGAACTGATTTGACGAGGTCCAATCAGAGATACGGATAATGCCAGGGTATGTGACATATTTAACAGGTAAATTGGGTGTGGGAGTTGAAAAAAGGTGACCTCCTTGAAAAACTGGAGGTTTTAAGGAGATGGTACCATTTGCTGGGATTGGGAACACTAATGGGTACACAACTCTCTGAGGCGTCCTCACTTAGACTATAGTGTGAATGACTTCCCTAGAGCTCTGCAACCCTGGGAGTGAGGGTTGGGGGAAGGGCCAGATTTAGTCTGCAGTTTAACAAAGACACTAGCAAAACATCTCTGCAGGCCCTGTGGTAATTCTCTGTTATCATCAGATCAAAAGTGGCCAAAATTAGGAAGAGGAATTTTCAAAGTAGTTAGATCTTACAGAGAACCAGGCTCCCAGGCTTTCTGAGAGAGAAGCATGCATCTTTCACTCTTTCAGAAATTGCTAACTGGAAACAGCCCCTCAGCCCACCCCCAGACAGAAGCAGGAATTAACTTTGACACCTAGGATGCTTTGAGGAATTAGGGAAAGGGGAGTCAGGAACCCGGCCAGACCTCATATCAGGTCTGTCCAAACTGAGGTTACAAATGACTGGAAATTCCCAAATCCTGGGCACTCACACACATAGCCTCACCCTTCCTGCTGTCCTCGCAGGGAGCAGGGGGAGCTAACACCCTGCCAAGAATGACCACCCTACGATAGTTGGCAACATGAGCAACTGTATGGCTACTGTAGAGAGGGGGTACCCCAGGGAAGACAGACCTTTTTTTTTTAAGCCTAATAAAGGGATAGAACTACTAACCCAAACTCCTTTAGAAGAATGATCTGAGGACAAGTGAGACCAAAGATATAAAATCATCCTTGAAAACAAATTCAAAAAAAATAATAATAAAATCATGCAACACAAAAATGCCACAGAAGCAGACGGCCTCTCTGAGATGGCTAAGGAGCGAGAGAAGGAAGGCAGCATTGTTCTTTCTGAGATGACAAAAATATCTCATCTGGTCAAGGCAGCAAGGCCAGGATCTGCTTCTGGCAGCCCAAGTCAGTCTTTCTCTGGGTCTTCGAATACTTCTTATCCTGCATTTGACACTTTTTTTCTCAACGAGGGAGTCCCTTTGGGCCAGGGAATAAGAATCTAGAACGGTGACCCAAAGAGGCAGGGAAAGTGTTCAGGATTGAGCCCCCACGGCCCTCGGCATTAGAACGCATCCCAACCCCCGTGAGTTCCATTTCCCACCCATTAGGACCGCTTGAACCAGAAGACGGCTGTGTGGTTGAGGCTGTGGAGAGACTGGAAGCCTTGCACCTTGCTGGTGGGGGCGGAAAATGGCGTGGCTAGCTCGGAAAATGGTCTGGTGGCTCCAGCTAAGGTCACCTCCACAATTACTGGGAGTTGGGACTTCAGCATATCTTTCGCAGGGGGACATGATTCAGCCCCCAGTGACAGCAGAGACAATGATGGATACGCCGTCAAAGAAACAAACGAGATCATTCACACATGCCATAGTGAGTTTGCGCCGGGAATGTAACAGGTGACGTGAGGGAGGGCGAGGGGGGCTTGAGACGTGCCCCCTGAGAAGCAGGTGACCCTGGAGCTGAGACCCCAATGACAACGAGAAGCCAGCTCTGCAAAGATCCTGGGCTGCAGGTGAGAAGACCTTCACGGCGGGGACGGACAGGTGGAGTGTTTGCAGAACCGCAGCAGGGGTGCGTGGCGGGGGGGCACAGAGGGCCACCAGGTGTCACGGCCCACACAGCTTCTGAGGCTCCAAAGGGCTTTGGGCTTCGTGCCAAGTATGCCGAGCAGCCGCTGGAAGTTACAAGGCAGGAAAGTGACGTGGCCCGATTTGCATTTTGCAAAAGACTCCTCCGGGATGCTCGCCTTGATAAATATATTTCACCTAATGCATTAAAAGAGAGAGAGAGATGACTCCGGATTAAACCCAAACAAATAAAAATGACCCCTCCTGGGTGCTCTGTGCAGAAGCAAGCTGGCGATAACAATCTGCAGGCTGGGCGAGGACAGGCCCACAGCGCTGATCTGTCAGGCCGTTTTGTCTCTTCGAGGGCCACGAGCAGCTTGCGATTCCGACCATGGCGGGGGGCCCGGGAAACCTCTGCCGTATTTTGGGGGCGTCTAGAGTGGGCTTGAGACCGCCTCCTGACGGACCTGGTATTTCTAACCATGATTTGCTCTTCAGAATTGATTTGGGGCCCCATTTCTCAACCTCAGAGACGTCTCTACCCAGAAGGAGAAAGCTGTACGTTGCCCCCTGACATTTCCATCTGGGGCCTACCCAGTCAGCCTTCTGCACTCTGGGGTTTTCGGTGCCTGGGTGTGGGGGGCCCAAGCAGATTCTGCACCACTGAGCGGACTGTCTGGCCATGTCTCCCCTCGACCAAGAGGGCAGGACTTCCACAGGCAGCCTCTTCACCTGGGGCCTTGTGGGGACGCACCCCAGAGGGTCTGGCCGGTGGTCCAGGTCCCGGACGAGCAGCCAATCAGACGGGGGAGGTCGCTGCTTCGAGAGTGTAGAAGAAGCTCGAAGAGATTAGAGGCACCTGCCCTGCCTGCTCATCCTTCTCAGGACACACATGTCCCCAGTGCCTTGGTGGGGGGGGGTCACCCCGGACATGCCATGACTTGGAATGTGTCTCACCAGAGCCGTCCTCCCCACAGGGAGAGAGCAAGGACTTAAAACAGAAACCCCTTCGGGAGAGCGATGCCCGTCCTGGCTCCGCCGCCGCCGCCGCTGCCGCCGCCGGGGCCCAACACGGTCTGGTCTCCCAAGCCTCAGCTTCCACATCTGGGAAAAGGAAAAGCTGACATTGACTCTGCGGGGTCTGGGGGAGCTGCGGTGAGGGAGGCGCCCCCAGCTGTGTTCCTCCCCGCCCCCCGCCTTCTCTTCTGTCTCCGGATCCCGCGAGTCACCGTGGCCGGGGCTTCTGAGCAGTGGGCTTCCCGTTGGCATCATTTAGCTTCCCAGAGCCGCTGACGGGGCTCCCTGGCCTGGGAACATCCGTGGCTGCTTCCTCGAATTCACACAGCCTTCCCTGGAAGCCGCAGCCCGCCCAGCCACCTCCAACAACCACCATCTTTCCGACCCGATGTCCTGAGGCAGGCGTGAAGGAAACACAGGGGAGAAAGTGGTTCTCGGCGCCAGAGGCCCTCTGAGCCTCAGTTGTCTCTTCTGGGGTATGGGATCATGGCACCAGCAGGCTCGTGGGGAGGATACAGAAGACAGGCATGTGCAGCCCCCGCCCAGGGCCCTGCATGCACGGAAACTCAGCACACGGTCCTGCGCTGTCCCTCGGCCGGCACCTCCCACACGACGCAGCCCTCAGCCTGCTGTGTTGTGCTGTTTCTCGGTTCTCCGACTTCTCGATCCCGTCTGCGATCTGCACATCATGACTGGCTGCCCGGGGTCCCAGGGCATGCTCTGTCTCTGGGAGGCTACCTGGTGCCGCCCGCGCTGCATCCCTCTCTCTTCACATTACAGCATTTATGGAGCGCCCCCTGAATGCCCCGTGGATCAAAAGCAGACACATGCCTGCCCTCATGGACCTTCCCATTCAGGCGGACGCAGGCCTTTGAGAAAGCACCTTACAGATGCCCTGGGGCACCGAGGAGGCTCCAGGGAGGCTCCAGACCGGCCTCGACACATAGAGCAGCTTATTTGACCCACAACAGCCTCCATCCAGCACGGGCAAGCAGGGGTGACCCATTTCACAGACAACGAGAGTGGGGACCAAAGAGCTGCTACCTCCCACCATGTTCAACTTCCGCCAGCATCAGAGTCCCTCATACCCTACATCCGTGTTTCCAGACAGTGTGGCAGACCCGGCTTTGAGAGCAGCGCATCTCGACTAATGCCTTCCAGGCGGCGTGAAGGGTTTTATGGGTGTGCTCTCATGTCAGCCTCCTGGGGGGCCCCTTCTCAGGTGGCCGAGGAAGGTCAATAAGCATGCCCACGGTCAAGAGCGCGGGGCCCACGGTCACAATCATAGTCAGCCTGGCCTTGCCGTGCACCCCACGTGATATGGACTGAAGGGAAGGCAGAGCGTGAACACAGAGCTCGCACGGCCCTGAGGGGGAAGAGAGGGAAAGAGCCTGCAGGAGAAGGCGGAGCCAAGGGGGAGAGGACATAAGCCTCTTGCCAGAGGGAGGCTACTCGTTCCAGCCCTGGGCCCGCGGCCTCCACTGGGAACAGGGAGAAATGCTCAGTTATGAGTTCTTATGCCCATAAGATACGGCCGGATACTTAGATAAAGCTCAAGTATCCTGAGACCAGGACCACGGAGGAAATGCTCCTGGAGCGGGGAGGGTCCTTCTGAGGTGGACCAAGTCATGGGGTCAAGTCCTCACACCGAAGTCCTTGCTGGCACCTGCCCCGCGGCTGAGAACACCCGGGCTCTTCCCATGAAGCCTCCAGGCGGGCCTTGTTCTGGGTGGCAGCCACACCCCTGTCCCAGCCGGCCCTTCTCAGCCCGCAGGACTGAAGAGAGGCAGGGGGTGGGGGATCCCTGGTGCGTCTCATGATGGCGCAGACCGATGTGTCCAAAAACCCAGACCCCCCGGGATCTGTCGCCACTGCCCCAGCTGTTGGACTCAGCCCGACGCAGCGCTCTGTGTCAGCACGAGACCACGTCTGCTTTGAATGCCTTCGCTTCCTGCCTAGCTCACCCTCTGATCGCTGTCCAGGAGAAGCTAGCGGCCGCCAGTCATTGCGTATCCCCGACACGGCAGGCCGTCTGCTAAGAAGCCCATCATCGTATCTCACTTACTCTTCCGAAGAACTCTTTGAAGGAGACATTTATTTTCCTTACGGTTTTCATTCGATGATGAAACAGTGTCTGAACAGTGCCCCTGGTCTCACAGCTAAGAGAGTGTCTGGATTTGAACCTGGGTCCAGCTGGCCCAGACTCTTGAGTATAAACCCCCTGAGGCCACAGTCCCCTCTCCCCTCTCCCCTCATTGCTGCCAGGAGTGCCCTTGCGCTCCGTTCTGGGACTTGGTTCATGTGACATGCTCTGTGCCTCCCTACTTCGCTGGCCTCGTCACACCTGCCTCCTTCCTCTACTTCATTCCTTCCTTCCAGCCTGCCTTCTGCCCCTCGAACTGGCCGTGCATGGTCTAGGGCTTGGTGATCGCTCCTCCTTCTGGGACTCTCACCTCTCTGCCTCCTCACCTGTCCTTTGGGTCTTGGTTCAACTACCCCAGAGGGGCTTTCCCTGCACCTTGGCTGAGGCAGCCCCTTCCAGGCACTGCAGTCACATGACCCTCTGTTACCCTCGGGGCACTTTCCTGGAGCTGCAGTGGTCCTGTCTGTTGATGGACCCTGTTCCCTCCCCTGCTCCCTATCCCACAACAGGTGAGCTCCTTTGGGGCCGGATTCTGTGCTGCACTCTGCTGAGCCAGCCTACCCCGGACAGCACCTGCCAGATACTTGTGAACATGGCCGATGCTTTTCTCCACTCCGCAGCGGAACTTCCAGATTTGCTCAGAAACCTTTGGCCAAGCTAAGCTAAGCCCCATGGGAGTGACCGTTGGATTCCACCCAGCTGCAGGCTGCTCCCTTCACTTCCGGGCCACCTTGAGCCCATGGGAACTTGTGAAGAAGAGATGTGCTCTTAAATGGGCTTCTGGGGGCAGAAGGTCAATCCCAAAGCCACCTTTCCCTTTTTGTCACACCCCTCATCTGCGTAAGGTCCTGAAACTGCCCTCAAGGCACACACATCCTAGGCGTCAGTATCCGGTGTTTGGTTCTCCTTTTGGTGCATGTCAAACAGCCCAGAGCTTCATGGTTTTAGATAACCATCATGTCATTTGCTCATAGTTCTGTGGGTTGGGGATTGGGGCTCAACTGGGCTGGGGGGTTTGGCTTTGCATGAGGTTTTGGGATCTGTTACGAGGCTGTATTTAGATGGCAGCTAGACTAAAATCCCCAAGGTGACTTCACTCATGTGTCTGGTACCTGGGAGTCTAAGACCTCCCCACCCCCCACCGCACCTCTCCACATGCCTTCCATCATGTGACTAGCTTGGGCTCCTTTGCTGTGGTGGCAAGTTCCAAGAATGAATGTTGCAGTACAAAGAGGAAACTTGCAAATCTCTTAAGACCCAAACTCAGGGGTTTGCTAGCATCCTATCTCTTGGGTTCTACCGGCCAAACCAATGACAAGGACATTAGATCCAAGGTCATGGGAACTAGTTTTCACCTCTCAAGAGGGCCACACCACAAGAGAACATGTGAGATGGGAAATTTTACTGCTGGCGTCTTTGGAAACACAACCCACCACATCCAGTTTCCCAATTAGCCTCTTTTCAGACCGCAGAGTTTATCACTGTCTGGTGCCTCCCACTGCTAGGAAGAAGGGTGGGCTCCACTGGCTTCCCTTTGGGGTTTTCCTGGTGCCTTCAGGTTCCCAGTCCGTGGTAATTGGAGGGTAGCATCAGGGGCTCTCCAGAGCTTCCCAGCCCTTTGCATGTGCTACTGTCTTGGATGACAAACCGGTCTACCCTTTGCTGCGGGGAAGCTCATGAATATATTTACTCTGAATTTAAGAATCATAATGGATTGGCGTTGGCTTCTGACCTCACGGAAATATTGAACAAACAAGATGTAGGTCTGCAGGGCAATTGCTTTCTTTTTGATTTCCTGGGCTGATTACTATTGATTATCTGCTGTGCACTTTGTTAATTTCCTTTTGACGGGGCTCTCTTCTCTGCACCGTTCCTGGGAAGGGTTTGGTTTTGTTATTTTTCCCTGGGATCGAGGCGCTATGTATTCTAAACAACCCGATTATTCAACAGAGAATTCATTTGGCTTCCCTTTTTTGGCAGCCAGATTACCAGTGACCTCCCAAAGCGAAGTGACAAGCAGACATAGTGCAGGAAGTTTGCTCATCGTTAAGAGACGCCACAATGCTGGCGATGGGCATAAATGAGCTCCCCCCCTTTTGCTAATGCTAATTGCCGTGTACCTGGGATTAATGATAACTTCGCGATAACAGGTAACATTTAGTTTGTGTCAGGCTCACTGCTAAGAGCTTAACAGGCTTTCTCTCATTAATCCCCCCCCAATAAACCCACAAGGTGGCCCCTGATATTATGCCACACATTGCAGATGTCTAAAGGGGCAGATTTAGAGATGGAAAGGATTTGGCGCATCAGAGCCAAACATTTTTTTTTTCTTCTGAGCTAAACATGTTCTCCCTTTAGGGCTTTTGAACTTAATATTGCGTCTGCCTTTGCCATTCTTTGCTCTTGGCACCTCTGGCCCTCTGTCTTGTCCTTCAGGTTTCTGCTCAGATGTCACATCTCAGAGGCCTCCTCTGGCCAACAGGTCCCTCCCAGCCTCCCATCTCTGTCAACACCCAGCTTTGTTCTGTTCCTAGCATGGATCTCTAACCAACGATACCCCTTCTGTCTGGAGAGGTACGGTG
Organism: Mustela nigripes; assembly: GCF_022355385.1. Lineage (NCBI taxonomy): Eukaryota > Metazoa > Chordata > Mammalia > Carnivora > Mustelidae > Mustela > Mustela nigripes. The sequence continues at coordinate 10,212,038 of NC_081570.1, forward strand.
TTCTCCTTCCTTCTGGAACCCAAGGGAGTGCTAGTTGGTGGCTCCATTTATTCCTTTGCTAATTTGAAAACTACCCATTAAGGGAACCAGCCTCTTCTCACTCGCTCATACGCTGCCTGCATGACCTTGGCAGGCCACCCAGTTGGTGATAGCCTCAGGTTTCTCATCTGTCAAAGGGGGATAGTCATTAGAACCTGCCCCAAAGGGTTGGTGTGAGAATTTAAGCAAGATACTACAAATAAACGTCTTAGCTCTTCCATGGCACATGGGCACATCACAATCAAAACAGAGTACTCTTCTAGATACTAAGGACACATAAGCAAAATGAAGTTTTAAAATGCATAGTATTTAGGGCCTGACATGCTGGGAGCACGCAGGTGATTATTGTGCCTGGTTTTCCTTCTATTCTAAGGATACTGATGAATGGTCACCAGCCAGGAATGGACTGAGCCCTGAACTCTGCTATTGATTAGGGTAGAAATTGGTAAAACTTTATCAAAAGCATTCTTTATTTTGACTTAGAAATGGAGAGGAGGGGGTATCTGGGTGGCTCAGAGGGTTAAAGCCTCTGCCTTTGACTCAGGTCATGGTCCTGGGGTCCTGGGGTCCTGGGATCGAGCCCCGCATCAGGCTTTCTGCTCAGCAGGGATCCTGCTTCCTCCTCTCTCTCTGTCTGCCTCTCTGTCTACTTGTGATCTCTGTCTGTCAGATAAATAAATAAAATCTTAAAAAAAAAACAAAAAAACCTTTAGAAATGGAGAGGAGGAGACGCTCAGAGGGTCTGGTGTTTCTGGAAGAGCAAGCCACCTCCTATGTGCCTGGGGCCAGAGAGCGCTGAGGGGGTTGGAGGGTGGCGTGGTACTCAAGAAGCCCGAGAGTAAATAACCTGCATGAAAAGGCAGAAAACCTCAATGTCAAGTGCAAAGAAACCATATTTTCCCATTTTAAAACTTCTTTTTGACAACCGGATGCTAAAATGAGTCATTGCGTTTTCTAAGCAAGGGGTCTGCTTCAGAAGAGAATATTTACAACTCCGAGCATCAGCACCTATGCAGCTTTTACAAAAGTGGGATCTGAAGGCAGACGACTGGGCGGCTGTAACGTGGCCTACTTTGTAATAGCAGGTGGAGAAGCTGAAGACTGGGGAGTGCGAATGGGAGGTGGGCTTGTCCGCCTTCAGACAAATTCAAGACTGGATGGGAATGACAAGACTATTCAGTACCCCCAGCCCACCCCGGGGACCATCCGTACCTTTAAAACCCAGCAAGAGTGGGAGCGACAGTCTTTTGGAGCCTCACTTTCCTGTGTGTAGACCACAAGTAAAAGAGCGCCCCCTCAGAGTGCGTTCTGAGAATCAATGAGAAAACAATGCAAGGAAAACGCTTAGCATGATGGGGAGCACACAAACGCACTCGATAAATGTAAGCTATTGTTATTTCTTAAATTAATATGAATTTAACCCCCAGGAATAAAAATCTTCAATAGTTGTTAGTTTCCCTGAGGGCTGATCTCCCAGAGCTGTGCAGTGTCCTGTGTCTTCCAGTCACAGCTCTGAAACTTCTAGATCTGCTTCCAGGCAGGTTCCTTCCCCTCCCTGAGCCTCAGTGTCCTCACCTGTAAAATGGACGTAAAAGGTCACAAAATGCCTAGCACCTATGAAGAAGGTTTTCTATATGTTTGCTGTCATTAGCATCAAATTATTATTATTAGTTGGACCAGAGGTTGTTTACAACGCTCAGAATGAGATGTCAACCTCTTTAGGCAAATATATTTACCTTATTAAGTGAATTTTTGGTTATTCACGGTTCTGAGCTCCTCAATGAGATATGCCTCCCATGTGAACGCGGGCGCCGGTGAAAGTGTGTCCCCTCATTTGAGTAACTGAAGAGACTTATAAAAGCAATAATAAATATACCTAGGTTTCTATGGAAACGATCTCATTAGGTTTTTCTTTTAATCAAAGGAGTCCAAATTTAGGAACTCTTAGTGTGTTTTCTGATTAAGGCCATTTGTGGTTTCCCTGAGTTGCTGGAGGAATCCCAGAGTGGAGGCATCCCCCCAACCTCGAGGCAAATGTTTTCATTACAGATAATGGCAGAAGGCCTGGTTGCATCTTCCGAGGGGCTAATTTTTCCTGACGGCCCTGCGAAACTTTGTTTGCCGATAACCGTGCTCGCTTCGGCAGCACATATACTAAAATTATTTGCCGATAACCCTGTTCCCTCCGGCAGCCCCAGCAGAGAGAGGCAACACCAAGGACGCTGGTCTCATTTCCCTTGATGGTAACTTCTCAAAGGACTCAAGAGGGTTACGCACTGGAGCCAGCATGAAAAAGAGAAAATTGCTGCCCTTCGAATGGCCGGCCTTGAAGCGCTCAGCGAAGCCCCAGCTCAGATTGGCTAGAACATGTCAGAGTGTGATGGGGCTGATATTTGGAGTTTGCTACTGAATATAGTCTCTGCAAAATGCCATTTCCAGCACCTAATACCTGTCTGGGGAGAGATCAGAACATTTAGTTTTAATCTTAAAGGTCATGCAGGAATTCATCCTAATAATGGAGCCCAAAGCCGGGCAGAGTAGGCAGGGAAATCTCACCAGCTAAGGTTCCTTCCTCAGAGGGAGCTGCTGCAAAGAGGCAGAGCCCATGTGCACAGAGCTGATAAAGACCACCGGGCCTTTTCAAGGTGACCCTGAGAAGCCAAGTGTGGTCAGACTTCTGCTCCTGAACATCCCATCCGCAAAACCAGCACCCCGGGCATGGATGCCTGTGGTCATGCATTTATTGAACAAAAATTCAACTTTGTGCCAGGTCTTGAGCGAGACCCTGGAGGTAAGATAGAAAAAGGCGCACTCTTTGTCCTCAAGGTGAAAACTGCCTGCCAAGCCAAGGAAACAGAAAAATGCTAAGAAGAAATGATCCCTCTGCCGTCAACCTGAATATACGTGGGAAAGCACCATGGCTTACCTGAAGAAGTCAGGGAGGGCTTCCTGTAGGAGGTGGGCCTGGGCTGAGCCCTGGCTGAGGCGTTGGCATTTTCTGGCAAGCGGGTATGTTTCCTGGCAGAGAGGGAAGCCTGGAAGCATGAGGGACCTGGCCTGGCGGGAAGGGTAATGCAAGTGCAGGGGCATGAGGCCGAGTCTGGGGCCAGCAGGGAAACATACTGGTGTGGTTTAGGGTCGGGCGCAGGGCACCTCGAGAACCTTCACAATGCACATTTTCACGCTTCCCTTGGAAACTCTCCTGTAGACCAAACTCAGCACGCAGCAAGCGCCAGGCTCGGTGCCTCCTCGGTTCAAGTTCTTGAGAGAAAGAATCTCATTGGATGGCCTGGGTCAGATGTTCACCCGGGATCCAATCAACTCTGGCCTTAGAGTGTTGTCATGAAAAAATAAACATGGCTGCCAGGTCTTGAGAAAAAGAATCTCATTGGCTGACTTGGGACAGATGTTCACCGGGGATCCAATCAGCTCTGGCCTGATGATCGCGTGGTGAAGACCCAGCATGGCTGCCAGGTCTTCCCTTGTGCTCTCAAAGGACAGGTCAGGAAGGTCCCTTCTTCTGGCGTTATAGAGAGTTGCCGCACCCCGTCAGCAGGAGCTTTGTGTGGCACCCATCTCCAGGGACCTTCCTGCGCTGACCTTGTCATGACCTTTTCATCTCTTCTCCATCTGACCCCCTGCAGACCTCACAGTCACCGCTCCCGTAGCCCTGACAGCGTTTGCCTTCTCTAAGCCTCCCCCTTCTCTGCTCTGAACCGGACATGAAAACAAGACCTGTCTTGTAGAAGTGTTGTGAATATGCATTCAGCTCTTAGCTCTTAAAGTCGTTACCTTATTATTGCCATTGGGGTCATGGTGGCAATGTCCCCTCGCTGCCCAGCTGGGGTTAGGGAAAGATGAGATAGCACAGGGCACTGTGAAGGGCTCTGGGAGGACTGACACCGCGCCCCCACCACCCAGTGTCTGTGCGAGAGTTACTCAACATCTCTGAGCTTGCTTTCTCCTTTGCAAAATGAGAGTAGCAATAATGATCCTGCAGAGTCCTTGGAAGGATCGCATGAGGTTCCTGCCCCTAGTATGCTTAGCAAAATGCCTGGTACGCAGGAGGTTCTCCTATGTATGTAATTCCCTAGAAGGGAATTCTTATCATTATTACCATCAGCTTACCATTATTCTTATCAGTTATAACTCTTATTGTTTTTAAGATCTTATTTATTTGATAGAGATCACAAGTAGGCAGAGGCAGGCAGAGAGAGGGGCAAGCAGGCTCCTGGCTGAGCAGAGAGCCTGATGTGGGGGCTCGATCCCAGGATCCTGAGATCATGACCTGAGCCCAAGGCAGAGGCTTAACCCGCTGAGCCACACAGGCACCCCTATAACTCTTATTATTAAACCACTTATTTAGTCAAAGAAACTCCTACGTAGTAGCGTGACTCTCCAACTCCATCTGAGCAGCGGTGTAAATCAGATGAACTTTCTGAATCGGATGTCGTTTATATCTTGGGCATCTGCAGTATGGATTGAGAATTAACCATTCCGGCTCTCTCGTTGGAAACTCTGCAGTTAATACTTTTCCAAGCTGGGCAGTGCTGTCATTAGCTTCAAGGGCACTGTACGTAGTTTGAGGAGCAGCCCTGGAATTTTTGCATATGGCACTGGAGCGATTCGTTCTTTGCTGAGATCGGAAGTAATTTGGAGCCCACATTCCCTCGGTCACATGTTCTCTGTGAGCACATAGAGCTGAAACCCCACACTGGGCCAAACCAGGCATGGTGATTTGGTACCCTGAATGGATTGCAAGAAAATTAAGCTCACATAAGGAGCCACTGTAAGCGCATTTCATTTTATCTGCCATTTACAGAGAAACGCCACTGCCCTGCTTCTAAATGACCGGATGCCTGTCTTTAAAATGCACTCACTCACTCCCTTTCCCAACTCACTAAATCAGGATAAAGAGGAAAAAAAAAAAAAAAACACCTTTGTATACAGCAGTGCTTGAACAATTTGCACACCCTGTAATTCTCAGGTGACCCTGGCACCCTCCCCTGCACTCCTCCAAGACATTTAATAGAAGGATGTTGTGCTGACTTCCAGAAGTATGCCATGGTGAATTTTCTAGTAAGCAGTGAAGTGCCATTAGAAGTGCTGCAAAATTACCCTTTTCTGAGCTAACGAACAGCAGACATTTAGGGATAAGAGTCAACACATTGAATCTGGTTTTTCTGCTTTATATTAATTTCTGAGTCTTGATTCTGCCGTCTTTAGATTTACACGGAGTTAGGTATGCTTTGCGGACGTCTTTCAACATGGCTGGCGTGTCTTGGTTCTCTTTCGGGAAGGCAGGATAGCCCAGCGGTTAAACTCAGACTCGGAGCTTGGATTCCTTGGATTCCGCTCCTGTTTTGGCCACTTTCTCCCCACATAACCTTGGACATATCGAGATTAGTAAGAGGCAGTACATATTAACATTTACATTGTACACAGCTGTGCTAAGGAATGTTTTAAGTACTTTATTTGCATTGACTCTTTTAATCCTTAGATTTGGAAGTCGATGAAGTAGGTATTGGTCTTACTAATTCCAAACTATAAGTATAAAACCAGGGCACGGTAAAGTTGAATCACTTGCCAGAGTCAAGATCCGGTTATAATCAAGCTGGCATTTGAAGCAGGGATCTTGCCTCCAGAATCCTTGCTCTTACCCAATGTGTTAGGCTTATTCTCTTTGAGCGTCACCCAGGGGCACCTGGGTGGCTCAGTGGGTTAAAACCTCCGCCTTCAGCTCAGGTCATGTTCTCAGGGTCCTGGGATCGAGCCCTGCATCGGCTCCCTTGCCCTCTGCCCCTCTCTCCGCTCATGCTCTCTGTCTTTCAAATAAATAAATAAAATCAACAGTACAAATACCTGCTTCTGCTGCCTGGAATACAGTATGAGCTCAATGAGTATTGGCTGCTCTGTGGTTAATAGCTCCTTGGTAGGGCCTCTCCCTTGCATGACTCCAGGGCCACCATGGGGGACGTTTCACTCTGGGTCCTAGATGACCGGGCCCCCCAGAGCTCTACAGTCTAGCAGCCCTGTTAACCAGCATTGTTCTCGGTGACTCAGAAGGCTGGAGGGAAGGAGGCTGTCAGGAACTCCCAGGAGCCCAGGGAAGAGATGGGGAGCCCTGACCGGGATAGCAGGAAAGCACCAGGGGCACCAATTGTATAGAAGCTTCGTTATCAGTGATTCAGCATTTCTGAAAGATTAGCCAGACGTAGGACCACGTCGGTGGGCCCAGAAGAAAACCAAGCAAGTCAGCAGTGAGAGCCGGGCCTCCCTCTGCAGGACCCACTATATAAATTTCATGCAAAAAGTATTAACAGTTTCAGGGTGCCTGGGTGGCTCAGTCGGTTGAGCATCTGACCCTTGGTTTGGCTCAAGTCATGATCTCAGGGTTGTGAGATGGAGACATGCACCAGGCTCTGTTCTGAGAGTGGAGCCTGCTTAAGAGTCTCTCCCTCTGCCTGTCTCCAACACCACTTCTGCGCGTACGCGTGCGCACACACACACACACACTTTCTCTGTGTGTGTGTGTTAAACAGGAGTGGGGCGCTTGGTTGGCTCATTCAGATAAGCATCTGCCTTTGGGTCAGGTCATGATCCTAGGTCCCAGGATGGAGCCCCACATGGGGCTCCCCGCTCAGCAAGGAGTCTGCCTCTCCCTCTGCCCCTCCCCCCAACTTGTTCTCTCTCTCTTTCAAATAAATAAATAAAATCTTAAAAAAAAAGAATTTCAAGCCAAGCACGGAGCCGTTCTCCGCATACGGTCCTGTTCAGCTGCATGGGTCACGTGCCCAGGAAGCCCGTCCCGCCTCCCTGTCACCGTCCCACCCCCAAACCCATGAACTAGAGATGGGGCTAACATGCCTGCCGGGGCCTCCAACCTCACGAGCTCAGCTCCTGGTTGGCCTCAGTTTTCTTGCCCAGGAGCATGCTGAAAGACACATGTACAGGTGAAAAAAAAGGTGATCTGGACCCCAGCAGGAGAGGGGGGGACACCAGAGAAATCTTGAGCCCAGATGAATTGCATTAACCATGGATACTACGGAGCGCACCGGAGAAGCCGGGATGCGTAAATTGAATTATTGGGGTGGCAGCTCCCAGAACCTTGAGGAATGGTTCTGTCCCAGAAGACTGACGCTGCACAGACATATGCTCCTTCTCCATACATCGGCCTGGGAGAGTGATGAGGCTCGAGTGGCGGGCACCTGTCTGCATGAATCAAAGATCCACAGAGACACGGTAAACGCCGAGCACACCCAGGGCCCCGTGTGAAAGCACCTGACGCAGAAGCCTGGCCACGACGGGTCTGCTCCTGCCAAGGCTCGCCTGCCGAGCTGGAGATGGCTTCCCTTCTGCAGCCGCATCATCTTTAAGACGGTTAAGCATGTGGGCAGATCGAGCCCAAAAAGAGCAGGGGTGTGGTCCCAGGCACGTGAACCAGCACGCCCAGTGCCTGAGATGCTGCCCGTGCAATCCCCCAGGGTAAGATTTCCAACAGAGAACTTAGAGTCCCCCCACTTACTTGTAGGAGATTTCAGTTCCAAGGTTCCCAGTGGGTGCCTGAAGCCACAGATGGTGCCAGATCCTATCTATACTATTCTTTTTCCTCTACACGCGTACGTGTGGTTATGTTTAATTTAGAACTGAGACATGGGGAGAGATTATTATGGCGACAGTGGTAACAATAGACTGTGACCAACATAGGGGAACATGGCCTCTCTCTCGGAGTGTCTTGTTTGTGCTGTACTCACCCTTCTTCTTGTGACGTTGGAGGAAGCGAGTGCCTGCGTGATGAGAGACACGGGGTGAAAGGCGTAGGCTTTGTGACGCGGCACTGGGCTACGTTAGAAGGAGGACCCCCTGCTTCCAGACCACGGCTGGCTGGCCACAGGCAGCTAAAACCAGGGGTGAGGGGACTACTGCGCAGATACCATCATCTCACCCCAAGGGTCACCATGAATTTCCCGTGGTGTCTTCACGGGGACCACACAACCATCCCCTGCCTCTTTCCTGACAGAGTCCTGAAGTTCTGACCCTGGTCAGGTCAGGTTGGATGTGAAGAGGAGGGTCTGACCTTCCCGGAGCATTCATTCATTCATTTGTTCATTCGTTAGTCCATTCATTCATTCTCTCATCTAATAGTCTCACCGAGCGTCTTCTGGGAGACATGCCCCTCAAAGCTGAGCACCTTGAGGGCAGGAGGATGCCAGGAATCTGGGGGATCGGGCTGCAAGGAAGGTTCCCCCAAGCAAACTGTGCCTGCCTCACAATTTAGAACCTGGACCTCCCCCTGAGGCAGGAAAGGACACACCTGATCAAGTCACTCCCAGGTGAGGTCCTGAAACAGCCCAAGTCCACCTCCCTCCCAGCAGCTGGAACTCAGCTTCCAGACCTACCTTCCTCCACCGCTTTCTACACACCCTCCTTTGCAGGCAGACTGAGGCAGCTTGGATATCCCAACCCCTCTGCCTGTGCTCCTGCCTCTGCTCCCACCTAAAACCTCTCCACCTGTCAGGATGCTCGCCCTCCTCCAAGATCCATCTCAAATGCTGCATGGTCCATGCCTCGACTCAGTCCCAGTTGGGATGTCGCCCCCATCCCCCGCCACCACTGTGAATCTGCTTAGAAATAAGCCCGCAGAGCCTCTTCTCACTGTTCATGATATGTTATGCTTCCTGCCTGAGTTATTTGTTTTCTGGTCTTATTTGCCATTCTTTCTCCGAGGGCTACAGCCCTGGTCTCTTCATCTTTCTGGAATCTGTGAAGTCTAGACAGTAGCTGGCATACGGCGAATATGCCTGTGTAATTGAAGTTTATCCCCTGGCTTAATGTCCTCCCGGCACCCAAAGGATGAGCCTCCTGCCCGCTGTTTTTCAAAGGAGTCTTTTATTTGTTTCTGTTCCTTGTGGGATGTGGTCTCCGGTACCTCTGTCACCACACCTTTGTGTTCCTTGAGTTTCCTGACCCAGGATGAGATGTGGAATAAAGGGGCTTTTTCGGGCGCCTGGGTGGCTCAGTGGGTTAAAGCCTCTGCCTTCAGCTCAGGTCATGATCCCAGGGTCCTGGGATCGAGTCCCGCATCGGGGAGCCTGCTTCCTCCTCTCTCTCTCCGCCTGCTTCTCTGTCTACTTGTGATCTATCAAATAAATAAATAAATAAATAAAAATCTTTAAAAAATAAAAGGGGCTTTTCCCACCTTTTTTTATTGCGATGTAATTCACATACCATAAAGCTTGCCATTTTAAAGTGTGTGATTCAGTGGCTTTTGGTATATTAACAGGGTTTTACAACTATCCCTGCTCTCTGATTCCAGAACATTTACAGCATCCTAAAAAGCAAAGGGCTCATTGTTAACTTTAAGTGTATGACAGTTCTCTTGTTTGGAAGTCACGGGTGTCAGCCGCCAACCCGGGGAGCTGGGAGCTGGCCTTCCGGACCGGGATTCCCAGAGTTGTCAGGGCTCTCTGGCCCCCAGGAGAGGGCAGAGTGCACCCCAGCTTACTCTATCCCACCCCGACTTCCTCTCTTCCTCACCATGCGCTTAACACAAAACCCAGCCCTCACTGGGTTCTTGAGATGTATGGCCTTGAAATGTATCTAAATCATCAAAAGCAATTCGTCTTTGAACTCTGTCCCATCACCGTTAATCGGTTTGGACAGCCTTTCTCCTGGCGTGGTTTATTAAGATTTCATTACCCGGGAACTGGAGCTCACATCATGAACCTTGACTTAGCATCGGGGAGAACAAGCGGGTGGGGACATCTTCCTGCCAGCTGTGAGCCCCAGCTAAGCGGTGGGGGCCGTGCCAGAAAGCTCCATGGCTAACACGCCCACATCAGAAACCACTCGACTTGCTCCTTCTTTTGTCCCCAATGCCGCTCTGAGCCTCCTCCTCAGCTAGTGCTTCCCAAACCTGTCTGTGAGCTCATTGTGCTACTGCTTGAAAACGCCCCTCGGCGGCTCTCAGGGGCCAGTGAGCCTACAGGCTGCACCTGCCAGCATCCCCGTGACTTCTGGACCCCTGCTGGCGGGGACCTGATCCAGGAATGTCACCCTGTCCCCCGGGCAAGCCTCCCATCTCCTCACCTCTCTCCACCTGCCCACAGAGTACCCAGCAACACTGCAGAGAAAATGCCTGAGACTCCACCAAGGACACCAGCTTGGGCTCAGTCCCCAGGGAGAAGGAGAACACAGTGGGTGGTCAAGGAATGGGTCAAGATTCTGGAACATCTGAGGCCTGCTCTGTCCCACCAGGGGACAGCGGTTCCCGGGCCTGCAGGCCACGCTTGCCTGATGTGCCACAGCAGGAGAGGCCACCAGCCTTTAATCTCTATGCATGTGCACAGCTTTGCCCCCAGCCACGCGTCTGAGCCCACCGCCCGGGCCGCAGGTGACTGTTGTTGCCATGGTCCCTGGGCTTGGGGGTGGCATTCACTTTTCTGAAGGAATAGCCCCATTAGCCTGTGTGAGCTGTCAGTGCTGTGGGGACTGCGGTTGTCAAAACTGTGACTGTCCTTTAGTACACCTGCTCCAGCCGCTTTCATGCTCCTTCTGGCTGATTCTCGTCTTCGGAGACCCGTCCTCGCCCCCGCCCACCGGCACAGCCCAGGGCTGCCTTTGGCTGTCGGATGTAGGACATTAGGATGTAGGTAGTCGGTTGAGTACCTGGTTGAAGGGATAGACAATTCAAAGGGGGGCCATTGCTTCATGCAGTGGTTATTTATTGAGCACCTACTGTGTGCCAGATACTATGCTGGGCATTAAGAGAACAGAAGTGCACAAGAGCGTGTCTCTGCCCCCAGAGACGGCCGCAGCCCAGCAGGCAGGCAGACAAGAACACCAGGCACCACACTGAGGTAGAGGAGTTTTGTCGCCCCTGCAAGATGTAGTGCGAATGCAGGGGGTCTCTTACCTCAACCTGGAGGTCAGCGTGTCTCCAAAAGGAGGGGAAGCTTACTAGCATCACGAGGAACAAGCAGGTGCAGAAAACAGAGCTGAGGTGTTCCAAGCACAGGGAACAGCATTTGGGCAAGGGAAAGGCATGGATGCAAGGAGAGCTGTGTGCCTTCGAGGCCGTGCACAGGGGATGTGTTCAGTGGATTCTGCTGGGAAAGCGGCAGGGGGACATGAGGGTCAGGCCAGCTGGGCCTGCATGCTGTGCCCAGGCAGTGCGGCTCTTGGTGGCTTTCTGCAGGAGTGTGTTGGAGACGGGACCTCTCTGCAGGGAGGTGGAGGTGGCGAGGCTGGAGGTGGGGACCTCCAGGGACCAGTGCGGTGGCCCCAGCAAGAAATGCTGGGGCCTTGGTGTTGGCATCTCGGCGGCAGAGGTGGGAGGGGGTCACCTGGCTTTGTTGGACTGAGGAGGAAAAGGTCTGAAGGCGCCCCGAGTACCCACCACAAGTTCTCAATTTACTCCGAGAAAATGTACCACGGTCAGATCACTTCCTGCTGCTTCGTGGCTAACCTGTGCAACCCCATCCTGAGCAGTTTAGTCATTGGGGGTGGGGGTCTGGAGTGTATCAGCCGGGTTCACACCCCAGCCATACCACCTGTGTGCTGTGTGACCCCAAACAAATGATTTAACCTCTCTGTGTAACTGTTTATGTGGTTGTACAAACGGACAGGGGTGGGGGTTAGTGAGTGTATCCATCCTTGGACGTCGTGGGCATTCAATGGGTGTGTCTGTGTGTTGGCGTAAAGTGCATGGCACCCAGTAGGTGCTCAGAAAATCTTTGCTTTCCTCCTAACTGCCTGGAGCCTTTCTTACCCTCTACAGCTCACAACAGGTCCAAAGAGGACCCAGTTTATATTGGAAGCTGGTGAGATGTTTGGGTACAAGGGAGCCCAGGGCAGCCCCGCAGCCTGGCTCCTCTTTGGCTGACCCCTCCCCTATCAGTGCCCCATGAACCCGCACAGCCCACAGCCTCCACCCAAGGAAATTAAAAATCTGGATTGGTTTTCTCAGCTTAATCGAAAGTAATACCACAGGCCCCGACCTTTTGTTCACTCACAATTATGTTGGTGGCATTTACCGAATCTCACCTTGAGCCTCTGGCTCCCTGCTTTCCTCTCCCGGCTCCCAAAGGTGCCGCCTGGCCGGGAGGTGCCCCCCCCCCCCGCCCCCGAGCCTGCTCCCAACAAGGTTCTCTAGGTACACTCTTGGAGCCTTCAGGGGCCAGCTGTGGGGGCAGGGGGTCCCCTACTTCATGGAAAGCCCACTGGGAATGTCAGGCTTTCATCTGAAGCAGACACAGGAACCAAAAGACATGTTGGAATCCTTACAAACTGGCGTGGCATCCAAAATGAAATTGCAGTAAGCTGTCCCTGGGGTCCACGACCAGGGTCATCAGCAAACTGACAGCAGGCGGGGACCTGCGGACGAGGAGCACTGCCCCTCCGAGGCTGTGGGACTTTCCTCTCGTGCACCTCGGTGGCCTCCTCTGCCAGATGGACAGAGCCAGTGGGGTGCTGCTGAAGGTTTACCAACCAGCTCTCTCCAGGATCAGGGAGCGGGGCAGGGCTGCCGGCAGCAGTCACGTTTCCATGATGTCAGTACTTAAGCCACTAACTTGACACCGCTGATGGCGTTGTTCCCATCACAGACCTGCCGCCCTCGCTGCGGTGAAGTTTACTTTCAAGTTCAGGCTTTGGGATACCCTCAAAGTGCACCCTCTCTAGCATCCACCAGAACCTCCGAAATGTAACCTGAATTTGCCCAGCTTCTCTTCCTCCACCTGCCCTACGGGATCTGCTTCCCATCTACTCCTCTGCCCGCATCTCCTGCACTCATCCCCGTGCTCATTCTGTGCCGGCCGCTGGGTTCCTTGCTTTTCCTGTGACATGCCCAGGGCTCTCCGCCCACAGGGCCTTTGCACCTGCTGTGTATGCCTCTCCTCATCCTTCTGTCACTCAGGTCTCTGCTCGGATGTCAGCTTTCAGAAAGCCTTATCTGAAATAGGAATTCTTCACTGGCACCCCGCTCTTCATCCACGCAACCTACTTGTATGTCTTTCTACCTTATATATTAGAGTTTTGCTGGTTTGCTTGCTTGTTTATGACCTGTCTAAAGAAAGATTCCCCCTACTTTCTCCACTAGGGGGGAGCTTCTCATGGGAGGAAATCTATCCACTTCTCTGGGGGCCCCACATCTCCTCTGTTCCCACCTGCACTGTCTCTTTCTCTCACTGGCAGTGCCAGCTCAGCTCCTTTCTAGCCATCGTCTGTTCTGGGGCCTTCTCTCCCCCAGAGCTCGGCAGTCCCACGGACAAACCTGCGGGTAGCATTCCTGCACATAAACACATAAGCCTCAATCCAGGTTGGCCTTGGCTTGTGCGTGGTCCTCTCGAGTCCCCTTCACCTCCCCCATGCCTGGCTTTCCCCAGCCAGAGTTCAGGCCCCCTCCGCTATTCAAACTCAAGATCCATGTCTTAATGAGGCCTGAATCCCTGTCCTACGTGCAGCCCAGCCAACGACGACCACATCCCTGCCTGCCTACCCGACGGCAGCTCCATCGGTGTAGGAACCCTGTCCTCTGCAGCTCTGGTTCCTGGTCCCTAGAACAGAGCCCGGCATTGCAGGTGTTTAATGAGGACGAGGGCAACTGACAATTCTTCCGGCGGCCCAGAATCTGCCAGAGAGCTCTGGGGGGTGCATTTCTATTGCAAAAGGGCCCAGAAGTGCCAGTTCATCTTGGCTCTACAGGTTGACTTATTTTGGAGGATAAGCACCCCCCACCACCACCATTAGCAAATATGGCCCCATGAAAGTGTCTCCATTGGGTGTTTCCTCAAAGAACTGCCTTTGACATTAACATGAACGGTCGCACCCTCTGTCACCCCAAGAAGCGAGCTTAAGAAAGACAGAACTCCCAGAAAGAAAAGAGAGGCTTGAACAGAGCACACGACCTGCCCTTTTCTCTAAGGCGCGACTGCAGCAGGGAGAAGCAGGACCTAAGTTAGCAGCTTCTGGTCCCCCGTATGCAGAAGATCATAAAGACGGCATCGTGGCTTTCAGGAGCTGTGAATGAAGCTGTGTGGACTTCTCGCTGGACAGCTACCTGATTTACACAGCAGGGGTAGAAAGGAGGGGGATGGTGCTGTTTTTAAACTCTGTTCTGTCGAAGAAACGCTAAGGAGAGAACAGTGCCGTGGATCCTAGAACCCGTTCCCGGAGACGGAAGTCTACAGAAGGGTTGCTGTGAAAGGATTAGAAAGTATGTTGGAACCAAGAATGTTAACAGACTGAATGAAGATAGAGTGCGGAGTTTACGATGCATCAGATCAAGAGCGATGGGCACCATCTTGCTCAACTAAGACTTTTTTATTTTTTCTGCAAATACAGGTTCCATAGCTTCGAGGCAGAGTGTCGGCCCTGGAGTCAGGTACGCCCTGGAGTCAGGAGTACCTGAGTTCAAATCATGATTTGACTTGGGCTCAGATCGTCTCCGACTAGTTATCGGACCCCAGGCAAGTTAGCTCTCAAGCCTCGGTTTCCTTATCTACAAAACAGTTGTCATACTGTCCCTGCACCATTGAGTTGTTGTGAGGATTCAACAAAATAGTCCTTAGTTCAGTTCCCAAATCAACACTCAAAAGATGCTAATTCTCATTTATTTATTGATTGATAATATAGGACCTGCAATGTGTCAGGATCCCTTCTAGGTGCTTGGCAGGCAGTAATTCAGTTGCTCTTTATTGTACACCGACATACACCCCTTTCCCATTTCATAGATGAGGAAACGGAGCACAGAGGGGTTAAGAAGACTGTCTGAGTCACACAGCTCGGGAGGGCTGGAAGCAGCATTCGAACCTCTAAGTGTGACCTCTGTCTGTGCTCTGCTGCCTTTTACACGGTTTGATCACCTCCTCCACGCGCGACCCTATGATAAGGCACCAAAGCTAAAGGAGGGGTAGAAAGCGCGGTTCTATCTTTACATTGCTGTGCTTTTAAAAGAGAGCTCACTGTCTCATGACGTCCTTCGCTTATAATAATTAAGTAGCGTAGCATCCAAGCAGCTTTTCAAAGTGTGGCAGTCAACATCCTTCTCTGTGCAAAAATCAGTAGTCTTAATGGATGGGCTCTAATTTCTGTTTCAGGGTCAGATGAACTGTTAGAAACAAATGTTCATTATTTGAAACCTCCAACGTGGGTGGGGTTTATTGTTATTGTAGCATAACCTTTTGTGTCCTCTGTGCTTAATACTACTTTGTATCTAATTCGTGCACTGTGTGTTCAGAGTAGTTGTGCCATGAACACTTTCCCGGGTGAGGTGAACTCCGCTAGCCGAATTGCTTGGGGGCTGCCGAGGCCCAAATGGGTGATTCCATCGCTTCTGCCCAGAAAGGCTTCATGGCAGTCACCTGTGGGAATGACTGGTTCGCTTTCATGTTAGCCAATTTTTAAAAAGCTTTCGTTAGCTATGATAAATTATTCAAAAAGGAGAAACACCCTGATCCTCTTTAGAACATCGACGTGGTCCAGCGGTAAGTGAACGAAAAAGTACCTCCAGGTCCGAGGCTAACTTCCATTTAATTTTTAGAGGACCCAGTCGAGTTGTTAAAATGATCAGAAATAGGCCTGGCCAGAGCCAGCTCTGCCAAGAGGGGATGCTATTATCTCCCAGACCATTAACTTAATCAGATCCAGTCAATGTCAAGAAAACAAAACTCCTCACGTGAGGGTGGGGCTCAGGATGTAATTAACAAGCAGATTTGACTTTCATCCGGAAGCCCCTGAAGAAATTTTTTTTTTTAAGTAGGTTCTAATGAAATAAGAAAATGTAATGTACCATTTGGTATCATTTCTGGAATCAAACGCAATATTTTACAGGAAGCTTTGGAGACCTCAGAGCTCCCCTCTGTGGCATTGTCTTCTCATGTTCATGCCACCGATGAAACGGTATTAGATCACAGATGTCCCCAAAGGCCATAGCGAAGTTTTATGTACCTGACAGGTTTCTCATAGTGAATTACAGAGGCGTTGTCAGAATATCTACGTAGGCACCCACAGAACACGCGCCGTGGGAACTCCAGCTGGGGTATGAATAGCTTCGGAAAGACCTGCTGTGTCGCACGCAGGATGGCAGTTCTGTCGTGAGCCAATGCGAAGACAGCAGGGACGTAGGGTGGCCTGGAATTCCAGCCCGCAAATACTTCAAGACTGACTTAGTATGTCAAGTCCCGAGGTTTTGGGGATCTTGGGACCAAGGAGCATGTGTGACCCAGTGATTCCACTCCTGGGTATATATCCGGGAGAACTGGAAACCGATGTCCACACAGGTGTGTACGTGAACGTGAATGGTCATAGGAGACCAGAAGTGGAGCGTCCATCAGCTGAGGAAAGGACAGAGTGTGGTTTGTCCTCACAGTGGACTGTTTCCCGGCCATAAAGAGGAACACAGCACCGACCAGCTCTAACATGGCTGGAGCCTGAACAGGACGCTAAGTGTCAGATGGCAGTCACGAAAGACACCATGTTGTGTGACTCCATTCCTCTGAGACGTCCAGTGTGGACATATCCATGCGGACAGTGGGCAGATCTGTGGTTGCACGGCCTGGGGGGAGAGGAAGTGGGCGGCGGCTGTGCATGGTGGGGATTTCCTTGGAGCGAGGACGATATTCTGGAATTAGATAGTGGTGATGGATTGCACAGCCTTGTGAATATACGAAAAAAACACAGAATTGTATGCTTTTAGAAGGTGAATTTTATGGTATATAAATTATATATTCACAAAAAAAGAAGTGTAGGTGACGTTTCTACAAGGCGAGCTCTATGGTGAGGAGATGAACCATTCTAACCATCTCAGTTAAGCAGACCCGGTTTTCTAGAACTCTGACAGCCGGTCCACGAACTCCAAACAGTGCAGTCTCGGGATGCTTCCCTGATACCTCAACCAGCTCCTCAGGGAACTTTTTGCCCTAGGGGTCAATACCAGGAGCACATCTGTGTGTTTGAGGCCAAGCTTACTTGTCAGTGTCACAAGGAGCGTGACACACCCAGGTGCCCCCGAGGTTGTAGGTGACATCCACCCCGTGCACAACTCACAAGTCAGCTGAGCCCTTGACCCCTTCTGGGACCAAAAGAGAAGGAAGAGTGATTTAGGATGGGCCATCCTGCATAAAATCTCCATTTCCCAAGAGGAGGAGGAGGAGCAGGAGGAGGATGTGGCTCTCGAAACGGTAGCCATTTATCACTTCCCGGGCTGCGTCGGGAAGGTTTTGACAGCCTGCTCTGTCTGTCACACACCACTGATGAATTTACCCACACGGCTTGCTGTAAGGCCTCCCTTAAATCCCTCCTTCTCTGCACAAGAAAGGGCGGTTCTCTGGACCCTTCCAGAACTTCCCTTGGTCACACCCCCCTTATTATTTTATTTATTCTATTTTTATTTTTATTTTTTAAGATTTTATTTATTTATTTGACAGACAGAGATCACAAGTAGGCAGAGAGGCAGGCAGAGAGAGAGAGAGAGACAGAGAGAGGAGGAAGCAGGCTTCCTCCTGAGCAGAGAGCCCGATGCGGAACTCGATCCCGGGTCCTGGGATCTTGACCAGAGCCAAAGGCAGAGGCTTTACCCACTGAGCCACCCACGTGCCCCCACACCCCACTTTTTCAAAATGATCTCTTCCAGGAAGCTCTCCTCCGCTGTCTCCATGCAGTGGTTCTCAATGGGGAGGCACTTTCAGCCCCCAGGGGGACACCAGGCAGTATCTAGAGACAAACATGGTTAACTGGTGTGTGAGGGGCAGGGTGTGGGACTGGCTTCTAGTGCCTGGGGATCAGGGATGCTGTTAAGCATCCGCAGTGCCCAGGACAGCTCCCCGTCACAAAGGAGTCTCCACCCCAACGTCAGCGACCCCAAGGGAGAGACACCTGCTTCCACGAAGAGGGCTCCTCCATTCCCCTGCGTCTCAGCGCCGGTGACATTCACAGTTCGAACTCTGTGGGTTCACATTGAAGACTTCTTCATAGACATTGATTCTGTTTTGACAGGTGGCTTCTTTCAACGGCTAAATAAGAGAATTAGTAGGACGAGGGGCCTGCACCCAGTAAGCACAAGTCTGGGTGTCTGTTACTCTTACCACCACTCTCTCCAGAGGGCAGGGTTCTCACTGGCGCTCAGTGGAATAAGAAGTGAACCGGGAGTGAACACCATTGACTTAAATCCTGGTTCTGCCCCCACATGGGGATGCAGGAAAGCCACCTGACCTCTTGGGGCCTGATTTCCTCCCTGCTAACATGGGAACACTGTTGTCTGACCCACGTTCCTCCTGGTGTGGTCAGGAAGACAGACTATGATTGTGTATGGGAAAGTGATTACAAGAAAAGTCAGACACGTGGGGCACCTGGGTGGCTCAGTGGGTTAAAGCCGCTGCCTTCGGCTCGGGTCATGATCTCAGAGTCCTGGGATTGAGCCCCGAGTTGGACTCCCTGCTCAGTGGGGAGCCTGGTTCCTGCCTGCCTCTCTGCCTACTTGTGATCTCTCTCTCTCTCTCTCAAATAAATAAAAGAAAAAGTAAGACACTTTCGTGTTATTATGCTTAATACTGTGTTCCACTAGCTACCACGTATTGAGGGCTAAGTATACAACAAATGCCATATCGGAGATCTCCCTCTACCCACACGGTATCCTGGAAAGGAATCTTGTGTTGGCCTCATTTTCCAGAGGAGGAAACTGAGGCTCAGAGAAGTGAACCAAATTGTCCTAAATCACCTCATCAGAGATTTGCGGACGGAGGATTCGGACCCATGATGGCTCGCTGCTGTCCCCTGCTGTATCCAGGACGGAAGAGCATTCCCGCCTTCCGGCCAGCGCTGGACCTAACCATGGGCTGCGTGGCCCTGATACTCAGGATCAGAACGTCTGAGGATCAGAGGCCCCTGCAGAGATGACCTGGGAGCGAGCTGCGAAGCTGCCCACATGCTCTCAACCCCAGGGGGCCCCAGGCCGGCTGAGCAGGAAGGGCCCAGGCCGGCACCGCCTCGTCGCTGGAGCCCAGGCCCTGCCCCAGGTGCGTGAGGCTCAGGCCGTCCTTCCTGAATGATGCCCCATGGAGATGAAGCAGAGCCACGAGTGAGCCCCATGAATCCAGCTCTGTCTGGGGAGAGAAGCCTTCGGGGGCTTTGTGACTGCGGTTCCCAGGAGCTGGAGAGAGACTGCCAGGCGTTGCTACGCTGCCCTCTGCTCCAGGAGACAGTAGCCTCAGTGGTCTTCTTTCTGTGGCCTGGTCCACGTGCCAGAACACATGGAGCCCCAGGGAGATCCTGTCCCCCAATTAACGTGGAGCTTTTTATCTGAACCCACCTGTACCCCAGAAACCAGCCAGATAAATGCTCCCCCCACCCACCCAGTCAGTCCTGGTGCCTCTCTCCTGACTCTTGCCTGTCTCCTGTCCCATTTCTGCACCTGCCAGCCCCCGACCTAGTGATGTTGGCCTCTGAGTCCAGGGCTGAGTCCAGCTCCAGGGCTCCCAGATGGCTTGCTTGGAGGCTTCAGGGTCCTGTTTGGACGTGGTCTTTGCCATCCCCCTCTGCCCTTGGCTCAGAGCAGCTCTATCACACAGGGTCTCTGCAAGGAAGAGAAACCAGCCCTGGAAAAAGTGTGAGCAGAGACAGAATCGTTTAGAAGGATGTGGCAGAGCTCTCCACCTCAAAGGAAAAGCTGATGGGAAGGCTCAGAAGGGTCAGGACTCTGGGCAGCACAGATGTCCGGGTAGCGGGGACCCATGGATGGTCCTTTGGGGATCTGCTGCGGGAAGGAATGAACTCTGGCCCTGGAAGACTTTGTGTCTCTCCACCAGAATGCCAGTGCCTGGGAGGGGGTCCGCTGGCCTAACTCGGACCCAGTGGGGGTGGGGTCCACCAGACTGAACCACAAGAATCAAGAATGGAAGGGAGGCTTCCCACACAAAATCTGGGTGCTGGTACCAGAATGGGGGCATGGAGGCAACTATAACAGATGTCAACTTGTCACCCCTATTTGTCACCTCCCCGACCCTCCAGAATCCCCAACACTCAGCTTTACAGGGGAAAAGGAGCCCCCCCTTCCTTTCCCTTTGAAGAGACCATATCAGGTTCCTTGTCCCAACTTTTCAAAATGTGCAGACAGAGGTCAAGAGCCATGACCACAGGCACTGCTGAAGGAAGCAGAGACCTAAGCAGTACCTAAGGCCATATGCTTTGGTTAGAGCATTTGGAATCTGGTCCCAGCTCTGCCATTTCCAGCAGCTGCGACTTTGGGCAAGCTGTTGAACCTCTCTGAACCTCGGGATCCCCCTTGATAAAATGGGGAGAAAGTCAGACCTGTCTTACAAGGTCATTGTGAAGATCGAAGATGTGTCCATCGGGGTACAGCTCAAGTGCTGTGAGGAAGTCCGGGAAAAGGCAGGAAACAGGCTACCAGTGCATGTTTCTCTTTCCTAAAAGTCTAGAGGAGGGTGGTCCTTGGCAGCTCTGCCCCCCGTGAGGTTAACTAAGGACCCAGATTCCTTTGACCTTGTTGCTCTGCCCAGTACTGGGGTCTTGCCCCTTGGGTGAGGCTGACTCCATCCCCTTTGTAGCCCACTGAGGAAGCAGAGACAGAGTCTCCAAACAGGTGTGATCTGCACGTTCCCAGCCGCTACCTGTCACTTACCATCCACTGGAAAGTACCCTGCAGCTGGGCTTAGCTACAAAGGAAGCTGGGAAGGTGACGTCTTTGGGGTCCCGTGTGCCCAGCCAGATCGGTGAGGGCTGGGGCTCAGGGAGGCAGGGTGGAGGGAACATTCCACAACTGCACACGAAGGGGGAACGGATACTGGGACAAAATGGACCATCTTTGCCACTACGGGATAACGCAGCGGAAGAACAACTAGCACAGATTTACGGCGTGGGAAGGACTCCATGCATGGTCGCTGTCATTCGGAATAATCTCTCTTAGGAGGAACAGGCAAATTACCTCTCATCTCAGTATTCCAGTTCTGGAAACCAGACAGGAAGACGGACGCGAGGGCACGGCCCCTGACATTCCTTCTCCCCAGGCCCCAGACGGCAGGAAGAACTCCAGCAGGCCCTCTGGTCTGGGCCGGCAAATCCGCAGCCCCTCAAGGTGTGACCACACCCCCGCCAGGTGCCCCAGACCCCTGCAGACACTTGTCTCAGCATTTGATGCCAGTTCCTTCGGGTCATGTCAGTCACCCCAGAGGGGCACCCGGACGTGACAGGCATCCCATGGGAGGGGCGTCTTGGTGACCAGTTGGCCTGTCAGCGGATGCCCTGCCACGTTCACTCTTGCTGACATTTAATTATATTTTGTTTTCATCAGCTGTCAGGCCCACTTCCTGCCAGGACACTGAATTATGCTGGAAGCCGGTCATCCCCTGTGGACCCCTTCTCATTTGGGCCTCCTCAACCTGACGGCCCTCGGAGAAGATGGACATGCGTGCAAATGGCAGGGAAGACCGGGAGAGTCGGGCCTGACCTTCCTTCCCTTTTAGTCACTGCATCGACAGCAGCCGTTCAAGCAAACACGAGGCCTCTTGACAGTGCTGTCGTTAAGGACTTTGGACATATTTAATTATTTGTCTATCTGTACAGATGCTAACCCACACCCCCTACTAGCCACGACCGTTTTTTTTTTTTTTTATATATTCATTTATTTATTTATTTGAGAGAGAGACAGAGAGAGAGCGTGAGTGGAGAGCGGCAGAGGGAGAGGGAGAAGCAGACTCCCCACTAAGACCAGACCCCCCCCCAAAGTGGGGCTCAACCCCAGGACTCCAAGATCATGAGCTGAGCCAAAGGCAGATGCTTAACCCACTGAGCCACCCAGGCGCCCCCGTGACCACTCCTGTCTTTGTCTCATCTTTAGGTGTTCCTGGGGAGCAGCTTTTGAAGTTTTGAGGCTGTAAGAGGAAATACTTCCACGGCGCTTCTAATGTGTGGGCTGTGGTTCTGTGTCTTACATGCTTGGGTTCCCCTCCCTGTCTGAATCGCTTCTGTTTTTTGAGTTTGTGACAGCAAGCCGCAGGGGTTGGCATAAAGGGAAGATTTAATCTCCATGCCCATCATTTAAAGCAGCTTCTATGATTAGCCCCATTCTATGGGCTAAGACACTGGTGCTCATGGAACTCTGTGGCGTGCCCAGGGCCACTGGGCTGGTACGCGGCGGAGCTGGGTCTGGATCCAGGGAGTGTGATTCAGCATTTGCATCCCTAGGTGGGTGTGGAAAACAGAAGTCCGCCGAGCACTCCACCCTCATTCTCCTGGGCCGACCGGTCCTGCAGGTGGGAAAGCTGGGCCCGTGGTGTCAGGACCCCCCTGTAGCTAGAGATCTGTACGTGGGACTGCTTGGGCCCCACAGATGAATTCAGAGGACGTCGGGAGGTAGGAGGAGATCTCGGAGGAAATTGGCTCGAAGTGCCGTTTCCAGTGTTGGGATTCCGTGTCTGTGGATGGAGATCGTGAACATTAGGCCGCTGTGTGAACGCAGGGATGCTATGTCATCGGCCACATGACTCTGCGTGCAATTAAATAGAGTCATTTGTACTTGTGGAGCCCTCAGAGGCGGAGGACTTCATTCCAGATTAAAGAGGTTTTTAAAAAATGGGTGCTTTGTCCTTTTTAGAGATGACCTCTTTTTAAAATGTTAACCTCTGGAGATGCATATTTTTCAGAGAGATACTATTACAAAAGGAAACTGTGTTATTTAGGATGTTTTGGACTATTGTAACAGAATATCCAACTAGTAGAGGCTGAAATAATAAATGCATTTCATTTCTTTTTTTTTTTTTTAAGATTTAGTTCTGAGTGTTGGGGTTCTGCTGACTCTGCTGTGATTCTAATAGACCCTGCCCTTGGGGATGTGGGGGACAGGACACCTTCACTGCCATCAGTGGGTGGCCAGATGTCCCAGTGTCTCAGGAGCCATTGTGCCCCCAGCCCTCACTCTTCCTGCCCACCTGTGGCAGACTGGATTGTGGCTGCTAATTCTTCTCTCCCCAGCACCCACCTGGCCCTGCCTCCCACTTCTCAGCACCTCCCACTAGGGTAGGTGGGGCCCCTTCCTCTCTCCCACTCCGCTATAGGACTTGCTTTGGCCATCGGACTGTCAGCTGACTCACGGCAAACAGGGGCTTTTAATGCTTCCACACCATCATTCGGCCTCTTACGCTCCTATAATCCTCTGTGAGAAGTGCCTGGCCCAGGCAACTGCCTCATTATTCTCAGCCCCAGAAGGAAGACACCGGAACAAACCCTAGCCCGACCTTCAGCTTGGAGAAAAAGCCAGCCTGAGCCTAGCCACACCTTCAGAAATGTGCTGATCCACAAACGGGAAGAATGAATGCCGCTGTGAGCCCCGGAGATTCTGAGACTGTTTGTTACACACCAGAGATGGACCGATACATCACTGACACGAGCCGCTGCCATAAGGCTATCATCTCCCGGGCCGGTGACCGAGTGTCCGTGCGCACTAGCTTGTGGGATTTAAGAAATAAAACAGATGAACACAACGGAAGGGAAGGGAAAATAAAACAAGATGAAAACAGAGAGGGAGACAAACCGTAAGAGACTCTTAACTCTAGACAACACACTGAGCGTTGCTGCGAGGGAGGTGGTGGGGGATCACTGGGGGTGGGCCCGAAGGAGGGCCCGTGATGGAATGAGCGCTGGTGTTCTACACGACTGATGAATCACTAAACTCTACCTCTGAGGCTAATAATACACTATGTGTTAACTAAATTGAATTTATTTTATTTTATTTTATTTATTTATTTGACAGGCAGAGATCACAAGCAGGCAGAGAGGCAGGCAGAGAGAGAGGAGGAAGCAGGCTCCCTGCTGAGTAGAGAGCCCGATGCGGGGCTCGATCCCAGGACCCTGGGATCATGACCCGAGCCTAAGGCAGAGGCTTTAACCCACTGAGCCACCAAGGTGCCCCTAAATTGAATTTAAATTAAAACAATTTTTTAAAGATACCAAGGGGGAATTTATTAGCTCAGGAAGTTGGGGATCTAGAGATGGGTCAGAGCTCAGGGATCCCAGGAGCTCAAGCCAGCAGATCTCTGTCTGCTGTTCCTTCCTTTCCTCTCCTTTCCCATGCTTTTCCAGGCACCAGGCCTCTCTCCCCGTAGAGGAGGCTGTGGGACCACGGCCAGAGACAGCTCAGGACTTACAGTTCGCTACCTTAGCTACCTCTGAGAAAAAGGCCCCTTTCTGTCCCAGATGGCCTACGCCTGATGCTCCCTTGACAGAGCAGGCCTGGCGTGTGTGCCCAAAGCTGAAGCCCCACAGAATCACATCGGTGACCCCATCAGAGATGTAAGGATCAGGATCGGGAAGAAGCACATGTCCAAGGTGTTGGGGGAGGTAATTTAGCAGCAGGAGACAAGCAGTCATAGATGGAGGCCACGGAGGTCCATGCCTCTGACAGCACTGCCCCAGTAAGACCTGATGAGCCTGGGCCAGCCACTCACTTGAACTTCTCATCATTCACCGGGGCCCGGAATCCCCATCTCGTCTTCCTAGGAGACTGATGAGTTTAGCCTTAACATCTCCAAGCTGCACTTTGCTTGATCATCAAGTGGGTGTAACAAATGCATGACTCACTATGGTAGGGCTACGGCAGTTCAGTGAGATGTTATGTGAAACCCTTAGTCCATGTAGGGGATAGAATCTAAGCCCTAAGCCAATTCGGCAAACTTAAGACCTTTGGTTATGTAAGAAATGAAATGCAGGGCACCCGGGTGGCTAAGTCGGTTAAGCATCTGACTCTTGATTTTGGCTCAGGTCATGGTCTCAGGGTCCTGAGATTAAGCCCTGCATTGGGCTCTACCCTCAGTGGGGAGCCTTCCTGGGATGCTGAATTGGCTTAGGGCTCAGCACAGATTCTTTCTGTTTCCTTCCCTCCACTCTCAGCATGTTGGGGAAGACTTGCCTCACAGTCACAGAATGGCTGCCACAGTTCCAAGCATCACGTCCTTAGTTGCAAGCCCTTTTTCCCAAACAGGGACAAAGAATTGTGGCTAAAAAAGTCACGTGGCCCTCTGCTTTGTCAGTGGGGAAAGTCTGTCCCAGAAGCTCCCAAGCTGACTTACCCTTCTGATATCTTATTGATGAGAACAGGGGTCCCCTGACCTTCCTAGACATATCACTGGCAAAGAGAAATGAAAGGGCTGAGGCTGATTTCAGTCTTAGGGCTATGGACGTTTTCCTCCCAAACAGAGTCCTGGTGGCGTGGAAGGCGGGGGGCAGGTATTGGTGGGGAGGCTGTAATGGGGCCGTCTTGTTGGAGTGTCTCAGTGTCTCAGTGTTGTGTCATGCAGAAGCGCTCGCAGAGTCCACGTGGCTCCAGACGTTTGTGCCTGAATCCTTCTTGCTCTGGGTGTGTGACACGCTCATCTTCCCTCACGGTCAGCCGGCCAGCTCTCACTTCCCACTGGGGGCAGCATCTCTCCCTGCTTCTGAACTTTTCCTTTAACCATATGTAAATCCAGAAACTTGGGATGTTGGGCGGGGGGGACAGGGGAGGAGGGTGCACTTACTGGACCATGATGATGTCTGTTCTTGGATGCCAGTGCACTGCTGTGCAAGCATTCCTGAACCCGTTTTCCCCAAAGCTGGCTAGAGCCACCTCCAGATTCCTGGGTTGTTGGATTTTTTTTTTTTTTTTTTAATCTTCAGTTAGCAGAATAAGTTCTATCAGAATAACCTAGGCCAGGAGGGTTGGGGCCGTGTGGCCCCTGGGCGTTGCCACATGCCTGCCTGCTTCCATGGGAGAGAGCAGCGCCTGGGTGTCCGGCTCACCCCTGTCACCCATTCCAGGTCCCTTCCATGAAGGGATTGCCATGGTCATCATCTCTAAGTGTCGTGAAGACCATAACAGAGGGAACTGGACGAGACCAGGGTGCCCAATCTCAGCACTATTGATATTTGGGACCAAATCGTTCTTTGGGGTATTTTGTGGGGTGAGGGATGTTCTATGCCCTATAGGATATTGGCAGCATTGCTGACCTCCGCCTTCTAGAAGCCATAGCCACCCCCGCCCCGTAATCATAATGTCACTAGATATTGCCGAATGTCGCCTGGGGGTAGACTCACCCCCAGGTGAGAAGCCCTGCGCTGAAGCATCACGGCCTGGGGGGACCGAGGTACCTGGGTGGGCACGGATGGCTTCCCTGACTGTCCCGTGTCTTGCGTTGTGCCCTCCCTAGCCCTTATCCCCCACCGAGTGTACCTTATTGGGTTTGTTTGTTTCCTGGCTCATTATCTGTTGCTAGCCCCGGACTCTAAGTGCTGTGGGAGCAGAGACTAGATCTGTCTTCCTTGTCACAGTGTCCCCGACGCTCAACGCTGCCTGCCCCACAGTGCGGGGAGGGAGGGCGGGCGATCAGCAAATATTTGCTGAATATGAGTCAGAGAGTTCTGGAGGGGGTTCCCGGCAGGAGTCACTTAAGGGGCATCCACTCCGTTCTGGACACTTGGATGGACGCTTCCCCTGCGTGAACTCATTTCACCTGACAAATAAGGAAACTGAGGCACAGAGAAGTCTAGTACCAAACTACTGACAAATGATGGAGGCAGGATGTCAGCTCAGGTCTGTCTGATTCCAAGCTGTGGCTTCTCTGGGGACGCCAGGCTGCCTGTCCCCCCCCCCCCCACTCCACCGCCCCAGACACAGGGCGGCGTGGAGGGGCCACTTCTGGCATTGGGACAGGGGAGGAGACGGCCTGCCAGGGTTGGACGGGTCAAAGGGTGGAGAAGTCAGAGCCCGTGTCCTGGCGCCTGACAGATGCCAAGGCCGGCTTTCTCCCATGAGGACTTCGGCCCCCCGAGGCCCCAAAGAGCTTGTGTGTTTTCCGATTGGAAGAATGACGGATCAACTGCTCTTTGGTGGCCTCCGAACTATTTCTGTTTCTTTCCAGAGCAAAACCGCAATCCAAACCTCTCTTCCCGTTTCCTCCCTCAAAGCAGCCTGGGAAATGTGGCCCCGAGGAGTCGCCCTCCTCCTCACCCCCGCCCCCTCCCCCGCCGCGCCGGAGTCCCCTAACCCTGCGGCTGAACAGGATTCAGTGGTGGTTTTCCTCCCCCACCCCCTCCCCTTACGGTAATTAGCGCGTCAGCTTTCCCTGGTGGTATTTATGTGTTTAGACAACACAGTTCATTGTTTCCAAATGTTAGTCAATTTGAACTATAAATCAAGCCCCAAATCTTGAATCCCATTCAAGGGAAAACTCACAAGTTGATTCTACACGAATAAATCATAAGAGGGTGGGAATTTTATAAATGTAGAAAAGCAATTCAGACTCCTGCGCTGAAAAAAACTGCAGCTTTCTGAACTACTTCGGGAATACATTAGAACAATTATGTAAGACTTGGGAAGATCTAAAAGTGCATTAGTCTTTAAGATGAAGTCCTTGGAAAGTTTGTGTATTGAAGAAGAATTAATATTTTTAGTATCCGAGAGTTTACGCTTTTTCTTTTTCTTTTGCACAACATTCTATAGGGAAACCAGCTATTTCAATAAATACTATCAATTCTAAGACCTATTTTGTTTCCATTTTAATCTCTGAAATTAGGATACATCTTAGAATCAAAATCCTATCAGCTGAATTGGCAGGTTTGTTTTCTTAGTAATCCATAAAATTCTGGTGCCTTTTATAAATAATAGTGTCTTAGATTTAATGAAATGCGTATCATTATGATCCCTCTTTCCCAGGAGAGGTTACGAGCCCAGAGATGTGACAGACTTAGCCCAAGGTCACACAGCAAGAAGGACAAGACCTTTAAAGGGCATGTAAATACCCCAGGGACATATGATCTCTGAGTTGCCTACTCTGGAAGGTGGTCCCAAAACCGAAGGATTTTTGCCTTTCTGAACAGACTATACAAATTTTTAGCCAGAACAGAATGCTTGAGATGTTAGATGAGCTGTCACATGCTCCTTCTCCACCCTCCCCTTGAAATGTTCAGCCTCTCCCCAAGATAATTTTCATAGCACTGGTTGGAAGTTTGCCCCAATGTTAGTCTCTTCTGGCAGGTTAACCCTCCATGGCTACCTTTAGCAAAACAGGAAATGGCACCCTGACCCCAGATGGACCCAGTCCCACACCATGCCACGGCTTGGAGAGAGGAGCACAGACTCAACCCCTTTCACCCCTTAATGGTTCTCTTTGTACAGTACACATCCTGAGCAACCGTATACAGTATCCCTGTGCCCAGGGCACCCGCATACCTCCAACTGGTCTTCACTGGAGGAGTGGTGGGTCGAGAATGTTTGAATGAATGTTTGAATGTTTGAGTGAAGGAAGATGCAGACAAATTCAGGAATTATTTTTCTAGTCCTGATTATATTCATTGCCTAAGCCTGGTTTTTGTACTCTAAAGAAGTCAGCCTCTGAAAACTTTGACCAAGCTTGGCTCTCAGAAAAGAAATGGAATGCTTGGGAAAAGCATTGGGAAAGACTATATGTCTTAAAAAATCCAAACACGGTCTTATTTTTAATGGTCTTTCTGGGCCTATTTCTGAAGACACACCCTATTAGCTAAACCAACCAACCATTCACTTTAGCTGCCGGTCTGAAGCACAATGTGGTAGAGTAGAAGGAGCTTGTGTTCAGAGCTTATTCAGCGCTGGGTTCCAACTTGGATCTCTGCTACCCTTCAGCTCATCCCTGTGGGGATGCTAAATGTCTCTGAACCCTCAGTGTCCCCATCTTTAAAATGGGTGTAGTGGATTAAAGATGACCATTTTGCTCTTCATTACTCCTCCCAGAGTGGAAGGAAAGGTGGGATCCAGTCCCCTCCCTTTGAATCTGGATTAGTCTTTTTTTTAAAGATTTTATTTATTTATTTGACAGAGAGAAGACACAGCGAGAGAGAGGGAACACAAGCAGGGGGAGCGGGAGAGGGAGAAGCAGGCTTCCTGCTGAGCAAGGAGCCCGACGCGGGGCTCGATCCCAGGACCCCGGGATCATGACCTGAGCCGAAGGCAGACGCTTAACAACTGAGCTACCTAGGCACCCCGAATGTGGATTAGTCTTAATGACTTGAGTTGACCAAAGAATGTGGCAGATGTTACCCTCTGGGACCTCTGAGGCTAGGTCACCTGCAAAGCCTTATAGATGCTGTTCAGACTTCTTGGAATTCAGCCACAGGGAGACAGCCCAGGCAGCCCCACGCGACCCCGTGGGGAGTCTACATGGGGAGGAGATCAGGCCTGAGGCTGACAACTCCAGGTGACAGCCGGCGTCTACTTGACAGCCATGCAAGGGGGCCATCTTGGAAGCGGGTCTTCCAGCCCCTCTTGAGTTGCCTCATTGGATGCTGTGTGGAGCAGAGACAGGCTGTCCCTGTGCCCAGACTGCAGACTCGGGAGCAGGAGAGATGACTGTTGTAATTTTAAGTCGCTAAGTTCTGGGGTGATGTTTAGGAGTGATGGATAAATGGAACAGTGGGAATAGAACTAATGCCTCGCTCCAGGGTCATGTTGGGAGTTAGAGGAGAACCAATATGCAGAGCGGAGAGTGTTGTCCCATGTCAAGCAGGCATCCGGTGAAACCAAGATCGCTTCCTACCGTTGCAAGTAAACAGTGCGCGATCTGCTTAGTTTCTGGTGTTCTCTCCTGTGGGGACCAGCCTGATCGCCACCCCCCGGAGCTGGGGGCCAGGGCCTCACCATGACTCAAGTTGATTATACCACACATTGCTGTCTGTCAACAATTAATGGGCATCACCAGCTGTCATGAAGCGCATTTGCTATTGGGTGAAAATCAGTATTAGACCGTTCACCCCGGTGCCCACCAAAGAAAGATTCCTGGAATGTCATGTGAAGGACTTCCCATGGCCACAGAAGCCAGTTGAGCATGCTGGCATGTGGAAGGCTGCATCTTCTACTGGTCTCTGTTCCCAGTCCCAGCCTGGTGCTCTGACCCCGGGCAAACAGGAGACTAACCACCTGGTCATGCAGAGACTTGCTCTTGGACCCTGGAAGGGCTCCCTCCTGGCCCTGTTCCAGAGCAGAGAGCAGGTGCCTGACCATCAGCTCCCCTGGCCCCAGACCCACGGGGCACATCGAGGCTTCCGGGGACTCTGAAGCTTGGGGCTTCTGAAATGCCGCCAAGCAGGGCTTTAGCCTGGCAGGCAGCACCTTCAGGGCAAGGTGGGGATGGCTAGGTGAGCTTCACACCGCCCAGGAGGTCTGCACCTCAAATGCCATTCTCCAACTCCCATCTGGGGGGGAGGGGCTGCCAGTGGTGCAGCCCGTTCAGACACCTCCGAGGCAGCAAGATCGCAGGGCAGGAGATGCATCGGTCACCTGGGAAGCTGGCCACGTGACAAAGGTAAAAACCACAATAGTGAGTAACAGGGTCAGCGGAGGGAAGGTCGGGGAATTTGTCCCTGCAGGTGCTGAGCACGATCTGAAGCACTTCGTGCGGTGGCGTGGCCAGCCATTCGGCCTCCCCATCACTCACCATAGCATGGGTCATCCAGAGCCGCCAGCTCCCGGGGTGCTGGGGGAGTTCCATGAGATGCTGCATTCAAGCCGTTGGCCTGCCTCTGGAGCAGGACCATCTGTCGGTAGCATTCTGCATAATAATGTTGATGATAGTCTTCCAAAAACTTTCTGCAGGAGGTCTTGTGTCCTCCACTGCAACAGAGAACTGGGGACTCTGAAAAATCAATATTAATCATTACAGATTTGGGCAGGGCCGAGCGAATCGGGAGGAATCAGAGCCGTTCAGTAGTGGGGCTGAAATTAAATCAGGTAAAACAAACCAGACATCCATCTCCCCTTTTGTGCCCGTAAACCTGGGCAATTGCGTACATCCTCCAAGCAGATGGCAGAGCCCGTGCTCGGCCACCCGCATTGTCTGGCGGGAGCTGGGGAGTTCTGCGCAGCCCCACATCTGTGCCTGCAGCAGGCCGTGATGCGGAAGCTAACAGCCCGTTGTGATTGGCAGTGTCGTCCCGGTTCTGGGCAGGTAATGGGGAGCCTGCCATTTCTCCCATGTCTCTTCTCGGCTCCAGCAGAGCAGCTGCCAGCCCTGAGATGCGGGAACCCAGAGCGCACACCTCTTGGGGTATCCATCCTCCCAGGAAGCATTCATGGGTGAGGTTTCTCATTCCAAACCCAGGCACCTTAGTAAGGCTGATGTTGCTGTGGGCCCAAGGCTCTCGGGATGCCCACTTCCGTTAAGGTTTGGGGTTAGAGGGACAAGAGACGGTCAGAGAGACTTCACTGCTCTGTCCACCTGGGCTTCCCTTCACCTCCAACTCTCAAAACCCATGGGCCAGGCATCTCTCAGTTATCTGTTGCTACATAACAAATTCCTACACTCCAATTGCCTCACTCAGCCCAACATGCGTTATTTCACAGTCCCCGGGAATCAGGAGCCCAGACACACCTTGCCTGGGTCCTCTGCCCAGGATCTCACAAGGTTGCACTCAGGGCAGAGGCTGGGATGCGTTCTCATCTGGAGGCTCGACTGTGGAAGCATCTGCTTTCCAAACCCCTCAGGTTGTTGTTGGGATTCGTGTCCTCCTGGCTGGGTAAGCGGAGGCCCTGGTATTTGCTGGCCATCAGCTGGAGCCACCCTCCCGTTCTAGAAGCTGCCCACAGTTTTTTGCCAGGGCTTCCACTGGGCTTCCTCAGTGTGGTGGCTGACTTTATGGAGCAAGCAAGGAGAGTCTCTTGTGTGTATAAGCAAAGCAGAGTCATACGTAGATGAGTAGGGAGATGTATCGGTAGGTCAACCTATGCAGATAGATGATAGAGCTAGATAGAAATGTACATGTAGAGAGATAAATAGATGATAGAAAGTAGATAATATATAGATACAGTAAGAGATGATAGATTGATCATAATCTAATGGCAGGAGCGACATCCCATCATCTTTATCATATAATAGTTGTTAAAAGTTAGTGGCAAGTCCTGCCCACATTCAAGGGAAGGAGATTGTACCCACTGTCTTTAACACCAGGGGGTGGAGGTCAAGAGAGCAATCTTAGAAGACACCTTGTCGGGCACCTGGATGGCTCAGTGGGTTGAGCCGCTGCCTTCGGCTCAGGTCATGGTCTCAGGGTCCTGGGATCAAGTCCCGCATCGGGCTCTCTGCTCAGCAGGAACCCTGCTTCCCTCTCTCTCTCTCTCTCTCTCTGCCTGCCTCTCTGCCTACTTGTGATCTCTGTCAAATAAATAAATTTTAAAAAAAAAGAAGAAGAAGACACCTTGTCATCAGTGCCTCGAGAGTAACATAGTGTCATTCTCATCTTCTAAACAGGAAACTGGGGTTTAGAGAGATGACTTGCCCCAGCTCCAACAGCTATCCAATGGCCCATGGGTACTGCTACACCATCATAACACATCCCTCAATGCCGTGAATGCAAAGTGGTGATGACCTATGCACTGATTTTGACCGATCTGCTTAGGGCAGAATACCCAGCACTTTCTCTTCAGTAACATACAGTGTTACTGTGCTGATAATGTACTTACTCAACGTATCTTGCCTCTGTATCCCTACTGTGTGCTCCAAGAAAACAAGGACTACATCTACCTCATTTGTGGCCACATCCCTGCACAGAGAGGGGTTCCTGCCCATTATGTGCTTCTGGAAACACTCATTCAGTCATTCAACAAATGCTCATTGAACTGGGCTGTGAACTTTGGATACAAAGAGAGTCAAGACACAACTGTATTTCACAAGCCCCTTACTGTAGCAGAGCAGAGACATAAACTACAAGATAGTGTGATGTGGCACAAAGATTACAGTGGTTTCCTCAGGTTGGCCCATTCTTACATCCCCAGGGCCTAACACAGTGACTGGCACATAACATAGTAGGTGCTCAAGAATGTTTGCACATGGTGGCTAGTCCTGTCACCTGGCATACCCTGCTCTCTTCTGTTCTCCGTGGTGTAGAAAATAAAAGTCATAAAAGATTAATTGGTCAGGAAAATCCAGAGAATGTTAAAAAGGATATGGAATAACATCCCAGGCTGGCTTCAGAATTCTCTGATGCAATCCCACAGTCCTGGCACCTCCCTCTCTGAGCAGAGCTTTGCATTTCGAAATAGGGGGAGAAAAAAAAAAAAAGGACTGTAATTATTAAAATTGTGTATATAGGAGAATTTAGCCTTTCATTTGAGGTGTCCTAATGACACTTCAACAACTGCTAGAGAAGATAATAGGGTTTAGAGCAATTACACAGCCCATCAAATACCGAACATGAGTGATTCAGATTCATGCTTGGAGCTGGAACAATTCTCAGCAGTTTTGCTCATACACAGCTGTTTCATTTAAAATATTTTGGCAGAAAATCACAAAGTGGGCTGTGCTGGCCATCCTGCTCTGGAGGCTTAACCCTTACATTTCCAGGGTCATCCTTCCCTTCCACCTGCCGCTGAGCCCCCCACCTTAATCACTGCTTGACGGCTGTTTGCACAATGTATTTTGGAGTTAAGACTTGGCCCCTTAGCTGAAAATGTTGGGTTTTTTGGTTGTTGTTGTTTCTCCTTAGCCTGCTGAATATTCTGTGTCTTTTGACTTAGTTGATATCATTCAATCACTAGGTGGCCAGTCCCGTGTGGCTGTGAAAGTGTGTTAGTCAGATGGCCAAAAACAGGTGACCCAGTCAAACTGGGTGATTTCAGAAGAGAAACAGAAATCCCATAGACCGAGTGGGTTATACAGCCAACACTTAATTCTCACAGTTCTGGAGGCTGGGAAGTCCCCACAATCTAGGCGTTGGTAGATTCGGTGTCTGGTGAGAGCCTCCTTCCTGGCTTGTAGATGGCTACCTTCTTGCTGTGTCCTGACATGGCAGAGGGCTCATCCCTCTCGTGGCTCCTCTAATAAGGGCACTAATCCCATTCACAAGGGCCCCATCATCCCCCAAAGGTCCTAACACCATCACATTGGGGATTGGGCCTTCAACACATGAATTTGGGTGGATACAAGTATTTGGTCCATAGCAAGTTCACTCCTGGTGTCTTTCATTGGCCAAACCCAACTGGAAGCCAGAGATAGGGGATGGGGGGCAGGGCACTGATGCAGTCCATCCAGGACAGCCTCCTGGTGCTCTGGGAAAGGAGGCAGGATGAAGATACCCAGCACGAAGAAGGCCCAAGACAAGTAGACATGTGTTCTCTTACCTGGAGGGACAGGTATCTTGCCAGCTGCAGACAGAAATCTTGCCAGCACCTGGGCACACGTGGTTGTGATATAAAGAACTCATTCAGTTCATCTTGAATCATTGGGAGGTCATTATAAGAGGACCCGATGGGAACCTAGAAAATGCCAAAATCCTAAGGCCCCAAGAAGAGCTAGACCCAGCCCTTGGTGATTGTTGAATTTCTGTGTCAGCTTGGCTCTGCTCTGGTGCCCAGTTGTTCAGCTGACCACTAGTCCAGATGTTTCTGTGAAGGTATTTTGTTGATGGGATTAATATCTATAGTCAGGTGTCTCGGAGTAAAGGAGATTACCCTGGATAAAGCAGGTGGACCTCATCCCATCAGTGAAGGCCTTAAAAATGAAACTTAAAATTGAGGTTTCTCAGAAGGGGAAGAAATTCTGCCTCATGATTGTACGATAGAACTCCTGCCTGAGTTTCTAGCCTGCTAACCTGCCCTAGACTTCAGACCCAGGACTGCAACATTAACACCTGCCTGCATTTCCAGCCTATCCCGCAAATTGGAGACTCGTCAGTCCCCACAATCATGTGAACCAATTCCTTTGAATGAATGAATGCATGAATGAATGAATGGATATCTCCTATTGGTCCCGGGGTTCAGGGCTTTTGAGGGTGACTTAGCTAAGTCATTGCTCTGCTCTTGGAGCCATCTGCCAGTGCTAAGTGCCACATCATCTGGCATGGCACCTGAGAGCCTGTGTCTGTCCGCCAGCCTGGAAACAGTCATGGTGAATGGGATGTGTTCCAGTGGCTCCCATTAGCGCCACGATCTGGGTTTGTTCTCACAGCTGCAAACCCCAGCCCTGGGCCGCACAGCTGCCTGGGATAAGCTGGAGCATGTGAATGAGCTGAATGAATATCAAGTTGGGTTTCCCACTCTCGCCCACACTGTGTTGGCAATCCCTGGCCAACGGGCGCTGTGGTCTGTGAGCTGGATCTTGGAGGATAGGATTTCAGGAGGAGGATTAGGGCCGCAGTAAGGGAGGCATTCTGAGCTTGAGCAAGGGATGGAGGTGAGAAGCTGTGGGGCGTGGGGGTGAGGGGAGGTCTAGAAAATGATGGTGGTTTGGTTTGAATGGAGTAGAAAGTTCTTGCAGAGGAGCGGTGGGGTCTAATGCAGGGGAGGGACATGCCTGAGATGGACAGACGGAAGGGATGAGGCAAGATGAGCACAGAATGAGTGGAGGCTTCAGCATCATGCCATTGAGGATGGAGAGTTCTGGATGCAGCAGGACTGTGGTCTCTTCTGAGATGGACAGTTGGGAGAAAGGGAAGCAAGTGAGGAATAAAAACAGGGCAACAAGATTCTCATTCTGATTCGGAGTCTTGACACCTGTAGAATGGAAGCCCCGTGGACCAAATCAGTAGAGACGGGAAGAAACATTGATGAGTGATGGTTCATAGCTTGAAAGCATCCTTAGAGGTCACTGTTATGGGCTGAGCCATGTCCCCCTGAAATTCCTATCTTGCAGCCAGTTCCCAGTGCCTCAGAATGTGCTGTCTCTGGAGCGAGGGCCTTTGAAGAAGTAATCAAGTAAAACAAGGTCATCAGGGTTGATCCTAATCCAACATCACTGGTGTCCTGGTGATTTTTATAAGAAGAAGAGATTGGGACACAGATAGGCACAGAAGGAAGAGCACATGAGGACCCAGAGAGAAGACATCTCTCTACATGCCAAGGAGAGAGGCCTTGGGAAAAAACACTCCCGTGGACACTTTGATCTTGGACTCTCAGCTTCCAGGCTGGGAGAAGTTGTTCTAGGTTGTCTAAGCCCCCACCCACCCACCCAGTCTGATGCTTTGTTATGACAGCCCCAGAAGAATAACAGCCACCCAGTAGAATCTCCTATTTCGCAGATGGGAATATTGAGGTCCGGGGAAGGGAGGGGCTCATCCCGTCTCCTGAACAGGGCTCTCAGCCCCAGGCAAGTGGTTCTTTCCCAGCGCACCATGCCGCCTCTTCCGTCATGAAATATTGACCATCTCCCTGTCTACAGTTTAGTTTGTTCAAACAATTTGCTACCACTAAAGCAAACTAGCCTCTGTTTGTTTTTTTAAATAATGATTTTCTCCTGGAGCTCTTGGATTTTGCACTCCAGCAGCCATGGACTCTTGCTCCGGCCCTTCTGGCTTCCTCTGGTTCGTAGCCCTGGTGGCCCAGCCCAGGACAACAAGCTTTCGTTCCAGCGGGGTGGCACGGTGGGAAGCCTCACCTGTGACCCTCAGAGGTGGAGATGTTGTTGGAAGCTTCGGACAGACACTCCGTGGATTTAGCAGCCGTCAGCTAGCCGTGTGGGCTGGAGCGTCATGGGGATGTGAGACCGGGGAGGCAACGTAGGAGAGAGAAGATGAAGGGAAAATGTCTTCGCCAAAACTCTTTGGGTTTTGAGCTAGAGAATCTGCCTCAGCATGCGGAAACAATGGGGGAAGGTTTGCTGGCAAGAACTGGGCTTCACAGACTCCAAAGAGAAGGTGGGTCTTCGGGCTGCAGGAGGGGTGGGAGCCCAAGATGAGGGAGCTGTGCAGAAACCAAGCCACCCCTCCCTCGCTGTCCGACTCCAAGACCATGCATCCTTGCCCTGGTGCATTAGTTCCAATGTCTATTCACGTTAATAGAAAACTGGAGGAAGCAGCCCACACGATAAGAAAAATGTCCTTGCCCTCGTAGCTAGAAGTCCTGAATTAGGGCGGCTCCAGTGGGTTCACTTAGAGGCTCTGTGCTGTGTTTAGGCATCTGGCTTTTACCATCTTTCTGCTCTGCCAACCTCGGGAGCTAACCTGGTCATTAATGCGCTCCCTTCACGGTCTCAAGACAGCTGCCACCCGGCAGCGCGACTCTGAGAAGGGCCCTGCTCCTCCCCAGGTGCCTCTCGTATCTGCTTCCCAGGGCCTGCCCAGTCCTCCCCCAGGCTTCACTGGCTGTAACTGGACCACATGCTCCTCTCTGACTCAGTGCCTGGCAGGATGAATGCGATTCCTCCAAGGTCATAAGGAGAGAGCAGGCTTCCCGAACCAAAGTGGGGATTCTGTTAACGAGGAGGAAGGGGTGCAGGGGAGCACTGTCTGGGGAGACAGCGCTGCCTCCTCTCAAGTCCTCAGATGCACACGGCCAGGCTCCGAACCCCAAATTCTAGCCCCTGGGAGAGAGAAGCCACTGCAACGTGCTCCAGTCAGATGACAACGTCTGGCCGGTCAACCAAGGGCATCATGGTGAAGTCATGCCAAACGCTGCTTAGGCCCACCTCTGAGAGGGAAGGGGGCCATTTTCAGAGGAAGGAAGTTCTTGGGGGATCGGTCTGTGAAGAGCCACAGTGGTGTCTCCCGTGAACCCGTGGAGACTACGGACCTTTGAGAACCTAAACACAAAGATTGTGTGCACCCCTGCAGGAAGGATTTGGACTTGGGCTTTAGAATTGGGGGGAGGGTGGGGCTCGTTTGGGTTGTCACCAGCCTGGGGTAGCAATTGACATTGAGAAGGTAGCAGCCAAGGAAGGTCTTGTCCTGAAATGTGGGGACAATCCCACACGTGGAACCGTCTTCCCAATAGGCTAGTTGGATCATGCGGAGAAAGCAGAAGAGATAGAGAAGGAATCGTTCATACAGTCCCGGAGCAGGGGCAGCTCATCTGGAAGACAGAAGTCAGGATGAGCAAGGGTGCTGGGCTCGGGGCCGGTGGAGAGGACTCATTCTGAGTGCTCCAGGAAGCCCCTGGGGAAGGCTCAGCGCTGAACGTGGGCACGACAAGGCGGGTGGTCGGACAGACGAGGAAGCCATGTTTCAAAGTCTAGTTCAGGCAGGGGTGGGGTACAAGGGTGGATTCCCTCTTGAGAGTGACCCCAGGGAGATGGAGGGAGGCTGGAGGGAGAGAAGGGTGACCGGGAGGCGGTGGGTGGAGGGGTGGGCACAGCGAAGCTTGGAGATCGCTTCCCCGCACTTTCTCTGCGGACACGATCAATAAAAGCATCT
Source organism: Mustela nigripes (assembly GCF_022355385.1). Lineage (NCBI taxonomy): Eukaryota > Metazoa > Chordata > Mammalia > Carnivora > Mustelidae > Mustela > Mustela nigripes. The sequence goes on from NC_081570.1 coordinate 10,250,210, forward strand.
GCACGTTGGTCCCGACCGTCGTATTTAAGAAAAATGTGCCGTTAGCATTGCATGAACGTGCAGGTCTAGGGGCGGAGACCTCGGGAGCTTGTCGGGCACACGCAGCCCAGGGTGGACGAGAAAGCGGTTGTGCAAGCAGCTCCGAGCGGCCCTCCGGGAGGGCAGGACACGCCACCCGAGCTGGTGTCGGGATGAAGCAAGAGAAGGGGTCGGAGGCGGTCCCCGGAAATGGCGCCAGAATGCTGTTTATACTTGCGCAGCCATTGCCCTTGTGGTCATGGCCCTTGTCCCCTCGTCCCGCCTTGGGGCCGCCTCCTGTTATGCCTGCCGGGTCTCTGTGGGCTTTGGCATATGTCTCCACAGCCTGTTTGTTTCTGGTTGTGTGTGTCGGCTTCCTGACTCTCGGTGGGCGTGAATTCCTTGGTTGGTGCTATGGACCAAGAGGGTTTGGTTTTTCAGGTTTCTTTCTCAGGGTCCGCCTCTCCTGGGCTGCGTAGATGCAGACTTCAGTGCAAGACCGTGGGGACGAGGCCCTGGCGTCTGACCGCTGTCACACCGTGCCTTCACCGCCCTGTTCGCTGGCGGGCCCGCACACTCTGCCCCTCGGGGCCTGCTTAGGGCACACGCCCCTTGCCCGCAGCCTGGGTCTGTCTGCCTGCCACCTTCCCTGAGCCCTAACAGGGGCCCTTCAAGTCTCTGGCTTAAGCAAGCCAGAACTACCTTTTGATTCAAGTTAACTCGAAGGCCTGGGTCGTGAGTAGCAGGCCGTGCGGCTCTAAGCCAGACGGCACCAGTCCAGCCCGTGAGATGCACTCAGGATGTTCTGTGACCCTCCAAGACAAGGGCTGGTGCTCCCTTCTTGAGCCAGCTCGTGCCGCCTCCTCCAGGAAGGTCCCTGCATTTGTCCCAGCGGTTGTCATCATTGCTCCTTTCTTGTGGTTCCCCTCCCCCCATGATGCTTTCTCCATCATCCCGTGCTGTCTCTAGACCGTATTTACACGAGCGTGTATGAGAAATGTCACCAAGCTGCCATGTGTCATTGAACAGTCTCCCTGTCCAGGCGTCAGTGCTTTGTGCTTAAACATACCGTCCTCACAAAACCTCCATGAGCCGGCCACATTGTCATCACCCTATCGTCCAGCAAACTGAGGCACAAAGAGACAAAGTCACTTGCCCGAGGGCACACAGCTAGTGGGGCCCTGAAGGGACTGGAACACAGGTCCTACATCTGTAAAGCGCATGTGCTTTAGTCCCCAAGCTGTCTTGCCCCTCATTTCCTCGTCAAGCCCTGCTCATCTGTCCTATGCACCTTGTCCTCAGCATCCTGGACCCTCCAGGCAGGACTTCCCTGTCCTGCCTCTCCACTCCCAGGCCTCTGTGGCCACAGAGCTCCCCTCTTCCTCATCCTAGGGGGTTTACTTCTCTGTCTCTCCTCCCTGCGCCTTCCAGGAGGACACACGAGTGTCTCTAGCTCTTCTCTTTGAATCATCAGACAGTTGAAGGGATGGTCCTGACATCTGAGAGGTTCAAAAGCTCACCCGAGGCCGCACCGCAAGGAAGGGGCTGATCCTGGGCTCGGTTTCAAGTCCTGCAAAAAAGCAGGTCCACGCTGCCTCCTGGTCCCCTGCCTTTGGGGAGCCACAGGGAAGTGTTTTGCGGGGGGGCCTCCTGCTTCCCCATGCTAGGACTGTTCCTCTCCGATTCCCAGATTGCAAAAGAAGGTATAAATGAAGAGAAGGGGAAATTTCCCAGCATCTGATGACAGGCGTGTTCTAATTATCTGTTGATGCTCATAATGGGCAGGAACTTGCCTCATTGTCAGGCGCTCCGAGGCTGGCCATATGGATTTATTTTAGTGGATTTTTGTATTGTGAAAAAGAGTTTCTGTTAAACACAGAGTGAGTCATCGTCTGCTTCTGAAATTGCCCCCAGCCTGCACTGCCTTTACCAGTCCTCTCTGACAGCCTGGTTACCGTTTCCAGAAACCTCTGCAGAGCCCCCTTGCTGCTCCTTGGGGGTGAGATGCCCTGTTCTCCAGGAGCGTCACCCCTCCCCTGTGCTTCCTGGCCTCGGTACCCACCTTGGCCGCCCCCTCTCCCATGGGTGGTTTTGTCGGGTTGTTCATCTCCAGTCTCCAGCGAGATCGTACGTTCCTCTGGGGTCTTCTTCCTCTCGGTCTCTACAGAACCTGACACTCCCACTTCACCAACGTCTCCCTGTTGAAGGATGAACCCCAGTTTTGTTTGCTCTTACCATCGGGATGCCTGGCTGGGAAGCCGAGTTAAAAATATTTCAGGTGCCTTTTGCTCTGCTCACGTGACCACACGTATTCTCACGGAGGACACGTTGGCCCGAGGAAAAGAATAAAGACGTGGGGCCAGGCCAGATGGGGTTCAAGTCCTGACTCAGCGGCTGTGTGATTTGGGGTCCACCAAGCCGATTAGAATTGCTGTAAGGCTAAATAACATAATACGTGTAAGGCTCTGCACACCTTGGCCTTTCTCCTTACCTGGGAAAAGGAGAGGCTCTGGGAGTCAGGCCTGAGGCATCTGTTGTTTATGGGACTTATAAACCTTCAACTCTTTTTAGGAGGACCTTCCTAAGCTAGAACAGGAGCCCCCATCTTCGGTTCTACCCATTCTTAGGGGAAACCCTGGAAATGGGCCGGGGTTCCTTTTATTCCTCCTCTGTTTGTGTAAAAGTTGGTTGTGCCCACTTCTTTTAAAAAAATATATATATTTATTTATTTGTCAGAGAGAGAGAGAGAGAGAGAGAGAGCACAAGAGGGGGAGGGACAGAGGCAGAGGGAGAAGCAGGTTCCCCAATGAGCAGAGAGCCCGTGTGGGGCTCGATCCCAGGACCCCAGGATCATGGCCTAAGCCGAAGGCAGCTGCTTAACTGACTGAGCCACCCAAGTGCCCCAGTTGTATCCATTTCTTGTCCAAGAGTTAATATTATTAAATGATGAAGTGAGAAAGAGAAGGGCCGTGCTTAAGCCAGAGCCAGCACACATGCCATGCCTCGGCCCTCCCCTGCCCACAGTAGACATCCACAATCGATTGCTGAACGCTCTATGTCATCCCTAGAATGGGCTACCTAGTCATAGTTCAGGGAACTTTCAGGCCAGAAATGCAATTACTGGGTTTGCTATTAGCAAACACTTTCCGTTTATAAAAGGGAAAACGACATACATTATTATAGTTAAAACATGTACCACTGCTCTGTGTAAGTATCCAGGACCCTGGGGGTTCCATCTCGATAGTCGAACTATCAGCCTCTTTTATTTGAGTATAAACAATAAATACATTGCAAATTATTAATGGGAAACCATGTTTAGGAATTATAGTGATTACAGATCAATTGGATGGAATAATTACTACAATCACTGGGTAATTAAAGCCTTCCTGGCCTGAGAAGGGGGTACATGAGCTCTGGGATTGATTCCTCTGCTAAGCAGACTCTCAGAACCAAAAAGAATGAGTCCTGAACTCTGGGGCTGCCAACTTGACAATTATTAGTTGGGGGTAGCAGTCCCTAGTACCCCCAAAGAGAGTGGTGCCACATCCATTACAAATGCTTTCAGCTTAAGGTTACAGAAACCCTGACTAAAAGTAGCTTAAATTTCAGGATCTGTTTGTTTTCCACCAAATCAGAAATCCAGTGGTTGGTAGAACTGGCCTGGTGCAGCATCTCAACAGTAGAATCGAGAACCCAGCCTCTTTCCTTAAAGAGGCTGGTGGTTTGTCACTTCATGGTCACAGAATGGCTGCTGATGATCCAGGCCCATGTTTTCCTTTAAGACTGGAAGAAGGCAGAAGAGATGGTTACAAGGACATTTGTCCTTTTTTTATCAGAAGAGCCCAGAGGAGGTTTCTACTTATGTCTCATTGGCCAAAATAGAAGCTGGGAGAGTGGGGGACAGGAGATCCCAGTTGGCTTAGACCAGTCATGGTCCTTCTTCTGGGGCTGAGGCTGTTGCTCTGAACAAGCAGGGTTTCTGTTAACAAGAAAGAAGGAGAGCCTGGAAATTGGATAGACAATGAATGGTGTCTATGACAGATACTCAAGTGGACAATGCCCCAACTCCCTCTGAGCCACAATGGCCTTCAACAGTGGAGCTACGGATAACTTTGTTGTCCTTTGTTCATTCACTCACTCATTCCTTCATTTATTCATTCAACACAGATTTAATCAGTGCCTAGTGGATGCCAGGAATTGTGCTAGGATATGAGAAGAAGTCTAGTATTATTTAGGAATGAGTAACAGAGATGGAGAACAACACAGAAAACTTTCTGGGAGAGTGACTTCTAAGCCAAAAACAGAAGATAAGAGTTTCTCTCTCTCTCTCTCTCTCTCTCTTTCTCTGTGTGTGTGTGTGTGTGTTGGGGTGGGGAGGTGGATGCATGAGGAGGAAGCAGGAGGAGAGGAGTGCCGCAGGCAGAGGGAAAGTATGTATGATGGTCTCCATGGAGGAGGAAGTAAGACCCACCATTTGCATTGATGGGAGTGACAGGAGCTTTGCTGAAGCACAGACTGTCTTTACCAGTCAAGAGTCAAACTCTTTTGGTTAGGTGGGAGGAATGTTTAATTTAAAAAAAAAAAAAAAAAAAGATGAGAAAGGGTAGTTATTGGCGCATGTTACTAAAAAAAATTCAAGAATAGTTGGCTTCAGGCACAGTTGGATCCAGAGGTTCAAATGATGTCATCATGAATCTCTCTCTCTTCTTCTAGAGTCTTTCTTCACTGTGTTATCTTCATTCTCATCCAGGCTCTGCCTGAATCATAGCAAATGATCCTCAGAAGCTCTACATGTGTCTTCTGGGAACCTTGGACCCCAGAGGAAAGAGCAGTAGATCTAGGAGAGGTTCCAGGGAGAGCTCATCTTAGGTAACCTGGCCATCCCTCAGCTGACTTTTGAGGCCAACGGATGCTGTGCTTTCATGGGTGAGCCTGAGTCAGTGCCCACCCCAGGGCCCTATAGTGTGAGCAGAGAGAGAAAGAAGAAATTGAGGTACAGAGCCCTGCAGTCAAGTAGACTGAATGCCAGGTAGCCCCTTCTGCCTTCTTGCTTCACCTGTCACTGTCTGGACTAGCTCTTGCCCTGGTGTACCCCCTCCTGCTCCCCTTCCCTCAGACCCAATGACTCCCAGAAGCTCCCCCACATCGACACTGATGCTCAGTCCTCCTCCACATGGTCAGAAGTGCTTCTTGTGCTCTGGATAATTCCTGGCTCCAGCTCTCTCTTCTGCTGTTGCTACTACCCCTGAGGGAAATTGGGAACACCCCCCTTCCCCACCCTCCTCCCTCTGCACCTGGCAGAGCTCGGCCAACGTCATTGGTTAATTCTGTCTTTAATAAAAATGCTAAAGTCTTCTTATGTTACATAATGTGGGGACACAGGCTCTGTGCATTGCATTCTATTCAGTTTCTCAGCAGCCTAGCTGGTGTACCACCATGACGGCATTGATTTATTCTGTCCACCACACAGCACTGCTTGTTAGCACTCTCAGTCTGACAAGAAGTAGTGAGCCTTACCTCCAAGGTTTTACAACAATATGGATAGATCACCCTCTGGACTCTGAGCTAACAGAGGATTTTGCCCACTGAGTGGGAAACTGAGACAGGGACGTGACAAGAGCTTTGCAGAGGCACAGACCACCTTTGCCTGTCCCTCAAGACTTCCTCCATTTTTACCGTCTCTGCAAGACCTCCTCTGAAATCCCCACTATGTTATTCAAGACTCCTTGGATTGCAAATGACAGAAACCCCACTCAAATAGGCAAGGCAAAAATTAGGTAATTTTTTAGCTCTCAAAAGTGAAAATCCAAGAGAGTTTGGCTTCAGTTATGGCTGGATCCTGGTGCTTGAATGATACAAGCAGTACTTAATATTCCCTCTCTGTCTGTCTCTGTATGTCCCCATCTCTCTCTCTCTCTCTCTCTCTCTCTCTCTCTCTCCTTCTCTATCTCCCTCTCTCTCATTGTCTCTGTCTTTCTGTCTCTGGGATCTGCTGTCCTCTGCATGGGCTTCATTCTTAAGCAGAATCTCTCATAAGCAGAATGTCCAAGACACATCCTTACAGTTCAGTAGCTTCAAAAGAAAGAGGGTGCCTTTCCCCCAAATTTTCCAGGAAATACCCTGTGACTGACAATCTCTGTCTTTGACTGGGTCCGCTTTGTTGATAGATCTAGGGTCCAGATCAGTCCTGCCATCTGTTGTCGCGTGGCCTGCAAGCTAAGAATGTTTTTTACACTTTTAAATGGTTGGAAAAAAAATCAAAAGAAGAGTGTATCATGACATGTGAAAATTGCATAAAATTCATATTTCGGTGTCTGTAAAGGTTTATGGGGGCCAAGCCATGCTTATTTGTTTGTCTAAGGCTGCTTTTGTGCCAGAAGCCAAATGTCTACTGTCTGACCCTTTACCAAAAAAGTTTGCCGACCCCTGGTCTAGACACTCCGTGTAGCCAGTGGGATGCCTGAATGAAGTGCCCACCCTTGTATTTCAGGGCTGGAGTCAGCCCAGCCAACCAGACCACAGGATGAGAGTGACAGAGGGTTTCTGGGAGAAGGGGGCATGAAAGCTGGGCAGAAAAACAGGTGTCCACTCTACCTGCTGTCTTAGACTGGGATATCCCCAAAGCAGACAAGTTTGAGAGCGCTTCCTCTTTATGGAGATGAGGGAGTTCTAGGGAGCACTGGCAGGGGTGGAGGGAGGGGTGTGAGAGAAGGAAAGGTCTACCCATCTTGAAATCTTCTTTGCTCGACAGTCACTGCCAATAGATGTTGCCTTGAAGGCTTCAATAAGGAGACGTGATGGTGGCTGTAGCTAGCTCTAAATTTGGAATAATTAATTAATTAAAATTTACCATGAAGGTTTCTGATTACTGCAGAGTAAGTTCAAGAACAAAAGAGCCACCATGGGCAGCTGTAGACAGCATTTCCACACAGTGCTTAAAGTACCTTTTTGTCCCCATGACCTCACCTCCTGCCTCCACCTGCCCCCAGCCCTTGGCCAGGACTCCTGGCCATGGACCTAGGACCATGGCCTAGGACCTCTCCACCCCACCCCCAAAACCCAGGCAGCAACCCCCATGTCACCTTCCTCCTTGCAAAAGGTGGTTCAAGAAACCAATAAATGATACTCCAATTATCCCTGCTGACCTATGACCAAATGTGACCTAATACAAGAGCCAACAGATGGAGACCAAAATGTCACTTGTATTACTGGTAAGCCCACGGGGTTGGAAAGAGAGGAATGGGAATATCATTAGGTAGATATATCCACCAGGCTGACTGAACAGCCCCCCACCCCCAAGCGAGAGACCTGCTTTAAGGTGTAAAGGAACCAGCCAGAAAGGGGGCTTCCTGCAGGCAGCAGGCTCCTGAGAGAGGGGAAAACTAAAACCTACAGTGCATGAGGGGCAGGGAGCCAGGACCCTCAGCTGGAGAACAGGAGGTGGTCAGTCCAGGCCCTGAGGCATTACCGCTTTTAAAATTCTTCCTTGTGTTACATTTAATACAGTTAAAAGACCTTATTAATGAATTTGAACATTTTGAAGTATAATTTTTATAAATGGCACCCACAGAACCTCCATCCCACTGAGGAACTGGACAGTGATCAGTCTTCCTGAGGCCACCTGTGGGTTCTTCCCCATCTCAAGCTCAACAGAGCTAAGCACACAGTGTTGTCCTCAGTGTTGTTTGTATCATTTCTTTGTGGGTTTTTTTTTTGTCTTATTGCATGTTCATAGATCTCTAACGATTATTTAGTTTTCTCAAAAATTTTACAAAAAGAGAAGAATAAATGAAACAAGATGGGATTGGGAGGGAGACAAACCATAAGTGACTCTTAATCTCACAAAACAAACTGAGGGTTGCTGGGGGGAGGGGGTTTGGGAGAAGTGGGTGGGATTATGGACATTGGGGAGGGTATGTGCTTTGGTGAGTGCTGTGAAGTGTGTAAACCTGGCGATTCACAGACCTGTACCCCTGGGGATAAAAATATATGTTTATAAAAAATAAAAAATTAATAATAAAAAAAATATCTTCCTTTAAAAAAAAATTTTACAAAAATATTTTACATAGGCTCTTGTAGCTGGCTTTCTTTACTCAGCATTCTCTTTCTACAATGCATCTGTGTTATTTTAGGTGGTTGTGGTTTATTCATTCTCACTGCTCTATAGTATTCTTCTGTGGGAAAGGAAGACAGTTTATTTAACCATTCTACCCATGATGGAGCATCATGGTGTGTTTGGAGTGGGGAAGGATAACTATAAATATTGCTCCTTTGAATGTTCTTATCCATGACTTCTGGAACATCTCTTGGGTTTATAGCTGGAAGGGACATTTCTGGGTTTGGGGGTATATGGTGAACTGGAGAGTCCAAGGCTCAGCTTGTGAGAAAGAACCACACCGTCCTGGTCAGTTACCCAGAATGCCAATAACTTGGCCTCTTGTGTTTGACTTCACAAGATCATGCTCAGTTATATTCCAAAGTCGTCCTTCCCAGGCTCCCCTCTTGTTCCCATTCCTCAACTGTATATAGGCTTAGTGTTTGAGTCTTAAACCTTCTCAGGGTTTGCACTGGCTTCATGGAAAAGAGAGATAGACAAGCTGCCCACATCACCCTTGATCAACTCCTACCAGGGGTGTGGTGGGAATTCCATCCTTCAGGGTCAGCCCCTGGGGAAAAACTCTCAGATTGCCAGTGTTTTCCAAACCTGTCCTATTCTGCAACCTTAGGACACTAAAACTGAGCATTTTTTCCATATTCTTCATCAAATGCATGGAAGAAGAATTTTGGAGAAAAGAAATCCTTGAGGGTAGTGGTTAGGACCACAGCCATTGGATTGGTCTGCTGGCTGAGAGATTTAGATAAATCTCCCACTTTCCCTGACATTGATGTCTACATTCTGGGGATAAGGAGGCTCAGTGAATCATCCTGAAGATTAAAAGAGGGTAGTAGGTGCTTAGAACAGTGTCTAGAATGGAGTAAGCTTTCAGTTAATGCTAGGTGTTGTTTTAAAAGTTAAGTAATAGCTGAAATGTTCTCAGAAAACTCAGAGTTTGTCCTTAATAAATGTGAGCTTTTCCTTAATAAATGTGAGTTGATATGATTTTTATTACCAAAAAACTCCTATTCATCCATCAAGACCTAACTGAGATCTCACCAAGATGTCCTTCCCTGACTCTCTGTTCTGACAGTATTTGGTGTAGAGCTCCTAATCCTGTCTATCAGGTTGTGTTTTTTTTCTTCCTGTTGGTGATTTTTAATGCTGATACTGGTCTCTCTTTCCCCAACTAGATTATGATATCTTCCATAGAGGGACTGTTTTTCTCTGACTCCTCCCTGTGTCCTTGAGGCCAGCAGAGAGTAGGGGCTCAGTTTATGAAATGAAGAGACAAAGTCAATAGAACATGGGGTCTTAGAGGCATATTAAGGGCTGTTTCTCTCTCACATGGTTGCAGAGCAGGCAGGAAAGGGAAGCCAGCCTGCCTGCATCCATTCATTTCCTCTGGGTGGCAATAATTCCGAGGGAGGAGGAGCCAAATTGTCTCTGTCCTGCCTCCTGCCCTGGCGAGTACCTCATCGGTTCCTCCAGGATCTCTAGCCAGATGCCAAGCTAGATTTCCAAACCCACCCCCCAGCCCATTAGTTTTTCTGACCCTCCTCACCACCTGGCATTGCAGAAAACTGACTTTCCCTCACATTGTGTGGTTCTCATTGGCTGCTTCCAACTAAGAATCCCTCTGGTTCTTAATGGAGTCCGAGAGAGGGTTTGCACAGCGATTGCCAATTTGAGTACGCTCCTCTGTTGAGGTCAATTATTTCCTTTATTTAAATAATAACTATTGAAATGATTATATGGCCAGGCACTGGAAAGTCTGGGGTGGGGGATGTAATCACACACAGAACTGCTAGCAAATCTCATCTCATTTTGGCCTTTTGTCCCTAATCAAGAGCTGCTCTGTGCTTTTTGAACATTTGCGCCCTATTGTCCCCCTTTCCAGAACCCCTGTCTGGGAATACAGGTGCAAGGGAGGAGAGACATTTAGCAAGCACATTACATTTCTCTTAAACGTGAACTTGAGATTGAAGTCTTTCCTGATGCTGAGAAGCGATTATGTTGCAAACTGCCTGCTGAAATTGCTGTCACCATTCATAGTGGGCGAGAGAAGGGCTCTGGGGGTGATTCTCTGAGCGGTATTAAATAGGGCTTGCCATTTGACCATAGGCTGCCCTCAAGCTGGAAAATCCAACCCTCATCCAGGCAGAAAGAGCCACACCTGCCTGGTCACTGAGCCTGAAGGCTGCCTCTTGCTAATTTGTCTCTTGTCCACCATGTGTCTCAATATTCTTTGATCAGGACACATCCCCCAAATTCACGCAGGGGATCATTTATTGTAGGCCTCAGACAGAAGGGCCATGTATTCATAATTATTAAGTGCATTCCTTCTATGCACCAGACACTGTCTAGGCATGTGGAATGTGTACAGCAATGCCAGGATGCCCGTCGCCTCCTGTAGTAGAAGGTATGGATAAATGGATAGATGGACACATGGTCGGACAGATGGATGGATGGATGGATAGATAGATAAGATAGGTAGGTAGGTTGGGGTGAGTAGGTAGGTGTGCAGGTACATAGGTACATAGGTAATTTAACTCAGTGATGAGAGCTGGGAGGAAGATTAACAAGGGTAATGTGAAGAGAGTAAGGGGGACAGGCACGAGAGTGACCATAAGGACACTCAGGAAGGGGCATTTGAGCCAAAGTCTGAATGTTGAGAACGAACATGCCAAGAGCTGGAGAAGAAGATCATAAATGTCCAGAGTAAGTGGGAGGGCTAGAGATGCAGGAAGTTTGGCAAGTGTGTGACACTGTACACTTTTACCGGTAACCCGCTTAGAAAGGGGAGCAAAAACGGTTGTGTTCTAAGGCACACAGCTCAAAATGTGAAAAGGACATGCCTTTTCCAAGGCATGTAAATGATGGACCCTGGGGGTGGGAGGTCCTTCTTAAATCTCAGCAGCATTAAAGGGTCATGGGCCCCCTGCAGGCAACGGGGATCTGGAGCTGGAGCTGGGTGTGCCCACCCCCTCCCAACTCTACATTCAGTGACAGCACCACAAAATCAGAAAATGCTAGGGATCAGGTATTCTTTAAGGCAGGTTTTGATGTTTGCAGCACCTCACCAACTTACGGGCAGGGCGTCCTTGGGAATGAACACATCAGGCGGTGAACAGGACCTGCCTAGTTACCTCTTTCACCTCTTGTCCGTTGATCTCCCCTTCTGCCCTGTTCTAGCCACTCCAGCCTCCTCGCCCATCCTTGGCCAGACCAGCTGTGCTCCTGCCTCTGGGCTTTTGCACTTGCCAGTCCTCTTTGCCAGGCAACCTCGGGCCAGATTCTCTAATGGACTTCAGACTTCATGGACATGTCCCCCCTGCACTCCCTGTCCCTCCCACTCCTTCTCTGTAGTGTTTAACACCATCTCACTTAGGTTGTCCTCTTTAACATTCTCTTTAATCTTTTTCATTCTCTACCTCACCCCTCACCCCTGCTAGAATGTAAGTTCCAAAAAGAAATGGGGATTTTTGTCCACGTGGTTCACTGTTTTATACCCAGCCCTTTAAACCATGCCTGGTATATAGTAAGTGCTTATTCATCTACTGTTAAAAGCATGCATGAATGGCCTGGTCTGTGTTTTTGCTTTTCTCTCTGGTGGATCCATCTGTTTCTGGAACAAGGGTAGACACTCAGGGTGCAGCAGACCTCAGTAAGGCAGCACAGTGGGAGGAGTGAAGGGCTTGCCTTACACCAAGGAGGGAGGGAGCCCTAGGTAGGGCCCCTCGATTCTGTTGTGTGAGGTAGGAGCCCTGGGAGAGCCTCATTGCCCTGCATGATTTACTAAAATCGTTCCCCCAGAATCTTAATATCTAAAAGTCATTATTGTGCTGTATAAAATTGACATCTGTTTACATTATGCCTCCATTACTCATTTCTGTGTGAAATCTGTTTGCCTTGATGCCGTGCTATCATTTAAGGCATGTTACTTGGAAGGATCAGAGAAGTGGTATAATTCGCAATGGGATTTTTTTTTCTTTTGCACTTTTCTTTTTTTTTTTAATTTTTACTTTTATTAAAGTAATACATGCACATAATTAAAAAATCAAAGAGTATTAAAAGACTTATAATGAAAATGCCAATCCCATGCCCACCCCTCTCTCCCCTGGTTCCAGCTCCCCAGAGCCAACTACTTCCCACACTTTGAGCTGTTTCTTTCGCTCATCTCCATATTTTGAAATAGTTTCTATATTGCTGTTTCTTGGCTTAGCCATTTTGGACATTATCTATTGATGTCCTATGATGGTGGGTGAACATTTAGCTCTCTTGGGTCCCCTTTCCCAACCTGCCCCTCCCCATCCCACCCAATATTGTTGGATGGCACGTCTTAGTCTCAGTCGGTGGTCAGCATCGACGTTTATCAAAACCACATCCACTGTGGAGTCGGGAAGCGTCCTGAGATTCTCCCAGAACGGTCATGCCGTTCGAATCGACACCTCCTGGGTGCGTAGGCGTGGACACTAGACTCAGGGTGCTGTGTGGGCTGAGGGTGGGGGATCCAAGAAGGAAACAAGAAGTTGGGAAAAAGAATCATAAGGGACCCATTGCCTTTCTGTGGGTGGCAGGAGGAGGCCACATTGAAGCCAAGCCCTGAAGGACGGAAGGAGGGAGTCAGCAGAGGGAAGCGGTGGACAGACCGGTCGCTTTGCAGGCGTGGGGAGGAGCACAAGGCCCTCTTCCCAGAGCTTCCCATCCCATGGTGGCTGCCATCAGACATGAAATCGGACTTGCTGGAGGGGCTGGTCTTTCTGCTGGGCCCTGACGGTGAGCAGGGCGTTGGCAGACAGGCCTGGGGTGTTCACAACACAGGAACTTCATGGCCAAGATCCAGAGGTGGGGTTGATTTTAGCAAACCTACTCCCTGTCACTGGATTTAAATGTCTTCATTTTATAATGTAAAGATTTTGTTTTTGTTTTTGTTTTTAAAGAGGTACTGCCTGCCATCGCACTGCCCTGACACATCCCTTTCTAGTCCTCATCTTTGCACAGACGCCGTGACGTTGTTGGCACGTTCGCAGGTCTCGAGTTTGTGGAACCCGCCGGTGGGCCCCCAGGTGCTGGGGAGTCTCCATGAGAACCCCAGCCTCGGCTTGTCTTTGCCGTTACAGCCCCTCAGCCGACGGGGCACAGACACGTGAGCTCTCATGTGCCAGTGCTTTAAACTACCTCCTTCTGCAGGAGAGAACATGATTGTAACAGCTTTACAACATACTTGGAGTTTTACCCTCATCCCTAATGCCCCAGGTGTTCAGACAGACACAGATCCTCAAGAGGGATCCTGTTTCCCTTTTGAAAGTGTAGGCTTTGAGCTCTGGGTAGCAAGCCGCTGACCTCCAGCGTGGAGCGAGCCTGCTTCGACCCGCAGCACCCTGGCCCAGCATCGGAGCCTGCCTGGGGAGGGTGCGGGAGCCCCGCCTCCTAACCCAGATCCCTGCGCCACCCTATACCCTCACTCGACCTTCTCCAGGCTCAACTTCCAGACAGATTGCTTTTGCCTTTCTGCACCACAGTCTCCTCATCTGTAAAATGGAAATGACAGTTAGACCTATGTCTTCTAAAGGTGGCCGTGAGCGTGAAATGAGGTGCTGCAAGTTACAGACCCAGATCAGCAGGCACCTGGCAACTGTGACTTGCCTCCCCTCCCCCCATCCCAGGATTAACCTTGACTGCCTGATACTCCCTGCACGCTCCTTCAGCCTCGCTTCTCGAAACAGCATCCTTCCCGGGCTGTCAGCCTGGCTGAACATGTGCTGGGAGAAGTGCTTCTTGCAGACATCTTTGGGCCCAATGCCAAGATTTAAATGAGATTGTTCTCAATGAAGAAAATGTGTGCAGCCATAGGATTTATTTTTGTCTCATCTGAATGAGAATCAACTCAGATGACAGAGTCCCTCTCTAGCAGGGAGAAAATGGAGCTTCTTCCTCAATCTCATTTTGGCCTTCATGGGACTGATAGGGTAGCCTGAGGAGCTGGTGACTTTACCATTGGCGACTTCAATGGCTAGTCCAACATCCCACTGTCGTGCCTGGCTGGTTTGGGGGTTGGGTGGGTGGATAAGTGAGTGGATCAGTGGATGAATGGACATGGATGGATGGGTGGATGGATGGGTACATGGATGGATGGATAGAGGGATAGTTAGATGGACGGATGGTTGGATACATGGATGGGTGGATGGATGGTTAGATACATGGATGGATGGATGGATGGTTGGATACATGGATGGATGGATGGATGGTTGGATACATGGATGGATGAATAGAGGGAGGGAGGGATGGTTGGATGGATGGTTGGATACATGGACATGTGGATAGAAGGATGGATGGATGGTTGCATGGATGGATGGATGGACAGATGGATGGATGAAGGGAGGGAGGGAAAAAAGGGAGAAAGTAGGGGGTGACCAACTCCTTCCTTCAGTCTTGAATATCCTTGATGTGTTGGCTGTTAGTGCCTGCATTCCTTGTGTTGTTAATAGGTGCTTTTCAAGAGGTGTGTTAGTCCATGTTCTCCAAGAAGCAAACACCAAGACGGGATTAAGCATGGGAGGATTTTATTAGGGGAAATGCCCGTGTGAGGGAAATGGAAAGAAAGCTGGAGAAGGCTGGTGAGCCATCATGATGCAAGTCGGACCCCAAATGATGGAGAGAGAAAAAGGATTGCGTGTAAGAATCCCAGACCTAAGGAAGTATTAGCAAAAGCTGTCCTGGTGTCCTCAGGCCAAAGTTGATCCTGTCCTGCATCTCCCAGGAGTGGGCCTGACTTTGTACCCCCGTCATATTCCATCACTGGCTGGGGGCAGACCCCACGAAAGCATGGCCTCTGTGTAAAGGCAGCAGCTGGGCCCCTGGGTATTTCTGCTCTGTGTGTTTGGAAGTCATAAAGGTGCATTCCTGTGGCCAACAGAGGGGATGAAAGTTCTATAGACATATATATTTTGAAATCGCTGCATTCCACAACTCTTAAGGACTCAGGATGCATGTCAGCCTAGCTGCATTGCCTAGAAGCCCTGCAATAAAGAAATCTATTGAATTCGGCATTTCCCAAATTTATTTGATGATGTAGTCTTTTTTCACAGAACGGAAGAGAGTTTGATATCTAGTCATCTAAGTGTAGCCCAAGAGCTCCCAGGCCAGGAAAGAGTACGAAAAGGTGAGTATGTGAGAGAGAAATGGTTGCACAGACAGGACAACAGAAAAACATAAATCACAGGAGAGGCAGAGTTGTCACTGGTGGTTTTCAATAGACCATGAGACACAAAAAAATAATTTTTTTCAAGATTTATTTATTTTAGAGAGGGAGCATGGGGAAGGGGCAGAGGAAGAGAGAAACTTTAGCAAACTCCATGCTGAGCTTGGAGCCTGATGCGGGACTCGATCTCACGAACCTGAAATCATGACCTGAGCCGAAATCAAGAGTTGGATGCTTAACCAACTGTACCATCCAGGGGCCCCATCCAAAATTTTTTTTAAATTAAAATATGTCATAAATATATATTCTATAAAGATATATGTGTGTAAAGAATCTCAGTGTTGGGGCTCCTGGGTGCCTCAGTCAGTTAAACATCTGCCTTCAGCTCAGGTCATGATCCCAGGCTCCCCGATCAGCCAGAAACCTGCTTCTCCCTCTCCCTCTGCCCTTCCCTCCTGCTTGTGCATTCTCTCTTTCTCTCTCTCAAATAAATAAATAAAAATCTTGGGGAAGAAAAAAAGAAAAAAAGAATCTCCGTGTAACTGACCAAGGTTGACAACAAGACACAAAATCATTTCACTTGACTTAAAAACAATCGGGCCTCCTGTGTGCACAGAGCATTACAGTTTATAAAGCTCTTGCCCCTTTGCCCTCTCCTATGAGTATCTCCCCAACCCTCTGAGTGAGTCTGGCCAGAGAGTCACGGTCCTCATTTTGTTGCTAAAAATGATACTGTCTGCAGAGATGATAACTGTTGAATTCACTGAGTGTCCTCTAAGTGCCAGACACTAAGCTAAGCAACTGTACCTCTATTAACTTCATTCTTCCCACGCAGGGCGGGAGCTGCAGCTCAGAGAGGTTAAGTGACTGACTCAAGGTCACACAGCCAGAAAGCAGCAGTCTCTCATCCAAACCAGGGTTTCTCTGAGTACAGCCACTGCCAGGGAGGGAGCCGGGTGACCCCTTCTGGCCTCCTGCTGCCCCTCTCTAGCTCAGTACAGCAGCAGGAACATGCAGCCCCCTCTAAGTGGGCTTTTTATAACCTGCTCTATATCATGGCGAGAAGTAGGCTCAGGGAATATAAAGTGGATGGTGATTTTTCTCCCCCTTTCTTTTACTGCCTTTGTTTATTGAGGGACAAATCATTGCTGTTTTCGTTTGTGTTTCTAGCACAATAAAAATAAAAGATATGCTGGCAATCTGTTTAAAAGCTTATGCAATTCCAGAATCTGAGCTGTCGGATTTATGCCGCACGCTGATCTCACAGGCGTCCCAGAGCCAGCCGCCCAGCCCGCCAAGGGCTTCTGATATCCATCAGCGGCGGGCGGCCAGGAGCTCAGGGCGGCCGTGGCTCCGGCTGAGGCCCCGGGGAGGAACCCCCCTCCTCGGAGGGCTGCATTTACCTGGCTCTGCCCCCAGCCATCTCAGTTTGCTCGGTGGAGTTGATGTCTGACCTGTAACAGAAGAGGGTCCCAGGCACGCGAAGGGCCGGCTCCTTCGACTCCCGCACCCACATTCCGGTCCGAGACTTGGGTTCCCAGAGAAATGTGTACGTCTGCCCCTGGGAATGAGCAAAGACTTCTGCCAGCTCATCAGCCTTCCCGAGCCTGGAACAGTGTCTGCTCTATAGCAGGTGCTCCGTCAACAATTGTTCGGTGGATACGTGCATGTCACAGACATGTAACCGACATGTACAAGTCGGAACAGACCTGGGCTGTGAGCCACCCAGGGCGTGTTCCTTCCTCTCTCTTGTCCTCCTCGGCCTCCCAGCCCTCCTCTGTGGTCTTTTCTCTCTTTCTCTGCCTTCCTCTGACCATCTTCTCCTTCTCCCAAGATGACATCACCAAGCTCAGACCTTGGGGGTGACCCAGGGAGAGAGAGCAGTGGGAACGGAGAGACCCTGATTTGCCCCGAGCCTGAGTGCTTTCCCTCTGAGCTCCGGTGTCCTCATCTGGAAACGGGGAGCATGCACCCACCTCGAGGACAGGATGGGGACACTGGGACCCTGACACGTCGTGGGCGTGATGATGCTAACCAGAGACACCTCCAGGTCCGGGAGAGCTGTAGCTTGCTCTGCAGGCGGGTGTGTGGTGGGGGTGCGCCGAACCCCGGTTTTGGAGTTCCGCAGGAGGCCTCCGGGGGAGGGGGGAGCACGAACATCCAGTCTCCGAGTCTGAAGCTACAGATGTCGACTGTCAGTGCGAGCGACAGTTCCATTAGGCAGCTGCCCGCTCTCCGCGTGAGTGATTAAAACGTCACCATCCATCCCGCGCGTTATACATCATCTCCCCGGCCTGGCTCTTCATCAAGGGCTTGTGCACTCAGGGCGTCCGCACACCTTCTGTGGGCTGCGCCGGGGCAGAGGTGGTGGGAGACATCTGGGCTGCAGGTCCCAGGAACGCCTTGGATGTAGACACTGGAGACAGCTTGATGGGCAGTGAAAGGCCTGGAGGCCTGGAGAAGGGAAGTGGGGACAGGGTCGGGAGAGGTCGCTGGAGATCAGAGAGGTCAAGGGCCCAGAGGGGGTGGGTGGTCACCAGTCTCTGCCCTCGTTTCATAGCCCAGCGAGCTGGGGCTGGGGCAACCAGGATCCTCATGTTGGACCACTTGGAGCAGAGTTACTCATTCACCTCCCCGGGCCAGGTCCCACTCAGTTCAAGTTGCCAGCAGGTGTCCGGCCATGCTTGCTGACTTGCAGGAAGTGGGGGTCAGGGTCTCGGGGTCATTGACCACCCAGGAGTTAGAGCCCAGATCTCCTGCTCCTCCTCTGAGTGTGTTTGACTCTGTCTGTCGTGAACTCTAATCATCACGGTCATCGACACAGTAGAACAATCCCGGTAATAATAGCACCTGACATTCATTGAGCGTTGACTATGTACCCCGCACTGTGCTGAGCTCATCACACATGTTGGCACAAGTATTTCTACCGTAATGTCATCCGTTTGTTCCTGGAAACCCCGTGTTCTAGAAAACCCTGCAGCGTTTGCTAGCGGGAATAGGGTGTGGGGATACCTCCAGAACCTTGAAATTTTGTGACTAGTGCACTCAGAAACAAGCAAGATTCACCTGAAAAATACCAGCACAGGGGCGCCTGGGAGGCTCAGTCAGTTAAGTGTCTGACCCTTGGTTTCGGCTCATGTCATGATCTCAGGTCACAATCTCAGGGTCCTGGTGTCAGCTCCATGCTCAGCATGGGGTCTGCTGGTCCCTCTCCCTTTGCTCGTCCCCCGACTCCAATAAATAAAATCTTAAAACAAACAAACAAAAAATACCAACACAGCTGAATATGCACCCAGATTCTCTGTGGGTCAATTTGATACCTCCTTTAAAGGACACATTTAACACTCATCCTTTCTCTTTGGAGACGTTGATTCCCAGAAGGCTCTTGCTTCTGATAGAGACCTTTTTCATCAGAATTAAAAATCGGATCCAGGCTGTTGTCTTTACCATTCATCCATTGCTTTCTTACAGAGACAAGCATCTTCAAGCTTTTCCATTTCACTTACAGCTCCCCCAGATAGCTTAATAGAGTGGGGCACGGGCAGCTCTTGAAGCCTCAAAATCAGTCATCGCTTTCCATAAAGAAAGGCACACGGGTAGATTTTCTACTTTTTTTTTGGTTAAGATCTTCATTTCCTGCTAAGGCTTCCCCTCCACCTTTAAGAAAGTTTGCCCTGATGGCTTCAAAACACTGCCGTGCCGGGGAAGATCATCCCTAAACCTATACGACGATGTCCACACGCTACAGACACCACTCCCTTACTGACCAGCCACAGATCAGGTGCTTATAGCTGACAGGCTGTGTTGCCTTAAATCCTCACCCCAGCCCAAGGAGGCCGCGGCTGCTAGAATCATCCCCATTTTTCAAAGGGGAAAACCAAGGCTTAGGGAATTTAAACCATTTGCTCTGTTATGAAGCTCGTAAGTGGATCTCGAATGTAAGCCTAAAAAACCTGCCTCCAGCAGCATGAGCCCGGCCACCCCACGCCTCGTGGCCAAGCCAAGGCCCAGCCAGGATCAACTCCCTGAGCCCCAGGGCTGTGTCTTGCTCCCCTTCAAAGGCCCCAGCCCCCGACACGATGTGTGTTGACCAAGCTGGACTGACCGGGTCTTTGGGGGCTTGGCCCTTCTACTGATGGATGAGTCGGTCCTGGAGGACCGAATCCGCTCTGGTCCACACCTCATTTCTCCCCTCCCAGGAGGGGTCTCTGGACTTCAAAGATCCCCACGATAGAGCTGCCTCTGGTTGGGTCCCTTCTCCATCCCCTTCCTGTCACCAGGGGACCGCGGCCCAGGACACCAGCTGGCACGATAATGTCCTTAACGCTGACATGCACCAGGCCCATCGGGCACGCCTCACAGCTGGGGGCGCTCTTCTTCCGTGGCGAGCGGTGGCTTCCCTCATGCTGTCCTCGGTCCCCCTCCTGGCTCAGCCCTTGGAGCACAATCTCTAAGCCCTCTGACCCTGTCCCAGCACTCCAGGGGCCAAGCTTTGCCCAGCACTGAGGCCTGGAGGAGGGGTGCTGCTGGAGCCGGTGGAGCCGACGAGGGGGTGGGTGACGGGAAAAGAGGCGCCCTCCTGCAGAGGAGGACCCTTTGGTTTTTCAGGCAGGGGCCTCAAACCCCGGCCGGAGCCAGGAGCTAGGCCTTCAGCCTCACCTTGCTGAGCCTTGAATCCTGGCTCTTCAAGCCCCTGCCATCTGGCATTTACGTAGCCTCTCTGGGCCTCAGTATTCTTAGCTGGGAAGTGGGAGAACAAGGCCTATCTCAGTGAGGTAGAAAGCAGGGAGCACAACACCTGACATATAGACATGCTCAAGAAATGTTAGTTCCGCCTGTGGGACAATTACCTTGTGGGTGTATCTTCCTGGGGGGCTCTATCTTACGGGTCTCCTTATTTCTCCTTCTCTTTCTCTGCATCCCAAGCCTCCACCCTGGGGCTGTCCACCTGGGCGGGCATCTGGAGAGCTGCAGGTGTCCGTGTTTTGAGGGCTTGGCTTTCCTGGGACCTTAGGGACCAAGTGGGGCCCAGAGAGTTCTGTAAGCAATGCTGAGGCCAGGCGGGTGTGGACATAGCACCTATGCCTGCTTATCTTGGATGGGGGCCCAGCTGCCCAAATCAGGCACCTGGTGATCAGAGGATGCTAGAAGGCCTATGAAAGGGGCACGACTCAGAGCCAGGATCCTGCCTGGGGGGCAGAAGCTCTAGGAGGTTCTCCCATCTAAAGCCCCCTCCCCCCTCTCCCTGCCGACCCCCACACGAGGTGCCCCATGTCTAGGCTTTGTCATCATTTCCAGCCTCTACCCAAGCCAGGATCGCCAGTTCTAGGCAGGCTTCCAAAGGACCAGATGGTCTCTCCGGGAACATTGGCCCAGAGCTCTCAGGCCACTGGCAGGAGGTGACAAATGGTGGCACAGAAAAGGGTTTTGAAATGGGACCCAGGGGCTCTGGGTCTGCAACTCCTGTGATCAGAAACATTACTTTTTCTGCCCCCGTAAGAGGATTATAAGAGTTCACTTTCTACTGAGCATCCCTGGGTGCCAGACTGCGGACACCTTTAGACACAGGCAGGCTGCACCTCCCGCTACTCCAAGTGCGGTCCATGCACCGGCAGTGAGAGCACCGCCAGGAACGTGTCAGAAATGCAGAATCCCAGGCCCTTCCCAGAACTGCTGGATTCAAGCCTGCGTTAGAAGCCGATCCCCAGGGATTCCTGTGTTCACTGAAGCTTGAGAAACACTGAACTAGATTTTGGATTCGTTTTCTAGGTGAGGAACGCGAGGGTCGGAAAACCACAGCGCTAGGGAATGGGTAGAGCCGGGATGTGAATTCGTCTGGCTCGCTCCAGAGGCCGGCCAGGTTCTTCATTCATTTAACAAGCTCTCCTGGAGGACCTGTGTGTCTTGATTGGGTCCAGAGGATTCCAAGGTGAACCAGACTTTGCCCATCCATGGGGACCTGCAGTTTGGTGGGAGGTGGCGCATCCATGGAGTGATGGCCATAATGACTCTTTGTGGCAATGACCATGAGAGGTCACAACAGGGACACAGGGCAGAGGAGCTGAGGGTGTGTGTTGGACTGACTTGGTGAAGCCCTGGGCTCCAGTCCTATCTCTTGGCCCCACACCCATCCCATCCTGCTGCTGAGCCAGAAGTAGCTGCTCAAGAAAGCATGGGGGCCTGGCCCGAGGCCACTTGGCACAGACTGGGGCCAGCCCTGAGCTCTCTACCCACTTCACAAGTTCCCACTGGGGCTGAGACACCACAGCAGATATGGACCAGTGGCCCATGGGCCACCCTTGACCAAGGAGTGAAGGTCAGAGGAAGAATGAAGACAGCCTAATTTGGGGGACAGGGATGTGCTTCTGGATCAGGTGGCCTGGATCTGAGTCCCAGAGAAGGTGCAGAATCTCAGGTGGGGACAACTACACGCAGGTGTCCCCTTACCAGCTTGCCTGCAGGACTGCCAGAGGACTCAGGCCGTGGTCTCACTTCTATGAGAACCCCCAAGTTATCTCCCGGGGAAACCATCAGGTGCTTTGTGATTGAGCCCTCCCCGTTTTACAGATGCAGAGACTGAGGCAAAGAGAGGGAAAGGGACCTGCCCAACACATTTTTTTTAATTTAACTTTATATTTTCAGTGTTCCAAGATTCATTGTTTATGTACCACACCCAGTGTTCCATGCAATACGTGCCCTCCTGAATACCCATCCCCAGGCTCACCCAACCCCCATCCCCCTCCCCTCCAAAACCTTCAGTTTGTTTCTCAGAGTCCACAGTCTCTCATGGTTTGTCTCCCTCTCCGGTTTCCCCTAATTCACTTTTCCTTTCCTTCTCCTAATGTCCTCTGTGTTATTCCTTATGCTCCATAAGTAAGCGAAACCATATGATAATTGACTGTCTCTGCTTGACTTATTTCACTCAGCATAATCTCCTCCAGTCCTATCCATATTGATACAAAAGTTGGGTATTCATCCTTTCTGATGGAGGCATAATACTTTATAGTATATATGGACCACATCTTCTTTTATCCATTCATCTGTTGAAGGGCATCTTGGCTCTTTCACAGTTTGGTGAGTGTGGCCATTGCTGCTATGAACATTGGGGTACAAATGGCCCTTCTTTTCATTATATCTGTATCTTTGGGATAAATACCCAGTAGTGCCATTACAGGGTCATAGGGTAGCTCTATTTTTAATTTCTTAAGGAATCTCCACACCGTTTTCCAAAGTGGCTGTACCAACTTGCATTCCCCCCAACAGTGGAAGAGGGTTCCTCTTCCTCCACATCCTCTCCAACACATGTTGTTTCTTGCCTTGCTAATTTTGGCTATTCTAAGTGGTGTAAGGTGGTATCTCAATGTGGTTTTGATTTGAACCTCCCTGATGGCTAATGATGATGAACATTTTTTCATGTGTCTGTTAGCCATAGTATGTCTTCTTTGGACAAGTGCCTGTTCATGTCTTCTGCCCATTTTTTGATGTGATTATCTTTTTTTTGAATGCTGAGTTTGAGGAGTTCTTTATGGATCTTGGATATCAGCCCTTTGTCTCTAGTGTCATTTGCGAATAACTTCTCCCATTCCGTGGGTTACCTCTTTGTTTTGTTGACTGTTTCCTTTGCTGTGCAGAAGCTTTTGATCTTGATGAAGCCCCCAAAGTTCACTTTCGCTTTTGTTTCCTTTGGCTTTGGAGACATGTCTTTGGAAGAAGTTGCTGTGGCCAGTGTCGAAGAGGTTACTGCCTAGGTTCTCCCCTAGAATTTTGATAGATCCCTGCCTCACGTTGAGGTCTTTTATCCATTTCGAGTTTGTCTTTGTGTATGGTGTAAGAGAATAGTCGAGTTTCATCCTTCTATACATAGCTGTCCAATTTTCCAAGGACCATTTATTGAAGAGACTGTCTTTTTTCTACTGGATATTTTTTCCTGCTTTGTCGAAGATTATTGGACCATAGAGTTGTGGGTCCATATCTGTGCCCAACAAATATTTATTGAGCCTACATGTTGTCTAGTAGGCTACCATGGTGCTTGAAGACAGTGTCCCCCATATTTTCTGGAAGCCTCTTGCATGTTGGAGTTTTCCTTTTAGTAATGACTTACCTCTCCTAGATGCAGAAGAGAGGAAAGGGAAGGGGTGGGGAAGAGAAGGGGAGAGAAGGGGGAGAAGACAAGGAAGCATCTGCCCCATTAAATGTAAGGTCCAGTTCAGGGTGGGAGAGGCATACTTGTCCATCACTTGGGAATGGCACACAGGTGGAATGATTCTGGGAGCTGAGCTCAGAAACACGGAGGAGGTGGGCGGCGGGGAGGCGACTGTTGTTTTTAATTTAGCCCTGTGATCAGGGGTCCAGGAAATGTGACTCAAGAATTTAGCAAGGCCCTTAGCAGCCTGTTTCCCACCTGCGAAACTGATGATGACTTTCAGAATAGAACAGTTCCCCTCTCGAGTTCCTTGCCTTAATATCTGTCTCCCTGCTACACTAGTTATTTTTATCTGTTGCCTATTGTTCTGGGTGGAATTCTCCTTTCCCAGCCCTACTGATAAGGAGAGTTTCTAAATGAACTTGCACCTCCCCTAAAGGCTAAATGGCTATCTCTTCTGATTTTTTTCAACAACCCGCAGCCCTGCCCGACACCTCCCTCCACACCCGCAAAACTCCCCCCTAAGAAGTCCATGCTCCTCGTCTGATCCATTGACTACTCCATTGCCCAAATGACCAGGTGTAGTCTCACACTGAGATGGAGGACTGGCACGGTCTTGTGGCATTCTGGTCAACCAGGCCAGTGCCCCTGACCTGAGGGAGATGCCATAGGGTCTTCCTTGGCCATGGCCACGCCCAGAAGGGAACCAGATACCCTTGAAGTAGAACTGGCACCTCACCCCACCCGGGAAAGAAGGAATGATCCTGCTTTCCACAGGGAAATCCTGATGCTCTGGCCAGACTTGCCCAAGTACACCTAGTGAATGACAGGGTTAGATTCTGGAACCACTTTTGAGGTCCCCCCCAGAGCACCAAGCCACCAGTTTGCTCGTGCAATTAGAATAGAGGTTTCCGGAGTAAAGAGAAGAGGAAGCATGTTTCCCCCCTTTGAAAAGAGGGAGGGGCTGCTCCCACTGCTGCTTGTCAAAGCAGCTCAGTTGAGGGATTGATTATTCAATAAGCCACCAAAACGATGGTACATTTCCTACTTATGTTACTGACAAGGAGCGCGTCAGTAATTGCAATGCACCGTTGGAATATGGCAGATTGGCAATGATACGACTTACATCCTTGGGTCTCGGGTTTAAGTTATGTAGTAGTTATCTCGAGGGTCTGCGCTGTGAAATCCGAGGCAGATACACGCCGCTGAGGCATTTGCAGCTCTTGGCTCTTGTAGGGATAATGGCCGTGCCAGCTGGGAAAGAGTGCAGAGAGGGGAAAGGGTGTGGGGGAAGAGCTCTCCCCACATGCGTCCACTAAGTAAACGTGAAGAGTACATAGTCCCCGCTTCTGTGGATTCCAAGCTCTCTGAAGGAACTTCCACTTTCCATGTTTCTTACATCTCGAATGATTCTCATAATGACAAGAGCCATTGTGCCCATTCTTCCGGGATGAATATGAGTATATACGAGTTGTGGGGCTGTTGTGGGCTCCGTCAGAGACTTTTACGACTCCACAGCAACTCAGATCTGTTCTTCTCCTTCAGTGCTTCTCCTTGGGAGGTGAGTGAACGGGAGCTGCTTCATGAACCCAAAAAGCCTATGAGAGACTTCGGAAGCTACCTTCAGCCACCTATGGGGCTCTCTGTAGAGGACACCAGTTTGTACTCGGAGCAGGGTGGGGAGCAGGGGGCAATGGGCTTGAATGCACAGGAGAGATTTGGGTTAGAACTCAAGAGAGTGAAGAGGACCAAGCAGACGTGAAGGAAAAGAGCGTAGGTTCAAGAGCCCAGTGAGACTGGGTCAAGACCTTGCCCAGGTCACGTGACTTCTCTGAGCCGCGTGTATCTTCTTTGCAAAACAGCAGCCTCACTGCCTCCTTCGGAGGGTATCAGGAGGATAAAACGAGATCATGAATGTCAAGCACTCAGCACCGTGTCTGACCTCGAGGTCACTGCCATTTGTATCACCAGCATTCAGGGTCAAGTGGGCGAGCACCGTGGGAATGCAGGAAACATCTTCACAAAGGGCACAGACCCCAAGAAGCAGTTCTAATCCTGTCCCTAATCCTGCGGACAGAGCCACAGCCACCCAGCTGGGGGCTTGTGGGACTCTAAAAACTGGGGTGAAGGTGATTGGGATGGGGGACCCTTGGGTTCTCTGGGACCCAGCTTTTTTTGCCATCTTGAGAGGCCCATGGATTCATTAGCATGTCGGTGACTTTCTGCCAACAAAACCTTTTGAAATGTTTTGTCACTTGATTTCCCTTTGGGCTGTTTGGTTCATCATCTGGGAGAAACCATCCTAGATGTTTCAATCTAGAGTCCCTGAATGAGTGACTGACGGCAGGGCTGGCCCACTTTTTTTCTTATTATAATCTTTTTATTGAGATATAATTCACATCCCATAAAAGCCACGCACTTGAAGTGGACAGCCCCAGGCAAATGCTACTCGACTTTCTAGCTCTGTAAATTTGCCTCTTCGGGAAATTTCTCTTAAACGGAATCATACAATATTGATCTTTTGTGACTGGCTTCTTTCACTTAGCATTACGTTTTCAAGGCTTATCCACACTGTAGCTCGTGTCAGGACTTAATTCCTTTCTGATGACAGAAATCATATTGTGTGATGTGGCTGTGTTGCATTTTGTTTATCCGTTCATTCATTGATGGACATTGGGGCATTTTTGGTCCAGTTTTGAGCCACTGTGAATAATGCTACTGGGACCATGTATGTACCAGTTTTCCTCTGAGTTCTGCTTCCCCCTTAAAAACAGATCTCCATGGAAACAAGTAAGTATTGGCAATATTAACTAGAATTGAAGACAACATCCTTGAGAAAGCTACAAATTTAGAGAAAGATTGAAAGATACCCAAAAACCTATATTTGCCTCATTCCATTGGCTCGAACAGAGACGCTTCATGGAACAGCCTCTGGAACCCGCGGAGGAATTTGCTGGAAAGATGTCATTGTAGACACTTATGCAGCACATCCTATGAAGATCCGTGAGATAAAATTTTAAGTCTTTCTCAAGTCAGCATAATAAGAGCTGTAATTTTAAGTAATGGGTTTAGTTTGAGCCCATGAATGCGGAATCCTATAGCTAATCCTATTTCCTTCTTGGCTATGGTCACTCTGGTGTCCAGAGGGAGATTTCCAGGCCAGCTCTAGTAAGTGTTCAGAGCAGGGTCTGTACCAAGCACTCTTCGTGCAGTAGCCTGTTTTATCTTCTGACAAGCGCGTGAGGCACAGGAGCTATTATGAACCCCGTTCCACAGGCGAGAAAGCAGAGGTAGAGGACTTCCCCCAAGATCCCACGGAGCCGGTTGTAAATCTCATGCTTTTTCCCTTCTCAAGTCTGAACCACTATCTGCATGACTGTATGCTTTTTGGAAAATCCACCTCAATCCTTCCTGAGAAGTATGGAGGAGAGGTGTAGAACTCTTTAATCTTTAACTTCCCTCATTCACTGCTTAATTTAACCCTGATCTCATCCCAGGTCCGATTATCGCCCACCGACTCTGAGTTTCATTAGAATGTCCTTCTAGTGTTTTAAGACCATCAGGATAGGCTGATATCAGAAGACCGCCAGGATAGGCAGATAAGGATCTGCCATTGTCTTTTCTCTGTCATAGCCAGGATCAGTTGCTTGAACTAATAAAGAAGGCAGGATTATTTTGTCCTTCTAGGCTTTTCTGTGTGTCTCAAGCTTTCTGGCCATTTCTCCTTCTATCCTCACCAAATCTCCCTAGACCTCTTGTATCAACCATCAGACATCAATAAGAAAAAGTGAGTAGGATGAGGTGGCGGACCGTTCTGCCTCAAAGCTTCGCCTGGGTGTTCCCCCGCCCCCAGCCGTCACTTTCCTGGCACAGGATCCGGGGCAGTCAGACCTGCTGGCCAAGGTTAGGTTAGGGAAGGCATGGTGGTGGTTAGGGAGGGCATGGTGGTGTCCTCAGCAGCCATTGCAAAGGAGAGCAAAACCTCTGCTCCTGGGGGCCAGAGGTGCTCTATCTCTTGCACACCTATGGTGCAGATGTAGCTGAATGTGCCTTTTTAAGTAAAATGTTTCCTTTTCTTTCTGCCATTGTGGTCATGGAGAGAGGCCGGTACACTCTGTTCCCAGATTTATTAAGATTTTCTTTGTGGTCCAGTATGTAGCCAAGTTTTGTTAACCATCCATGGGCATTTGAAAGAATACAGGTGTTTCCTGCTTTGTATCTACACATATAACTTCACACACAGACACATACTCTGTGCCCAACACACAGTATGTCAAATCGAGTTCCTTAATTGTGTCTTCAGAATATAGCCAAGTGAAACAAAGTTTATCAGCTGCAACCATAAAGTAATTTTTTCACTAGGCCTAAAATAAATTATTGGAAGAAGCTGGATCTAGTTAATGAAGCATCTGTCTGCATTGGCACTGGGGTTGGTCCTGAAAATAATTACTTTTTATCAGATCCAGGCTGCGAAGAGGGTTGTTTTGCCTTCACTTAGCTCTCCGGGGTTTGCAAGGCCTTTCCTCCCAGAAGGACTTCGAGGAGAGCAACTGAAGACAGAATTCCTGTCCTGTAATAATACAAAAGAGCAGGACAGAATGGCAGTGAGGTATGATTGTCCGTCAGCCATAGGAGTTCTGATCGAAGATCCAGTTGCCACTCTGCCGTTTGTGACATCTTTGGGTGCTACAGGAGACCTTGGCTGTTCTGTGCACTCACCACCTGCTGCTCGGACCTTCTGCCAAGGCATCACCCCACTCCTAATCCATTTCGTTCAGGCACGGTTCACGCCAGTCTTGAACAGTGCAGTCTCCAGGCCACACGGTTTAGTTCCACCGTGGGAACTTGACCCAGGAAGAGCTAGAGACTCGCGATGAGGCTTTTACTGATACCACTGGACTAGAGATGCGTGCTTACCCATGTGCACTTGACCAAGGGAGAACATGAGGCAGGAGCTGCTGGCAGCCTTCTTGTCGCCAGGAGGAAGGGAGCCCATCTGAGCAGGGAACCAACCCAACGAGGGGAGCCAGGAATGCAGAGAGAAAGGCTGAAGAGTGGTATCGTTTGAGCTCCTTGGCAAACCTGTATCTGAGTGGAGAACTCTCCCTACGCTTTCCAGTTACATGAGCCAATAATTTCCTTTTTATTCAAACCAGTCCGGATTGAGTTATCTGTCACTTGTCATGGACAACCCTGACTGACATCGGCATCTGCAGGGTGGGCCAGGAAAGAAGCAGGTTATAAACTTGACCAAGAAACAGGGCCTCCTCTCAAGGATCTAACAATAGAGTGAGCGCAATGCAGATCTGAAATCATAATTAAAAATACAACTTGACAATTGCTGTAATAAATGTAGAAACCGAGTGTCCGGGGACCCAGAAGAGGAAACGAGGAATGATCTCGTGATGGTCTGCCTGCGGAAAGCCCTCTACGAGGAGTTTTGGGGGTCTCGCTTTGGGGTGTTGGACCTGGGCAGAGGCACCTGGCTCCCCGGGAGGAGGTGGGGTGGGGCAGGAGCAGAGACCCATGAGAATTTCCCATTCTAGCTCACTTCCCATCAATCCAGCTCCGTTCTGATCAGACTGGGTAGGAGTTTAATTGCTTTGGATTGATTTTTGCCAGCAGTGCCTTCCAAACCCCCAGCCCAGGGACGAAGAGAGATTAGTCACGTCAGGGAGGCTCCCCACCGGCTACAGGGAAAATCAGCCAGGGGTGAAGATGATTTAAATGAATTTTTTAAATCTGCATCCCCGAGTGTACCTAGGACGTGAGCGGGCTTCCTGGCAAATGGTGACCAGAGCACTTTGTAAAAACAGCAGTGATCATCCGGGGGGGCCCCATGGAACACAGGTTCCACGAAATGCTGACACCGAGCCTTTTACAAAGATTTGAGGATGTGCCCAGCATTGCAAACCAGGACACAGGGCCGGTATCTCTGGTTATCGATCACTGGCACAGGGCACGGGCCAGTATTGGTGACTAATTATTCAAATTATTGCCTGTCTGGACAGCGTCTACTTTACTCTTCATGGTCAACCCGAGACACATTGTGTGTTGCACCTGTTTCACAGAGGAGGAAAGAGAGGTTCAGTTATCTGCCCAGCTAGGAATGGACAAGGCTGAGATTTTTTTTCCTGGGGGGGTGGGTCCTGGTGCTCCTGTGGTCCTATGTATGCCAGGAAGAGACATTTTCTGTAGCTGAGTCTTTGTAGGCCTTTTTTTTTTTTTTTTTAAACTGTCAAGTGATGAGTGCCGGCTTCGAGGCCTCGGTCTGTCTTGAAAGAGCGTACACCCAGAGTCCTGTGGGCACTGTCTGCTGTCCAGGTGAAGCTGATGGGCAGCCAAAGCATCACCTGGTGAACATAAAGAGGGACAAGTTGGCACTGTGTTAGTGCTCCAGAAAGGCCAGCGAGAAATTTGTCCCTTGGTCTGGCACTCAGTTCCCCCTCAGCAGCAGACACCCTGCCCCTCAGCAGGACACTGGTGCCCTGCGGCGTTGAGGGGCAAGATGTGCTTGCAACCTCTGCCCTCCCCGGGAATGTTCCAGAAGACAGGTGTGTGTGTGTGTGTGTTTCAAAGACAGCTTTGAGCAGAAGTGGAGAACAGGGCCCCATGGATATCCTTGCCTGTCTTTCACTCTGCTGGAGATGTGAAGCTCAAATTTTGTTTAATTTTCCAAGACTTTTAGTGAACACGAGGTTTGCAGGGATGAGCGGTGGGCTGGATTCGGGTCTTAACCCTGGGGATCTCACCCGTCAGAGAGAGGCAGTTGTATCAATAACCAGAGTACAACCCAAATTCAGCGACGAAGTTGGGTACGTACACACAGAGTGCTCCGAGAACTCGGGGGAAAGAATAATGAACTCATCGAGGAGTCCCTCTTGGGAGAAATTTGGGGAAAATAAGGGGGTCAGCTTGAACTGGTCCTTGAAGGATGAATAGGAGTTTCTCAGTGGACGTAGGACACAGGCGACCCGGGAAAATGAGACCAAACAGGCTATGGCACAGAGATGCAGAGTGTGTGTGGTCAGGGACAGTAAATGATGTCACAGAGCTGGGGTGGGGGGGCAGGGGGGGGTCAGGGGGTAGAGAGAGCATAGCTGAAAGGCAGCCTGGTTCCCTCCTCCGTTGCTTCACTCGGGATTTCGGTTTTCTACCCAGTGAGGACGCAGTTACCGAATGGCTATTACAAGTCAGACAGGGGTCAGGAGAGAATTTGGTCAGACTCAGGAAGACCAGAATCTTCTTTTTCCAGGATGCTCAGCACAGGGGGGGATTCCACCCCGATCCACCAGCTCAAAGCTTCTAGGAAGTGTCAGGCGAGCTGGAATCTAATTTAACACGACAGCTGTTCAAGTTCAGGAGCGAGAAGTGAGAAAGGCTGAAAATACATCGTCAAGGGACGGTCCCAACAATGGCTCCCAGAGGGGACTTGCTAAGGGGGTATTGAGGTGGGCAGGACACAGCCCTAGACCCTGAAGTGGAAATGGGGGCAGAAGTCGGGTGGCAGGCCAGCATCGCATGTGTCTTACCCGCCCCCAGCCCCATCAGCCCGCTGCGTCCATCCACGTCCGGCAGGTGGTGCACCGTTGCCCTCAGAGATCGGGCTCGGATTCTGGTTGCCAAGAGCCATACATCCACGGCACTACTTTCCACTGTCTCTCTCCCCCTTCATGTCCATCTTCCCATATGTGAATTGGGATGATAATACCGCCCAACCCAGGAGGCAGCCATCAGGTTCTGGGACGCAGGTCAGTTTTTCCATGTTGAAGGCTCCAATCAGGACCCAGCCGTGTGAACTGGTTGTCACCCCGCACCGTGCAAGGCCAAAACACATCACTGGTCAGGTCAAGTAGGAAACCTAAGGGGCCATTTCTTAATGGGACCTTTTCCCTCTAAAATGGATTGACATGCCGTGGGAAGTTGGTCAACATGGAAGGCAAAGCTTCTGGGTGGTGGGGGAAGCTTCTACCTTGCCAACCCCTATCCCTCCCGCCCAAGGTCAGAGACATCTTCTTCCAACCCAACACCACGTCTGGAGATGCCAGAGGAACAGACTTTTCCAGACAAATGTGGATGCAGCGTCTTCCCAGTATGAAAATAGATCGCCCTGGGACTGGAGTAGCTAATGAAGATGATAATTAGAATTGCTTATTAGGACCTGTCTTCTAAAGTTCATTTGTGCTTTTAATAGAATCTACAATGCATCTGCTTAGCAGGGATGACAGATCTTCCTGATTTGGTGTATTTTAAAACAAGATCTTTGCACCCTGGCTTCTTCTGATTCCCCCACCCCCATCTCTGCCATCTGCTGCTGAGGTAGCCGTCCCCCACCGGAGGAGCCTTGAAATTGCAACCAGCAAATTTCTCGCAGGGAGCCCCCAAGCCGGAGAGATGGCCCGTCGCCTCCCTCTGAACGCACAATCCCATCCTAGAGCCCCCTGCTCCTTGCACTCCAGACTCTTCTAGGTGGAAAAGTGCCCCCCACCCCAGCCCCAGTACAAATTCATGTCCACCTGGAATCTCAGCGTGTGACCTTATCTGGACATACGGTCTTTGTGGCTGTAACTAGCCAAGGTGAGGTCCTATTGGATTCAGGTGAGTCCTAATGCAGAATCTGCTGTCCTTATAAGAAGACCGTGTCAAGTCATACAGGGATGAAGGCCACATGATGACAGACGGGGTATGGAATGACGTGTCTGTAAACCAAGAGAGGCCAAGGATTGCCGGCAACTCCCGGAAGCTGGCAGAGGCAAGGAAGGACCCTCCCCCGGGCCTCCGGAGGAAGCGCGGCTTTGCCGACACCTTGATCTCAGACCTCCAGCCTCCAGAACTGGGAGCGAATCAGTTTCTGTGTGTCCAGCCCCCTGATTTGCGGCACTTTGACATGGAAGCCCAAGGAGACTACTACAGTGTCCTTCTTCTAATTTCTCAAGCTCGTTGGGTCCTGTCTCGGCTCCGTGCCCCTGCGCAGGCTCTCGCCTCTGCCTGGGACTCTCTTGCAGCGGCCCCGCCCCTGGTTCTTTTGTCCCAATCACGTGTCGCCTGTGCTTATGATTTCAGGTTAGACGAGAAGCTTTCCCAGACTGCCAGACTAGGGGGGCCACCTTCGGCTGGACACCCCCAGAGCCCTGACCTTGCCGTCCTGACACATTGAAGTGAGCAACATTACTGGCCCCGACTAGCTGCGCCGTGAGCTTCTCTTGACCTCTGACCCCACCTCCACCGTGGGGGACAAGACAGCAGCCACCCTCTCTGACTTTGCCACCAAAGGCACCGTGTGGTCCCTTCAACTAAAGACCTCGAGACCCAGCCCACGGGTCATTTGAAAATCCTGGTGAATGACACATGTCACCTTCATGGGCTGAGGCCCCTGTGTCATAGTGCTCCAGACCTCCCAAACATCTCCTTTGTGAGGGCTTTGCTCACAGATGAGTATTTAATGAATTATCTTATCTATAGCAGGCGATCAGGAAGGAAGCCTCTTGATTTCCCTAGAATTGGGAGCCCCTGCCTCTGTCCCAGAAGCTCCTGGGGAGTAAGATTTATGGTCACGGGATAATCCTTTTCTCCCTCAAGCCTGGCACTGAGTTGACACGTAGAAAATGCTTAACTGGAGAATTGTGAAGCCCGGAGAAGTCAGAGGGTCCTTTCAGCCCTCCGAAGGTCTCTGGCCTGGCTTCTTCTGCATCCTGACGTGCCTGAGGCTCCAGTCACCAAGTTCCCTACAGGGAGACCCTCATCGGTGGGGAACTCTTGTGTTTGGCGCACCAGAAAATTCCATTATTACCACGGTGTAAACTTGGATTTGAAAAGACAAGACAGAGGCGGGATGCTGAGGAGGGCCACTCCCCCAGCCCCACATCTGCGGACTTTTGACCTTGTGATGCCCTTCTCTTGAATCCCAAGGTCAGTCTCATTTGCTCCAGGTCTCCTCAGCTGCAGTGCTTGGCGTGGCCGAGCCAAGGTCCTCCTCTGGGGCGGGGGAGCCAGCCAGGTTTGAGCCCAAGCGGCACGTGGAAACATGCCTCGGAGTCAACCTTCCCTCCCTCCCCCTCTTCCCTTGAAGATCCCTTGTTTTGTGCGATCTGCCAGGGTAGGGAGATTTATTCTGCACCAAGGCCGTGAGTGGGCTGAGAAGGGAACAGAAGACAAAAGCCGCACTTGACTTTGACCAGGGGACCAAAATAGAAAGCTCGGAGCATTTGATTCCCCTGGGACCGACTCAAGCCGCCGTGCCGATGGTGGGTCTGGGGATGTCCATCCACTTCCTGGACCACAGACACGCAGATTCTTTCACTTTTCTGTGCCTGTTTCCTGCTCCACAAAGTGGGGGAGCCACTAGTCTCCATCTCCTGGAGACAGTGTTTGTGTTGTTCGTGGTGATGTGGTCACCCAGCCCAGTGCCCTAGCTAGGACTCTGCCCTCTGGTCAGCCTCGCCTGGGGCCTTGGGAGACATTCCCCCCCTCCCAGGGCATGGAGGCAAGGGGTGGTAGCAAACAGATCAGCTGGCATGGCCCTGTCTATGTTGGGCTTGTGCCTAGCTCTCTGTTCTCACTTTGCCGTGCTGAGCCTGAGATGGGCAGAAGGTTCTGAACTGTGCTCAGGAAGGCAGACAGGGAAATAGAGACCGTTTCAGTGCAGGAAGGACAGAAGCGAACTTCACAGAAGCAAAGCCAGAGCTTCCTCCAAGGCCACCGGAGGGGAACTGTACTGACCGCCCCCCCAGAAATGCTGGGCTTCACCGCTGTTATTAATTGCTGCTCCATCTGTTGGGCTCCCACTGAGTGCCCGGCACTAATCCCACAGTTTCCCTGAGGTGGATCCATTTCATAGATGAGGAAACTGAGGCTCGGAGAGTTGAAGCAACAGAACAGACCTGGGATTCCAACCTGGGATGATGGACAGCAGAGGCTGACATCTTAAATGCTGGCATGGGGTGGGGGTTTGGGGGGTGGGGGTGTGGGGGGCACTGCTCGAAGTGAATACCTAACCACTGCCGCTTCTCAACCAGGCAGCCTGGAGTCACATGACCTGGGAAACCCCAGAGAAGCCTTGAGCAGTCAGGGGGATTCACTGGACTGCTCTGCTGCCGGTCTCACTCCCACACATCCTCCCAGAAATGGGGCCAGAAAGTGAAAACTGAATTTGGGGGTGTCTGGTCTGCTTAGTTTCTCTGCCTTGTTCTTCCTTCCCTCCCACTCCGTCTCGAGGAGCCCGGTGCTGTTGCTGGAGGCCGTGAAACGCAGAACAGGAAGCCAGCCTTCACCAGTCCCTGCTAACAGGCTGGAACGTTCTCGTAAGTGGGAACGCCCATGCCGACAGAGTGTGGAGGCTGACTCCTGCTCCAGCTGCAGCCTGGGATCAAAGCCTCATTTTAGGATTCTGGCTTCCAGCAGGCACTCCCACTCAACCCCGCTTCCTGCCCGCATGGACCCTTCCGATGTGTTTCTTTAAATCACCACTTGCGTTTTGGACGGTCTCAAGTTTTCCTGGCTCTGCTGGGGACTTTTTTCCTCACCTATCAGGGGGAGCTCATGACCTTTCGTGGCCTCCCTGCATGAACACAACTTAAGGGGCTGTCTCTGGACTCGTGGTGGAGGCTTGGCACTGGGGCTCCGTGTATATATTCAGCACAGCGCGGCTCTAATTACGGACCGCTGCCGGAGACTAGTCATTTTGTGAGTCATTAGGACGTGTGGCTGGGACTTGACAATATCTCTTGACGAGTTCTGTAATTTTTATATCTTCACCTATGATGGCATAGTCGGTGAAGCCAAACACGGTCGTGGGGTTGGCCCATGTCACAGCCCCTGGCCGGTTTCCAGCTCCGTAGGAAAAGGGTCTTCTGCTCTCCATTGCGAGGCGAGAAATACTCATTCCGATTGGGCTTTGGGGGTCGGAAGCAGGGCCATGTCTGTGTGTCTCGGTAATCGGTATCCCGAGGCCGTGGTCGGGGGTGACGTTGGTTCTTGCTTCTGTTCTTCATGTTGGCAAATTACAGGCTTTCAGGTGAGGCGCCTTCATTTCGCAGAGGCTGTGAGGAGCGGCTTTAATTAGCAAGCAGACCTGCTGGAAAAATCCAGCGTTATTTAGAGCCTCGCTTCATGCGGTGGCTGCTGGGCTATGCCAGTCCCCTGCCCTCTGCCATTTCCTTCCTGCAGACACCCAATACCCACCCCATGTTACTTTGCCATTAATCCCAAAGTCTCCAGGGCTGAGTGAGAAAGGAGTGAGAAAACACACAAGTTCAGATTTTTCCCCATTGAGATCAGGACACAAAGTCTCATCTCTGCGGAAAACCTCAGAATCTGTCCAGGGTTGGGCCCAACCTGGAAACTTAGCTTAGCTCCTCAGGTACCGCTGGGCAGATCCCCCGAGGGTTGGGTCCATGGGCTCAACTCTGGGAAAATGAGGTCCCTTCTACTCAAAAGCAAAGATCACAGGCTTTGGAGCTAAGATAGGATTTGTGGGTTGGGTCCCAGCTCTGTTTCTCACTT
The DNA here is from genome assembly GCF_022355385.1 of Mustela nigripes. Classification (NCBI taxonomy): domain Eukaryota; kingdom Metazoa; phylum Chordata; class Mammalia; order Carnivora; family Mustelidae; genus Mustela; species Mustela nigripes. Next base: position 10,286,171 of record NC_081570.1, read on the forward strand.
GCTGTGTGGCTTTGATCCAATGGCATAACTTCTCTGGTCTTCAGTTTCTTCATCTGTATAATGGGGTTCTAACTATGTGACTCTCTCATGAGTTGCGATGATGTCTAATGAGCTGAAATGTGGAGGGAGGTGTGAGCACAAGGGTTGTCATACAATTGGCTCTCAACCCAGCGTAGCTGCTGTGGGGGCTGCCCGGTGCCCGTTGCCCTGTGGTCATGTTGTTTTCATTACTATCTCTGTGAGTCTTACTCTACAAACACTCGTGCAAGAACTCTGACCAAGGCCAACTGGGAGTGGTGAGAAATTAAGACTCATCATATCCGCGAGTCCCTCTGCACCTGCCTGAGGTCACAAGGTCATCCAGGAAGTTCATCTGATGACCAGAGAATGGTGGAATCTTCCATCTACTGTGGTCTCAGCTGACCCGGTCTTCTTCCAGGCCCACCTGACCCCCGGAGGTGGACAGCACTCTTGCCTGAACTTATGTGTTTCTTTGGTGATGTTAGGAGCCCCAGTGCCCCGGGTTCAGACCCACAACTTCGATGTGGGGTGCCTACATGTAGGCCACTTCCCTCTTCAGCCATGCTACCTTGTCACCATGCTGGTAGAGACCAGACCCAAGTTCCCACTATCAAAAGGCCTATAGCCCTCTCTGTCTAAGCCTTGGAGAATTAGTCAATTTCCTCCTTCTAGAATGTTCCATATCTCCAACCCCAGAAGCACCACCTCTTCCCCTCATCTGGCCTAATTCCCTCTGAGCTTCCTGTCTGAGGAAAAAGGTAAGGAGGCAAGTGTGCCTTCAGGTAAGCTCTGCTTTCCATTCATACACCAGTCTCCCTGGGGCATGGGGGCTTGAGGACCTGCTTTCTCTTGGAGCGGGAGAATGGCCTGCTGTAACAGAGCAGATAGCTCTGGTCTGTTACGGTACTGAAATCCATCACAAATTACCATCTTAATAGGGCCTGCCACGCCATTATTATTAGTGGACCTGTGTCAAGGAAGTAAGGAACATGTTTTCTGGGCACCTTCTCCCACCGCCCCAGTCTGAACCCAAGACGTCACCGGCAGTGAACCTAGCCACCTACGTGGTCAGCAGTGTGTGTTTTTGTGTGTTTGTGTGCGTGTCTCCTGACGCCGTGTAACATTACTAATTCTCTGACTTCACTCATTCACTTAGTGCGGGAGAGACTGTAGTCTGATTGGCCAGAGTTGAGTCACACGGTCATCCTGGAATCAGGGGGTGGGGGGAGGGTCCACCCCACCTGAGGCTCATGAATGGAGAGAAGGGGAAAGAGAGGTAGCCAGGGAACAGGGGGCTGCTGTTGCCAGAAGAAAGGGGGTTGATAATACCCAGATAACATGGCAAGAGGCCATCATCTGCAGATACACATGCCTTTGCTGCCGTATCGCAAGCTGAATTAATTAGGACACAAGACTTCGAGGACCCAGCTCTTAAATCACCCTGCTTTAGAAGGAAAATAGACCTGGAGTTGGTAAGCCAGACTTCAAGGCAAGCCTGCCTCTCACTGGTTGTAGGACCTCTCTGGGTTTCTTTTCCAGTCTACAGAATGGGAAAAACTGCTTCCTAGCGTGGTTGTATGAGAGCACTATCCAAAAGAGCCTTCCACGGTGATAAAAGGGCCCCATATCTGCATTGCCCAGTAGGGCAGCCACAAGCCACATGTGGCTGCTGAGCACTTAAAACGTGACCAGTGCAACTAAGGCACTGAATTGTTAAATTTTATTTAATTTTAGTGAATTTGAATTTGAATGTAAAGGGTCACACGTGGCTAGTAGGGCCCGTGTTGTCTAGTCCAATTACAAAGTATTCAGTGGAATGATGAATGTGACATTGCTTTGTCAAGTGCAGTGAAGTCATCGCATGCCTCAGCTGAAAGATCCATGGATGGGACCAGATGCCGCATGTACACGTATGTGTCGTGCTCACGATTATTGTAACTACTGATCTCAGGGAGGCCTGAGACCCCAAAAGAGGCTGATTTCTGGACATCTCCTTCCATATGTGAAGGGTTAATATACTGGACCTCCCATGAACCTGTACAGATTCCCAGTAAAATAATTATTGTGGGGGCAGCTGGGTGGCTCATCAGTTAAGTGTCTGCCTTCAGCTCACCCCATGATCAAGTCCCACATCGAACTCCCTGCTCAATGGGGAGTCTGCTTCTCTCTCTGCCTCTCCCCCTCTACCCATTCTCCCCCTCTGTCATACACACACACACAAAGAAAAGTACCTTAAAAAAAGAAATCATTGCATGGACGTATGGATGGATGGATGGATGGATGGATGGACAGACTCATCTTCATTCCTTTCTCCACCTACTGTGCACTTGGCATTGTTCTAGCAGCTAAGGATAGAATGATGAAGATACCTTCATGAAGGTTCTATTCTAAAGAGGAGCGTCGAATGTTACACAAGAAGACAAAGGGCTAACATAATATCAAGTAGCAGTAGCTCTGTGGAGAAAAATAGTCAGGAAAAGGGACCCAGTGCCATGCGGGTGCGGAGTTCACAAGGGTGGTTGGGGGAAGGCCTCTGATGAAACAACATTGGAGAAGGTACCAAGGGAGTAAGGGGCTGAGCCGTGCACAGACCTGAGGGATGAGCTGAGAGAAGAGGAGGCGGCGAGGGTGCGGGACCAGCGTGTCGGGACGTGGGAGCCGAGATGAAGCCAGTGGACGCTGGGGTCCTTCAAGGCCGTTAGAAGGTTTGGGTTCCCTCTGAGTGACGTGGGAAGCCAGCGGAAGGTTTAGAGAAGAGGAGGCGTGGGGGATCCGGTATATGGTGAGGATGTGTTGAAAATAGATGCTCTGGAGGAAAGGCAGAAGCAGGCAAGAGATAAGGAGGCTGGGGCATAACCAGGCAGAGGTGATGGTCGTGGAACCAGAGGGAGCAGGTGCAGAGCAGCAGGGTTCGGGATCCAAGGTGAAGGTAGAGCCAACAGAACTAAGTGGTAGATTCAGGCCGCCTGGGTGGCTCAGTCGGTTGAGCGTCTGACTCTTGATTTTGGCTCAGATTGTGATCTGAAGGTCATAAAGATCGAGCCCCGCGTCAGACTCCGTGATGGGCATGGAGACTGCTTAAGATTCTCTCTCTCCCTACGCCCCTCCCTGCCCCCTGGCTCACTCTCTCTTTAAAAAAGAGAGGTGGGGGGAGAAAGAAAGAAAAGATCACAAGTCAGGGATCCTTCAGAGATGTGTGAGGAGCTGGCAGGAAGACGGGCAAAACCTCATTGAGAAGGCGGGGGTGGGAGCAAATCAGGAGTCACGTTTGAGACGTCTGTGAATCCTCCAAGACTTTGGAATTCAAGAGAGCAGCCAGGGTTGCTCGTATCAATGCGGGACTCATCACCATAGGGATGGCTTTTAAGGTCATGATACCAGGCAGGTGTGTACAGAGAGAGAAGAGAGGAGGCCTGTGGACTGAAGTCCGGTCCCTGCAACATCTGGAGGTCAGAAGGAGAAAGAGGATCCGGCAAAGGCTCTTGAAAAGGAGCAGGAGTGTGTGAGCTAGAAAGAACCCGCAGAGCCCGAGGTCCCGGAAGCAAGGTGTGTCAAGGAAGAGAGAGTGATGAACTATTAGATGCCGCTGAAGAGGTTAAGTAAGATGAAGCTGGAAAAATTGACCATTGGGTTTAACAGCGTGAAGGTCATGGGTGACCTTGGGCCGTTCAGGGGAACGTTGTTGGCATGAATGACCAGCTGGCTGCCTAGATGGGGCGATGGAAGGTTAACCTGATGAATGCAGCTGACAGCAGCGTCCCTTCGCCTGTCCCAGCAATTAAGCAGAAGTCGCCTGACACCCTGGATGCCAGAACCAAAAGCCGTCAAGACCAATCTTGTCCATTTTCCCAACTTTCCGGGTTTAGCCCAGAAATGTCGGCGTGACCCCTGCTTGTTATGAGATTAGAATCTTGGCATCTTCCGCTTTGATCGGTCTCCTTTCGATTACCCAGAAGGCTCTCAGTTGAACTCTTCCTCTTTGGGGGTGGGGAGTGGGGGTGCTTGAGAAGGGAGAGAGAGGGAAGAAACTGGTCAGAAAGCTGGGATTCTGGATTCTCTTGGCTTTGTGTTCATGTTTGCCATTCTGCTGCGGGGAGCCTACAGGCGGAGCGACCCACCTCTGCTAGCAGGCCTCCCCGGTGATTCTCCTCTGCTTTAAAGCCAAGTGAGAAAAGCTTTGAGATATGCGCGCACATGGTCGTTGGAGAGCTAGAGAGTGTGCCGAAAGTGCTGTTTATCTTTTTATGGGTTTATTTGCTTATCATTCACTGGGAAGCAGGGAGGCTGGAGCCCAGTCAGTCAGCCTGTCTTGCGTTGTCCTTAAATTTCTGTTTTTGTTTCCTTTTGAATAAAAAGGCCCGCTTTCCAGGAAGCAGTCTCTCCCTTCTCCAAATACTGGAAATCAGGTAATTTGGAAGGCAGGAGGCTCCGACCGGGCTTTCTACCCAAGGGGCTCTGGAGTCAGCTGTCCCAGGCTCACGACAGCCGGACTTGATGACGGTGAGAGTAGTTATACCGGAGCGATGGGCAAGCACTACAAATCAGGGCTCCCCCCCACCTCCGGAGCTGATTGGTAAACATTTATCAGCACGCCACTGCCTGTGGCCCTCAACCCCATCCCTCTTTCTAAAGTGCAGACTCAGGAATTTCCTGCCTTTCTGGAAGGGAAGAGCTTTGGCCCAGGCCTGACTGTCCCACAGACCTAGAGGCTAGCGGCAAGGGCAAGAAAGAGGTGAGGAGGGGCTTGACACAGTTGCCAGTGGTATCGGTTTCCTGTCCCCAATCTGATCTGCACCTCCCCACCTCTGTTGTCACCTGTCCAGTTTCTTTTCTTTTTTTTTTTTTTTTAATATTTTATTTATTTATTTGACAGAGCAAGCGAGATCACAGCTAGGCAGAGCAGCCGGCAGAGAGAGAGGGGGAAGCAGGCTCCCCGCTGAGCAGAGAGCCCAATGCAGGGCTCGATCCCAGGACCCTGAGATCATGACCTGAGTCAAAGGCAGAGGCTTAACCCACTGAGCCATGCAGGCGCCCTACCTGTCCAGTTTCTGATCTTGTGATAGTCGTGTTTATTACCTGCACAGATGCAGCCAGCAACCAGGATGGCATCAGCAATAGTGACTGCTGTGGGCTTGTTACAGGGCAAGCTGGGGAGGGAGCCCTCAGCATGTGGCTAAGCCTGTTCTTGGCAACAAAGCCAAGAACAGGTAGTTGGGAAGACACACCTTGGGTGTGCAGGCAGGAGCCGGGGCGTATGATCGCCACTTCCTTACAGGACTTTGCAGGGGAGACAGACACAGTGTAGTAGAGTAAGCAGTGGGGGTCTGGGGGCGCCTTGGTGGCTCAGTGGGTTAAAGCCTCCGCCTTAGGCTCAGGTCATGATCCCAGGGTCCTGGGATCGAGCCCCACATTGAGCTCTCTGCTCAGCGGGGAGCCTGCTTCCCTTCCTCTCTCTCTCTGCCTGCCTCTCTGCCTACTTGTGATCTCTATCAAATAAATAAATAAAATCTTAAAAAAAAAAAAAAAGAAGTGGGGGTCTGGAGGTGAATTATCTGGGTTTAAGTCTTATTCTGCCACTTCCTAGCTCCGTGACCTTGAGCACATTTCTAACCCTCTGTATACTTTATAGTCTACCCATTCATAACATAAAAAGATAATAACGATGATGATGTCCCAACAAATGGTGTGCTTGTGAGGATTAATGAGTCATCTGTGTAACACATTTAGAACAATGCCTGCCACATAGAACTTAATAAATGTTAGCTGTTATCATTCCCTTCCAGGCCTTTTTTCCGGTGGGCATGTCTGGATTTGGAAAAGCCCTGTCCACCACTTAGGATTCTCCAAAGCCTTTCACTCTGAAATCAGAACTAAAGAAAATAAATGGTTCTTTGGGCAAGTTGAAGCCAACTTGTATTTGTCAGACATCCTTGAATTTCAGGTGAGAGAAACTCAACTTGAACTGTCTTAAGCAATGCCCCCTACCACCACCAAATAAATGCATTAGCTATGGCTCAGGTAACTGAAAATACTGGGGTGGATCCTTCAGGCATGGCTGGATCCAGGACCTGAAGCAGTGTCACCTAAACTCTTTCCTATTCTCCTCCCACCATCAGTCTTGTGGCTCTGCTTCCTTCTGTTCCCTTTGCATATTGTCCCCATTCTCTCCAACTGAGGTAGCTTTCTTCCATGTAGCCAGGAAGATGTCCTCCAATATCATCCTTACATTAGGGATCTCCAAGGAAGAGAAAGCATATTTTCTAGGGGCTCCAGGAAAGTCCCAGGGAAGACTCTGATGGACTCACCTTTAATCACATGCCCATCCCTGAGCAAATCACAGTAGCCAGGAGGTGGCATTTATGACGGACCTGAGCTGTGGGCCTATCCCTGAGCCATGGGCCAATCCCTGGTCTGAAAGGCAAGAAGATGGAGCCAGCTACACCAGCCCATGAGATGGAAAAGAGATGGTTCTCTAAACACAGAGTCGTGTCAGAGGAAGGACTCCAAAGGCCTCTAAAGCTTGGGTTCAAATCCTGGCTCCTTCGCTCTCTAGCCAGGTCCCCTAGGACAAGGTCACTTCTCCTCTGCTTCAGTTTCCACACCTGCAACAGGGGATAATAGTAGCACCCACTTGATGAGGCTCCTGGGAACCAAACATTTAACAAATATAAAAATTTAACAAATATAATCAATAAAAATACTTGGCACTTAAGAAATACACGCTCAATAAAGCCTGTCGTCTTATCTGATTTCAAAGTTATCATGAATATCCTACAAATACTTGCATTAATTAAACAAACGTTTTAGTGTCTGCTCTAGGCCAGGCCCTGTGCCAGGCCCCAGATGTCTTGCTGGACCCTACAGCCCATGGGGAGAGATGGGCATTATGCAAATGATGACACTGTAATAATTGAGGGGGAGGGAAGGATTTCTTATACAAAGTAGCAAAGGGGCAGGATAAGAAGGCTGCACTTGAAGTCAGACCAGCCTACCCATGGGGCTTGGCTGCAGGCTCCAGCGCCAGCACAGATGGGCCGTGTGACTGAGGACAGTGTGCTAGGTCTTTGTTGGCCTTAATATTCTTCTCTCTAAGATTGAGCGACAATTTCTGGTGGATTCTGACCCCAACTGCCTAATTCCTCAAGGTCTTTGTCACCCCTACAGACCTGGGCTCATTGATTCAGCCCAGGATTTCTCAGCCTGGGCACTATTGACTTTTTGAGGCCAAATAATTCCTTGTTGGGCTCTTCTGTGTACCGTGAGATGATGAGCACCATTCCCACCTCTACCCACCAGATACCTCTCACTGTGACAACCACACAAAGATGTCCCAGCCCTTACAAGATGAACTCTGGGAGCAAAGCCCTCACACCCACCCACCCTTACTTGACGACCATCATTCTAGAAGAATTTCTAGGTATAACTCTTTGGTCTGGGACTCCCCTCCCCAAGCCTCAGTCTCCCCATCTGTCAAATGAGTGGCTTGGCCCAGAAGATGGATAGTCACGGACCTCCCCAAAGCAAAGTTTTCCCCCAACTCCAGATTTTATGGTGAAATCCAGCCAAGCTCTACCAGCAGGAGGTAAAGAGGACACGGAGCTCAGGAGGAGGAAGGCCATTCGAGCTTCAGCTGGACTGTGCCAGAGCCCTCCGGACACTCATGTGTATCCACCCTCTGTAGCCCCTTTGCTCTGGGGCTTCTTTCTGGCTGAGTTGCCTGTTGGGCATCACACTTACTCAGGGGCTGGGGAGACACCTTTCCCTCCTGCATCCCAGAGAGACTATGAGTCAGTCGAATGTTAATGAACTTACTGGCAAATTTGGGATGATCTTGATCTGGTTGCTGGTGCTTGAAATGACCGCATCCTTGCTGGAGCGGCCTCTTCTCCCTGGTTTCATGGGTCTGCGGGACCTTGTCCTGGTTTTATTGAAAGGTAATCTTCTTGTAGCTCAACTTTGCTTAGAAAATGAAGAGCCTTGTCCCCTCCCTTTAAATGTCCACACATACCTGCCGAGAGCAGGAACGACCTCTGTTACAGGTGTGGTACGCCTCCGCGCCTGGGCTCTGGAATCAGGAGGTCACCTTTCAAGCCTCACCTGGGCCAGCAACTGGGGGCCACGTTAGGCAGGTCACTGGTTCTCGGAGTTTCCATTTTCTCATCTGTGTAACAAATAATGAAGGAAATACCCCATTCTGATGGGTCTGTTGTTGGAAGTAAGTGAGTTAATATATGTAAAACCCTTAGCATAGTTCCTAACAAACAGAAAATACGTAATACAAAATCACTATCAATAGTTTATGTAGATTGTGACTGAGAAGTCAAATGGGATTATTTATTTCCAGGGCTTTGTGAACTGTTGAGTGCTACTTACAAGACAAAATAATTCTAAGATGTTATCAACATTGTAAATATCACTCTGCCAGCTTTCCAGAGGAAAATAGCCAGATACGATCTGTCAGTATCACAGTCCATCAGCATCAGACGATACTGGCCCTGGCTTCAGGGTCAGAAACAGCCTGGATCTCTCACTGGAACAATCATTCAGGATGTAGACTTGTTGGCTCAGATTGACTCAAAACCTCACTCCAAAAAAAAATCTGTGCTACAGAGCTGGGCCCTAGGACCAACTCCATGAAGATCCAACAGGTTTCCCAAACAGATGATGAGAACATAACCTGATGTGTGCAACCATAGAGGAATACAGACTTTCCCCCATGGAGTGGACATGTCTGAGATATGCTCGGGCTCCTCATGTTATCATGGACACAGTGACCACAATGGACTGGGCCCCACACGGGAGCCACCACATTAAGTATGTTGTGTGCATTATCTCCTGAATCTTTACAACTTTCTAACCCCTTGTTGTAAAGGATGAAAAGGCTCCAAAAGATTCAATCCCATGCCAAGGACTGCAAAGCAAGTCCCAGTGGAGATGGGTTTCTACCCTGAGCTTCTCAGACACCTGACCTGTGCAGGCAAGCACAGGTGTGCCTAGACCAGCTTTAGGATGAGGTTCTGTCCCATGCTCGGGGGGATTCAGGGAGTGGGGGAAGGTGATATGACTAAAGGGAGGTACCCCCATAAAATGCTGAGCTGCTGATAAGAGAAACGCAAGGACTTCTACACCAGACATGTGCTAAATGCTTCACGTACACTTTCCCACTTAGTGCCTGCAGCAGCCCTCAGAGAGAGTCTCTGTGGACACCCATTCTGTAGATAAGATAACCAAGGCCTGCAGGGGTCCAGTGGCTTTCCCCAGGGAAATGTCTGTAATCATTAGTGGAGGTAGGGTTTGAACCCACACAGTCTGCCTCCGGAGTTGTTCTCTTTCCCGTGGCTGGATGACAACCTATCCCAAATTCAGTGATGGAAAACAATAATAATTGTCTTTTGCTCAAGAGTTTTGTGAGTCAGGAAACCCAACAGGTGTGGGGTAGCTTCTTTCTGCTCCACAATTCTACGGCCTCAGCTGAGACAGACTCAGATCCAGGGGCTTGACCTGCTGGGCCAGAGGGTCCGTTTCCAAGGTGGCATCTTCAGTAGTCTAAAGAAGTGGGCTGGTTTGACTAAAAAGCTGAGCTATGCTGGAGATGATGACCAGAGCATCTGCCTGTGGTCTCTCCATGTCACATGGGCATCTTCGAGCATGGTGGCTGGGTTCCAAGAGGGAGTTTTCCAAGAGAAACAACTGAAAGCTTCAGGCCTTTCAGGACCTCACTTAGAAGTCACATGGCATTCCTCCTTCTGTGTGTCACCAGTCACACAGTCACTAGCAGACCAGATTCAAGGGGGTGGGACATGGTTTATACTGGACTCTAGGTAGTGCTGGGGAACCGTGAGACAAACCCTCACCCTGGAGAAGCTCCCAATCTAATGCGGGGGAAACTAGGGTTTGGAAGAATTACACCACAGCCTGTCCTGTGCTCTTGAGGCCTCTGATTCATGCTATGGGCATGGAACTCATCCTCAGAACACGTGGGAACTGTCTAACAGCTCTGTCCCATTAGCTGGCAACACCGTGTTCTCTTGGATTTACCTGTGGCCAGTCCTCTACACGTTATGCTCAACCAGGTTAAGCTGAACATTCCCAAGAGTGAATTCTCCTGATAAGCAATGTGTTTCCAGTCATACCAGAAAAGCCAGCAGAGTGGCCGGGCAGATAGCTTTCCAGCAAACCACTTCCCAACACTTGTCATGATGGGTGAGTGTAGAAATAGATGGCAGCATATATAACTGGTGTGTGAAACACTGGCAGAAGCAACCAGGAGGCAGAACCCCTTTAGAAATCATCTGAGGACATTAAGGCTCAGGAAACACTAGGAGGCAGGACATCAGCCTTTTGCCACCAATACCATGGTACTGTTTGCCATGTGGCTTTGGTCTTCCATTGTTCATGTATTCCTTCGTCCATAAGTGTTCATTGACTGCTGATTATATGCTAGGCATTGTCTTAAGCCCCGAGTTGCCGCTGCTGTGGGCGGTGGTGGTAGCAGCGTCCTCTCCCCCTCTACATGCATTATGAGCTCCTCCAAGGCAAAAATCAATCTCTGCTCCTCCTGGGTGTCTCTCAGGGTCTTAGTGTGATGCTACCACTGGAGCCAGCATTCTACACATGCCTCTTGAGTCATTAAGGCTGAACCTCAAATTTTGCTGTGACTCTGAGAGTCATTTTGAACCATTATGATTAGAGCATATTTTAAATGCAAAATTTCGAGTTCTTCTAGAAAAAAAAAGAAAGGCCATTTGAAGTCTCTGAAGGGCAGCTTGGGGAGATAGTTCTGAATTTGAATTAAAACTCCTCTTCTGTGTGTCAGTCTCTCACCTGGGGCAAGTTGTTTATTTTCACTAAGCCTCAGTTTCCTTGTCTGTAGCAGGGGGTGCTGGCCTGTTTGTGGGCTGTTAGAGTGCGAAATGATGCCCGAGAAACACCTTGCTCGGGGTTGGGCACCCAGTTGGTTTTGATAAATGAGGACCTTCTGTTCTAGACCTCTAGTACTTCTGCTAGGTCAGAGCTTTGGGGACATGGATAAGGTCATGCAAAGAGACAGGGGTCAGGGTAATGACAAAGTGCCATTTAGAGTTCAGCTCCTCAAAGCACCATCCATCAAAACCTTCTCTTCCAAAACCCTCCCTACGTCTCCCTGCATTCAGGAGGGCAAGTCAGAATGATTGCAAAAATAAAAGCAATTATGGAACACTTTAAAAAATTAGTTGGCATTTACTCAGCACCTGATCTTCCAGAGGCTCTGAGAACTTTACATGGATTATTTTCACTGACGTCCCATGACAGCCTGCCAGGTGCATGCTGCCATCGTCCCCCTTCTGCAGCCAAGGAAACCAAGGCACAGAAAGGCAGAGATTTGCCAAAGGTCATTCAGGGAACAAATGGGAGCTGGAATTCAAGCCCAGACATTCCTCTACAAAGCTGCTCCTTGACATTATTGGTAACTCTAGCACAGGTTCCTTTTTTTTTTTTTAAGATTTATTTATTTATTTCAGAGAAAGAGAGAAGGATTATGAGCCAGGGGAGGGACAGAGGGAGAGAAACTCAAGCAGACTCCCCACTGAGATCAGAGCCCAATGCAGGGGCTCAATTTCATGACTCTGAGATCATGACCTGAGCCAAAATCAAGAGTCAGCCACTTAACCGACTGAGCCACCCAGGCGCCCCTCTAGCAGTGGTTCTTTTTTTTTTTTTCTTAAGATTTTTTTTAGTTTATGTGAGAGAGAGAGAGAAGAACATGAGAGGGGAGAAGGTCAGAGGGAGAAGCAGACTCCCCGCTGAGCAGGGAGCCCAATGCAGGACTTGATCCCGGGACTCCTCCAGGATCATGACCTGAGCCAAAGGCAGTCACCCAACCAACTGAGCCACCCAGGCACCCTCTTGCAGTGGTTCTTAAGCACTTTCATGGAGGGCCAAAGGTCTTCTCAGGACTCTGATGGAAGTGATGACCCTTCCCCTAGGGTAATTAATACAGGACATTGTGTGCCTGGAGCTTCTTCCCCAAAGCTGTGCCTTTTCCAAAAAGGTAACTTGAAGACATAACCAAAAAGAGGAGGGAGCATCTTTACATGCCCCCTATTTTTACCCCCGGATAGAATCCGGTATCACTTACTTTAAAAAATATATACATGCACACAATGTTGGTTGCAATTTCAAAAGATTCAAAACCACTCTTCCTCCTCCGCCTCCAAGCTTGCCCAACCCTCGCTCATGCACACAGACAAGAATCCTAGTTAGGAACCAGAAAAAGTTCTAATAGAAACAGTTAAGTGTCCCACTGTAACTCTGAGCTATAATTCTGAAATTAGCACTCCACTGACTGGTATACCACCCACTTGGAAATCACTTAAGTCAGGGAACATACCCGTGACCTTCCTGTTGATGATTAACCCTTCTTCATCTGTCAGGTCCCCAGCCCTGGTCCGTGCTGCCCATCCCCATTTCACAGATAAACAAACTGAGCCTTAACGAGATGATATCATTCGCCCAGGGTTTCATAGCCTGTAAGTAAGGAAGCCCAAAGAGAGCCCAACACCCAGACATCCTTTCTGTTGTGCCACTGAACTGAGGAAAGAAATCAGCCTTTAATACCATATGTTAACAGCAGTGTGAACTACATGGCTTTGGTTTGAATATATATACTGTCAAGTTCTCCAAATTGGGGATATTTGTCTCTGGAGTCCTAGAAGCCCAGAATGGAGTGCATTTTTGGAGGTGTTTTAGAGAAGTGCTTCTTAACTTCAGGTGCATAGTGATCAGCTGGGGCTCTCATTAAAATGCAAATTCTGATTCAGTAGCTCTGGAGGTAGAGCCGAGATTCCATATTTCTAGCAAATTCCAAGTGAAGCCCGTGCTGTTGGTCTAGAGATATGCACTGTGCATAGCCAGAGGCTAGACCAACGTTTGCCTTTCCCTAAACAGTTTCCGTCACTGAGCAGGGAGTGTTATCTGAGAGTCTGCAAAGGAGAAGGGTGGGGTAGAGCTGGAACGAGGGCGGTAGAGGGTGTCTGCCCACAGGGTGGGGCAGAGGGGACCTTAGCCACTGAGACCGAGCACCATTTAACATGCAGCATGAATCTATGCTCCCTGGGGGAGTTGGTCAGGGAGAGCAGGACATTACTGTGCACAGGACAATGCCTGGGAGGAAGCTATTATCCACTGGCATCCAGTCATTATGGAGGGTCTTTTCCAAAAACGCTTTAACGAGGTACCAAGAATCAACAAAAATAACATTACCTCCCAGTTCTCCTTTATTAATCTGGAAATGATCACCAAGCTCTTGCTTAGGTTAATCCAGGAGTCCAGTCTAGAGGAGGGTGACCCTTCCTGTCTTCCTGTTGCACACCTCTCCCCAGCCAGTCTGGCTTCCTGCCAGGTTCTCCAACACTCCCAGTGCCTGCCTCTGGACCTTTGCACCTGCTGAGCTCATTGTGGAGAATGCTCGTCCCCCTTCTCTCCATCTGGTTGACTCCTACTATTGTTTGGGATCCCTCTTAGATATCCCCAATCTTCCAATGAAGTATTCTCCAGTTCTACCAATCTCAGCCAAGTCCTCCAAAGACTCTGTCACTGTGCCCCTTATTTTCCTTTGTAGCATTCATAAAAATGATAAGCATGTATCTGTGCACATGATTATTGGTTTAAGGCCTGTCTTTTGCATGGAAATGTTATTAGCAGTGTGTCTCTTCCCTGCTTTATCCCCAGAACCCAGCATTTTGCTGTGGAAGGTATTCAAGGATCCTCTCTCAAAACCCACCCTCTCTCAGCCGTACTGTGTGTGCACACATGTGTGCATGTGGGGTGTGTGTGTGTGTGTGTGTGTGTGTGTAGGGTTTCTTAGCTTCAGAACCATCACACTTGGGACCAGATAATTCCTTGTCATGGGGGACTGTCCTGTGCATTATAGGATGTCTAGCAGCATCTCTGGCTGGCATCCCTCTACCAACTCGATGCCGGTAGCACATTCTCCAAGTCATGACAAATGCCGGTAGCACATTCTCCAAGTCATGACAATCGAAGCCTCCACAGGCCCCAATGTCCTGTAGGGGACGAAATCACCTTTGGTTGAGAGCCACCAGTTACATACACACGTATTATACACACACATATGTTTACGTGTGTACATATATGTATACACAGACATATATGCACATCCATGCTCCCACATAGTACATACATATATTGACTTGAACACATGCATGTGTTCACTTATTTATTATACACACTTTGTCTTGGTTACTGCTGTATTTCCAACACTCAGGACAACACCTAGTTCTTCAGAGGTGTTCATAAAAGCTTATTAAATAAATTGCAATATGAACCACCACCACCACCGCTCCCCAGATGGGGTTGTCAGGATTAAATGAGATCATTTATGTATTGCAATTAGCACAGCGCTTGGCATTATAACTGACCGATAAATGCTAATTCTCTTTTCCCCACCTCTCTCCCCTTCCCTTTATCTGTCAAAGACCCCTTTTATTATTTGACTCCTCATGAACGCCAGGTCTTGAAAGATTTTTTTCCTAAACTAATCAAATAACGTATTTTTCTCCCCCATGCCATGGAGCAAAGACATGGCGGGCTCTGCAGAAGTATGAGCCTCCCAGTGAGGAATCCATCACTGTGTTCAGTGGAAATACCCTGATCCAAGATGTACTATGGGCCACCGCTGCGATCCCAGAAATTTGTACACTGTTAACAAGCAGTGAGATCTCTGATGGGTCTAAGAGAGCTAGTGTGACCACGGGGCTGATGGAACTCCAACCCTAAACAAAGAAACGTGACATTTTTAGTTTGCTTGTGCTGGGTTTTTTGAGAGTAAAATAATAATCTTCATTCAGCACTTTTTAAATTCTTGAAAAAAGACTCATGGCCCTCCCTAGGATTCCTTTCCCCCAGGACTGCCCCCAAGGAATCCCGGTTTGAAAGCCATGGGCCCTGTGGTCGTGGTGGGTCTTGCTGTCATTTTCTCGCGGAACCCGGAGGAAGCATTTTTCAGGGTGCGACTACTTGATCACATTCCTTCCCTGCTCCCAGTAACGAGCTTTTGGGCCTAATTACAATGAAATGTGCTGTTTCCTCTCCTTCTTGGTGTCCATAATGATCTGTATCATTAGGATGGAGTAGTCACTCCAGTCCTATGTGGCACGTTCGCTCTTTCTCATTACGGTTTCCTTGTGGTGTGGGTATGTAGATGTGTGAGTCGGCTGGTTCTGTGGATGGGAATAGTTAAGGGGACCTCATAGACCTGAGAATAAAGAGAAGAGAAAAAGCAACAAGAGAAAAGTGACAAGGAACGAAAATGGCACCAAATGAGCCTCTTTACTGATGGCCTCTCTGGGGGATTACAGAGAACAAGGAAGTACAACACAGCTGCATTTGTCCTTCCTCATTGCTGTGGCTTTCATGAGAAGAGGAAATTCACTGATGTGGGGACATTCCCGTCATCTTCCAGCACGGGAGCACCTTGGTGAGGTTTCTGGTGAACTCGCCTTGCCCGGGGAAGTTCTTTGCAAGGCTCCCCTCCCGGGAGGCTCCAGGACAAAAGCCTCAGCCCAGACTCACTCCGTGACTCTTCCTTCCTGCTTGTTAGCCAGTGTCTCCAGCACTGGGACCCTAAGGATGGAGTCTCCAGACTGGCCCCATCTCCCTCCAGCACCCTCTGTGCGTGAGCATTAACATCAAAGTCCCTGGGGGAAGGAGACAGAAAGTGAGGGACCCCAAAAGTCAGGGGGGAGGTACCAATCAGTCCCCCAAATGCTAATTATCTTCAAAGCACTTCTAGTTGTTACTGAATGAGTCACTGTCAATACACACCATAGAAGAGGGTGAGACCCATGTAACCTGTTGAAATATGGCTTTATGCATTCCTGATTTGTTCAGTCTTACAGAAAGATGGCCACAATCTCTGACCCCAACAACAGAAATCACTGTGTTACCATGGAAAGTGCGTGATGTATTAGTCAGGATAGGCTCAGTTGTGCCGCCATGACAAATGATGTGAGAATCTCCATCACTTTCAAACAAGAGTTTATGTCTCACTTACACTCATGTCCAGCACAGCCAGGCTGTCTTGAATCTGGGACCCAGGCTGACAGAGCCGCTTCTGTCTAAGACACTGGCAAGAAAAAGAGAAAAGGGCAAGTCATGTGCCAACTCTGAAAGCTTTTGCTCAGAGGTGATACCCATCAATTCTGTTCACATTTCATTGACTAGAGAAAGTCCCAAGGTCAAAGCCACCATGGTCAGGAGGAAAACATAATAACCCTCCCCCAGGGAGGAGTTGTGAATATTTCTGAAAAATAGTAGTCTACTGCCATGGGCTTATAGTTTATAATTACAAAAACAAGCAAAAAAAATTGAGGAAGTATGATTTATTCTCTTAATGGAATAGCATAAAGCCGTGAAATGGATGCTTGATAGCTGATAGCTGTACATGACGACATGGGGGAGTCTTGGAATTATAATGTTAAGTGAAAAAAGCATGTCACAGAAGACTGCATGTATCTTGACACCATTTTTGAAAAGCTAAAAAAAAAAAAGTGGGACCAAGTACTATGTTGTTGAGAATACATATCCATTCAAGAAGATCTTTTTAATTTTTTTTTATTATTTTTTTAAGATTTTATTTAAGCAGGCAGAGAGAGGAGGAAGCAGGCTCCCCACCGAGCAGAGAGCCCGATGTGGGGCTTGATCCCAGGACCCTAGGATCATGACCTGAGCTGAAGGCAGAGGCTTTAACCCACGGAGCCACCCAGGTACCCCAAGAAGATCTTTTTTAAAGAAAGGATTGATAATCCCCAAATCAACCCCTGATGGGGAAGACAAGGATATAGAGCAAGGGAGAGGCAAATAGATAACATTCTAATGATGCTAATTCACAGATGTTTACTTCATTATTAGGATTCATAAACTGCACATATATTGGTTATTTGTTTCCATTTTTTTTTTTTACTGTGGTAAAATACGCATAACATGAAAGTCACCCGCATAGCCATTCCCATCACCACCGTCGTCTCCAGACCCCTTTTCATCTTGCAAAGCTAAAACTCCATCCCCATGAGACGCTAACTCCCCTCCCCCAGCCCCTGGTAACCAGCTATGTATATTATCGTCCGTGTATCAAACAGGACAGAAGAGTCGATTTTGAAGGGATGCGCAGGGGCTCTGGAAATAGATCTGGGTTCAAATCCCAGCTCGAGGATTTGCTGACCTTGTGACCTCAGGACCCGCCTAATCCTGTCTGCTGAGTGGGAAGGATAAAAGCTGCCTCCCAAGGATGTGTGGAAGGATGAGAGATGACAAATAGAGAGCATTTAGCACAAGGCTAGACATATAGTCAATGCTTTAAAAAAGGGGGGGGGATGATATTATATTGTAAGATTGATTAATTGTTGAATAAAGAATTGGCCCCAGGGCCATGCCCTTTCACAGCACTTAAATGGGCCAAGCCTGGCTTGGGTCTGTCCCCTGGGAGGGAGGGAGTGCTTCAGAGGAGCTGGAGGGCAGGGCCCTGGCCATCAGAGCAGCGTAAGCTCAGAGAGTCTCCAGCTCAGAGTGGAGAGAAGTGGTGCTTCCTTGGGGAGTGGGACCCCACGTGACCTGCAGGGTGAATCTCCAAGTTTGACACCAGCCGAGGGACAAGCTGGGCAACATGGTGTGGGTTGAGTTAGGGGAGCCACGTCCAGACACAGGCAGAAAATGATACAAAGGCATTGCTGGGATCTGTTTAAAGGAGTCCGTGTGGACACCAATCCATTAGGGGAATAGAATCATATAGGATCACGTAGGAGCTGCCCTTCTGGTTGGAGAATCCCTGAAGGGTAGAAGATGTCCCTGTCCTCACTGCTATGATGCAGGAGTCATGTGCAGATGGTTCCCAGCCATGCCAGGGAGGGACTTTCTGGGTCTCTGCCTGCGTACATACTGTGGCCACAAAGCATGCTTGACCCACCCGCCAGGAGCAGGGTCCGAAGTGCCGGAGAGGTAACGCCTCAGGAACGACCCCAGGCCATGGCTTCCAGGAACTGGAATGTAAACATGACAGCCTCTTCACCCTTCCATGGAGACAGTGCTGGGTGTGTTCTACACAGTCTCTTGGAGGGCCACAGAGGACTGATCCCAGTTGTCACATCATTAACCCATCTCTTCCTCCCTTTTTGCTACCTGGGACCAAATCCCAAAGAAACTTCTTGTACCCACATCCTTGCCTCAGGGTCTGCTTTAGAGGGAAAACCCAAACCGAGATGGCTTCCAGGTCTGGTTTTTGTTCGGCATGACTTGGCACTCATTGTGTCCCTGGACGAAATTGCTATCCTATTAGAGATAGCTCTGACTCTGGAAAAGTCTGCAGTCTGCACTCCCGTCCTCCCCCAACCCATGAGCCAAATCCAGCCCTTCACTCCCCTCTGCACAGCCCATTGAACAAGAATATTTTTAAGGGGTTGAAAAAAATCAAAAGAAGAATAATATTTCATAAGTGACATTTATATGAAATTTTAATGTCACTGTCCATAAATAAAGCTTTATTGGAACATAGCTGTGCCCATTCACTTGCATATTGTCTAAGGCTACTTTTGACTTATAGTATGAGTTGAGTCATTGGGATAGAGATCGCAGAGATCAGTGAAAAACACCTTGCAGGTGAAAGCCAAACTCTAGAATCATAATCCAGTTTGAGGTGCTTGGGGAAGCTTGCCCTGGGAACCCTTGGGGCTTCTCAGAACTCGCCAATCCCTTTTCCTTTCCCAGCTGGACAGGTTTGTGTTTGGGGTAGGGGATCCCAGCTTGGTCAGCTGGAATGCTCCACTCTGGAAACAGGCTGATCTGGGCAATTGAAATTTCTTTTTAATGGGAGATTAATCAGGAAGTCCTTTCTGTATGGCCTGTAGGAAAGATCTTCCAGTTGTGTGTGAAGCCTGTTCTTCCTGATGCCTATTTCTCCTGATGGAGAAGTCCGTCTGCAGATGTCACTGAAGCCCTTCATTACTCAAGGACGCGCTCAGTCCCACAGTCAGGCTGGCTATCAGTCCCCACCATCAGGACATTTTGCCACAGAAAGTAAAGGCCAAAGAAAATGAATCTGCCATGACATCCCCTAAAAAATGAAATGTTTTTCTTTTTCAAAAGTTTTTCTCTCGGGGCGCCTGAGTGGCTCAGTGGGTTAGGCGCTGCCTTCGGCTCAGGTCATGATCTCGGGGTCCCGGGATCGAATCCCGCATTGGGCTCTCTGCTCAGCGGAGAGCCTGCTTCCTCCTCTCTCTCTCTCTGCCTGCCTCTCTGCCTACTTGTGATTTCTCTCTGTCAAATAAATAAATAAAATCTTTAAAAAAAAAAAAGTTTTTCTCTCTTTTTTCTTCCTACATAAACAGAAACATCCTTCCACTAAAAACATCCTCTCTTCTATTACTTTCTCTGAATTACCCCTGTGTTATAACCCAGACCCTGTACCATCAATGATCTGAGAGTTGGACTTTATTTATGATCAGGTAAAAATAAAAAGACATCCAGTAAAACATCATTTGCAGCCAAACATCTGAATCCTTGGCTCCTATAAAAGCTAAAGCTTTAAAAAAAATTCCTGATATCAAACTGAAATCTTTTTTCCCCTCTTCCACCTTCTAAAAATATAGGGAAGGGTAATTTTTAAAAGCATCTTATAGATGAGGAGTCTGTGGATCAGAGTCACCCTGAGCACTCTTTCAGAATAGAAACCTCCAGATCCCACAGCAGATCTAACCATGGGTCTCCAGATGTGGCCCAGGAATCTGATGCCTATGTGGGATTGAAAACTACCAGTTTAAAATTTGACGTCCCTACATGGGAAAATGTCCATGGAATATTGTTGAAATAAAACAAAATAATAAGTAGATAGATAAATAAATAAATTTTAAAAGGCAGAATAGCCTGTGTAGTGCTATCAGATTTCTGGAAAAATTCCACGCTGTCATTTGTTTGAGGGAAAAAAAAATGCCAATAAAAGTAACAGCAAGAAAAGTATGATTTTTTTAATAGGGGACTTATCCTTTTACTTCTCTGACTTGTATCCTTTACTTCTCTGACTTGTTTGACTTTGATGCAATGAGTAGATACTTCTTTAAAAGTTAAGAAAGTAATCCCTAAATTAATTTCCTAGTTAGGGTGAAATGGAAGGAAGCATCTTGGGATTTGCAGTAATTGGGGTCTAATTGGATGGGGTTTTACAGTGCCTCCTGCTTTTGGATCTGGCCCTGCCTGTGGGTATAGTCAGAAGCTGCTGGGGATTGTGAAGAGAATTGGGTGTTTGCACCTGCCTTTGCCCTATGGCTTCCCTGGGAAGGATCTGCGAGCCCTGCAGACACCCAGAAGTAAGTGCTCTCTCAAGGTGGCAGGCACGTGTCAGCCCTGCTGTCATCTGTGCTTCCTCTGTGCTCTCATTTAGGGCCTAAATGGAGTCTCAAGTTCCCTCAGGAGCCCAGGAGAGCACCTGCCACAAGCACTAAATCCTCCTGGAACTCCGGGGAGAAAACACTCATGGCAGAAGAGAGTTCAGTCCCTGCCTGGGGCTTGTCTCTCTGTCATTTCTGATGACTCCGTATCTGGATGCCCTCCCTGCACCCTCATTATGGCCGGAGAGTCCTCTGTCTTTTAGACGCATCTCTCTCTCTCTCCCCTCCCATGTTCACTCACTTGCATGCTCTCTCTCTCTCTCTCTCTTCCCACTCCCACCCCATATCCTACAACCCCTGGATTGTTTTACAGCTAGCTTCCCCCATGACATCTCCAGCATCCTACCCTCCGCTGACAGCCCACAGGAGTCCACTTGCAGGCTTTTCCTATAGGCTTTGTGAACAACAGAGTAGAAAGGGAGGTGGCTGAAGGTTGCAGGGAACCCCCAGGATGTGTCTCCAAACCAGGCTTTCTTTTTTTTTTTTTTTTTTTAGGATTTTATTTATTTGTCAGAGAGAGAGAGAAAGAGAGTGAGTACATAGGCAGGGAGAACAGCTGGCAGAGGGAGAAGCAGGCTCCCCGCCGAGCAAGGAGCCCGATGCGGGACTCGATCCCAGGATGCTGGGATCATGACCTGAGCTGAAGGCAGATGCGTAACCGACTGAGCAACCCAGGCATCCCTCCAAAGCAGGCTTTTGACTGCCCTTGGTCTCTGCATCATCGCCCATCATCCGTGTCCATGTTGAAGCTTAGGTTTGTCTGGCCTCCTCAGGTGTCAGTAGATGAACCGAGGAAGCTCCCTGCCATCAGACAGTGGGGTCTCCTGCAGTCCTGGCCATCTGATGGTCAGGGCCCAGAGCCAAACCATCTGACTCATCTTGTATCCCCGACACCCACACAGAAGGTTCCTGGAAGGAAGAAAGAGAAGGAGGGGGGAAGAGGAAGGAAGGAATCATCGATCTGCCAAGATCACCCCTCATTCATGCTTCTTTTCCATGAGTATTTACGAACATCTACTTCGTGCCAGACACTGTATTAGGTGCTAGGAGGTAATAATGAACAAAGTTAGACTTACTCCCTACCTTGTGAGGCTGACGGTCTACAGGAGGAAATCACCATAAGCAAATAAGCCTTTAAAAAAAAAAATAGCGAGAAATGGTCCCCATGACAAGAGCTACACAGGGAGGTTAGAGACCTTTAGATCCGGTGGGAGAATGGGTTGGGGCTTCCCTGTGGAAGCAAAGCCCTCACTGGGCACGGGAGGTACAGAGCACTTCCAAAGACCTCCCGCCCCCCCTTCCTCCCTTCCCCTAACTTCCTCTGGCCCCACTCCTTCCCCTTGTGCAGTCACACCCACCAGCCCTTTCCCTACGGAGACAGCTGCGGCGGGCGGGGAAAAGACAGAATTGGAAGAACTCTTTCTGACCGCATTGCCCTTGGAGGTTTTTAAGCCACTTGGGCCAAAGACCCCTGCACCTAGAGGCCAGAGAGGGTCGGAGCTACAAGTGGGGACAGAATTGACCCATCCCTTCGATGCCTACGTTCAAGGTGCCAGAGTTGTCTGAGAAGTCCCTTTCCCAAGGGAGGCACCCTCGGAATGGAAAAATCTCACCAAAGCTTGGGAGCAGACAGCCTTGCTTACTGAGGTGTCTCAAAAGTTGTGCAAATGGCAGGCTCATTTTTAGCTAAAAAGAAGACACATCTGAAATATTGATGAGGCAGCCGGAGCCCAGCTCCAGCCCCAGCTCTGAAGGGAGGTGCTAAATAGTTGATGAAGACGGTAATTAATCAGCAGGTCTGGTTTCAAGCTAACTGCTCCCCACGCACCCTTCTCTGACCCGCCAGAGCACAGGGGCCGCCCCTCGGAGCATCAGCAGGGCGTGAGGCAAATCATAAACTTCCTGCCTTCCCTCTCCCCTGTCTCTCCCTCCCTGGCCCACAGCCTTCACTGAGGCCCCACCTGCGACAGCTTCGGTCACTGGCTCGGCAGACACTGGTTCCTCTTCTCAGGAATGCTTTATCTTCCTCTGTCACCTGAGCCACGGCCACTCCCAGACTTGCCTCTTACCCTCTACGGGACTCCAGGAAAGTTTCGTAATCGCTTTGTGCCTCAGTTTACTCATCTGTGAAATGGGGAAGTTTTCACAGTCACCACTGTGTACGGCCCCTGGGATGCATCAGACCGATGCATCAGTGGCATCAGGGCATAGAGCACTGCATGGAGCTTACTACTGCTGTGATGTGCCCTTCCCAGCCCAGCTCCAGTGTCACGTCCTGAGCTTCCTTGGCCTCCCAGATGTCCCACTGCAGCCTGCACTTACATAACTGCACTGTCTCTTACTTGCTGCTGTGTGGTCCTTCCTAGACTCTGAGCTTCTCAAAGGCAGGGATGACACCGTTCCTCTCTGTTTTCCCAGTGGATAGAATGGAGTACACAGTAGGTGCTGCATAAATGAATGAGTGAATGGATCTGTGCACAAATGTCTCCAGGGTCTGAGAAATATTCCACGCCTGTAACTTGGGCTGAAGAGGGTAACTCTGGCCCCGTTGTCCATCCAAGCGTTCCCACTCAGCAGAGCGGAGGCCGCCCTCTGCTCCAGGGTGCCTTTCCCACTACGCACAGAGTCTAGGCCGGTAAGTGCCAGGAGGCAGCCCACTCCACGTTGGAAAGGGAGTCTCCCCTCCTTCCAGAGTAGGGTTCTGTGAGCTGTCCCTACAGCATGCGCCCTTTCTCCTTCCTCTCCCTACCGCACTGGTGGCCTCTGCCATCATCCGGTCCTTTTCTTCCTGCACTAAGACAGTGGGCAGCCCCGGAATCTCAGCAATCTCAGAGCTGTCTTTGGTTTTTTCCAGCATTGGTCCCCACACCCCCACCCCCAGTTTTCCCTGCCATGCCTTGCATGCTGGGCACATGCTCCATGCTCCAGGCAGCTCCGCAGCCGGGAAGCGCAGCCTGCCCTTGGTTAGGATAAGCAACTCGCTTTTCTTGGCTGGGTCTGGAGCTGTCGCAGCCTAATTAGCAAAGCCGCCAGATCAGCAGGCCCTCTCATTAACACTGATCCCATCCCCGTGGCAGCTGCTGAAGCCCCCCCAGTCCATCCCTCAGCAGTCTCCCTCTGGGGCACCCCAGGGTGACAGCCAAGAAGGGCCATGCCATGTCCTTGTCACCAGCTGATGCATAACCCAGCCAGGGGCTTGTCTTCCTGGGGGGCGGGGCTTTGGCTGGGAGGGGGGCTCCCAAAGTTCATCACGGGCGTAGGGTCCCAAGTCTTTCCAGCCCTTCATTATACAGTAACTGTGTGCCAAGTGCTCCAAGACCGGAGCATCGGAAAGCTGTCCTTTCCCGCGTCCGGGCCACCCTGCTGTCTGGCCCAGACCACTGCCACAGCCCCTGTCACAGTCAGCCCTGGGAGTCTAGTTAGGTCAGCTCAGACCACCAGGAGCCAGAGAATAAGAGAAAGTAAAAGGGTAAAAGAGGGGCAGCTGCTTAGGTTTATACAGTCTGAAGGACTTCTCAGAGGAGGTAGCATTTGACCTAAGACTTGAATGACAAGAAAATGTTGGCCTGGCAATGACCCGGAGGGAGGGTATTCAGGAGAAGGGACAGTAAGTGCAAATGAGAAGGAAGCCAGCTTCTTTCTACAAGAGGAAGGAGGCCAGCATTCAAGGAGCGTGGTAAGGCATTGGGGTGCTGAGTAACGAGACACGAGGGAAGAAATAATAGGGTGAATGAGTGAGTGAGTGAATGAGTGAATGAGTGAATGAGAGAGTGAGTGAGTGAGTGAGTGAGTGAATGAGTGAATGAATGAGTGAGTGAATGAGAGAGTGAGTGAGTGAGTGAATGAGTGAGTGAATGAGTGAGTGAGTGAATGAGTGAGTGAATGAATGAGTGAATGACTGAGTGAATGAATGAGTGAATGAGTGAGTGAATGAGAGAGTGAATGAGTGAGTGAATGACTGAGTGAATGAGAGAGTGAATGAGAGGGTGAATGAC